>NW_020838037.1:2325185-2435705 GCF_003676395.1 Aethalodelphis obliquidens | reverse complement strand
ATGGTATTTGTTTTTCTCTTTCTGATTTACTTCACTCTGTATGACAGTCTCTAGGTCCATCCACCTCACTACATATAACTCAATTTCATTTCTTCTTATGGAAGAGTAATATTCCATTGTATATATGTGCCACATCTTCTTTATCCATTCATCTGTCGATGGACACTTAGGTTGCTTCCATGTCCTAGCTATTGTAAATAGTGCTGCAATGAACATTGTGGTACATGACTCTTTTTGAATTATGGTTTTCTTGTAGTAGGATTGTTGGATCATATGGTAGCTCTATTTTTAGTTTTTTAAGGAACCTTCATACTGTTCTCCATAGTGGCTGTATCAATTTGCATTCCCACCATGAGTGCAAGAGGGTTCCCTTTTCTCCACACTCTCTCCAGTATTTGTTATTTGTGGAGTTTTTAATGATGGCCATTCTGACTGGTTTTGTATATTCTTTTCCATTATGGCTTATCATAGGATATTAAATATAGTTCTCTGTGTTATACAGTAGGACCCTGTTGTTTTTCCATTCTATATGTAATAGCTAACACCATCCTCCCACTCCATCCCTCCCCTAGCTCCCTCCCCCTTGGCAACCACAACTCTGTCCTCTTATGTCCATGAGTCTGTTTGTTTCATAGATAGTTTCATTATGTCATATTTTAGATTCCACATGTAAGCCATATCATATGGCATTCATCTTTCTCTTTCTGACTTACTTCACTTAGTTTGATAATCTCTAGTCACATCCATGTTGCCACAAATGTCATCATTTCATTCTTTTTTCATGGCTGAGTAATTTTCCATTGTATATATGTACACATTTTCTTCCTTTCCTCTGTTAATGGATATTTAGGTTGCTTCAGTATCTTGGCTAATGTAAATAGTGCTGCTCTGAATATTGGGGTGCACATAAGTTTTCAAATTATGGTTTTCTCTGGACATATGCCCAGGAGTGGGATTGCTGGATTAAATGCTAGTTCCATTTTTATTTTTTAAGGAACCTCCATACTGTTCTGCATAGTGGTTGTACCAAATTACATTCCCACCAGGAGTGTAGAAAGGTTCCCTTTTCTCCACACCCTCTCCAGCATTTGTTATTTGTGGAGTTTTTAATGATGGCCATTCTTCCCAGTGTGAGGTGGTACCTCATTGTAGTTTGAATTTGCATTTCTCTAATAATTAGCGATACTGAGCATCTTTTCATGTGCCTGTTGGCCACCTGTATGTCTTCTTTGAAGAAATCTCTATTTAGGGCTTCTGGCCATTTTTTGATTGGATTGTTTGTTTTTTTTGTTGTTGTGTTGTATGAGCTGTTTGTATATTTGGGAAATTAAGCTCTTGTCAGTTGCAGCATTCACAAATATTTCTTCCATTCATGTCTTTCCATTTTGTTGATCGTTTCCTTTGCTGTGCAAATATTTGTAAGTTTGATTAGGTCCCATTTGTTTATTTTTGTTTTTATTTCTAGTGCCTTGGTAATCTGATCTGAAAAAACATTGAAAAGATTTATGTCAGAGAATGTTTTGCCTATGATTTCTTCTAGGAGTTTTATGGTATCAAGTAAAAGAACTAAGTCTTAGTTTCATTGATCTTTTCTATTGCTTTTTAGTCTTTATTTTATTTATTTCTACTCTTATCTTTATGATGTCTGTCCTACTATCTGTGGGGTTTTTTTTCTTTCTCTTTTTTTCTAGTTCCTTTAGGTTTAAGGCTAAGTTGTTTATTTGAGAATTTTCTTGTTTTCTGAGCTAAGGTTTTAACACTAAGAACATCAATATTAGAAATGCTTTTGCTGTGTTCTATACATTGTGGATCATTGTGTATTCATTTTCATTTGTCTACAGGTATTTTTTATTTCCTTTTTGATTTCCTCAGCGGCTCATTGGTTATTTAGTTGTTTATTGTTTAACCTTAAATATGTTTGTGTTTCTTGCAGGTTTTTTCTTGTAGTTGATTTTGGTCTCATAGCACTGTGGTCAGAAAATATGCTTCACATGATTTCAATTTTCATCAGTTTACCAAGGATTATTTTGTGGCCTATCATGTAATCTATTATGGGAAATGTTACATGTGCACTTGAAAGAATTTGTATTCTGTTGCTTTTGGATGGAATCTTCTATTGGGTTGGCCAAAAATTTGTTCAATGTTTTCTGTAATAAGGTTCTAGTAGCACTTTGTTGTCTTTAACTTCATTCAAAACAATTTTGTTAGATTGTATTGTGACAGCTGTCATATCAGCATGCATTTAAAAAATAACATCAAAATTGGTGGATTTTTGTGTAGCCATTTTAATATTGAAGATGTAGGAAAAAGAGGAACATTTTTTGAAATATTATGTTTTAATATTTCAAGAAAGATAAAAAGGCAAATTTTGTATCCTGCAACTTTACCAAATTCTTTGATGAGCTCTAGTTTTATGGTAGCATCTTTAGAATTTTCTATATATAGTATCAAGTCATCCGCAAAGACTGACAATTTTACTTCTCCATTTCCAATTTGGATTCCTTTTATTTATTTTTCTTCTCTTATTACCATGTCTAGGACTTCCAAAACTTTGTTGAATAAAAGTGGTTAGAGTGAACATCCTTGTCTTGTTCCTGATCTTAGAGGAAATGATTTCAGCTTTTCAGTGTTGAGTATGATGTTAGCTGTAAGTTTTTCCTAGATGGCCTTTGTTATGTTGAAGTATATTCTCTCTTTGACCACTTTCTGGAGCGTTTTTTTCATAACTGGGTGTTGAATTTTGTCAAAACCTTTTTCTGCTTCTATTAGATGATCATGTGGTTTTTATTCTTCAATTTGTTAATGTGGGTTACCACACTGATAGATTTGTGGATATTGAAAAGTCTTTGCATCCCTGGGATAAATCCCACTTGATCAGGGTGTATGATTTGTTTTAATGTATTGTTGGATTCAGATTGCTAGTATTTTGTTGAGGATTTTTGAGTCTATGTTCATCAGTGATATTGGACTGTAATTTGCTTTTTTGTAGTATCTTTGTCTGGCTTTGGTATCAGGGTGAAGGTGGACTCGTAGAATGGGTTTGGTAGTGCTACTTCCTTCTGTTAAGTTGTCCACTTTGTTGGCATATAGTTGCTTCTAGTAGTCTCATGATCGTTTGTATTTCTGTGATGTCCATTATAACTTCTCTTTTTTCATTTCTAATTTTATTGATTTGAGCCCTCCCATTTTTTCCTGATGAGTCTAGCTAAAAGTTTATCAATTTTGTTTACCTTCTCAAAGAACCAGCTTTCAGTTTCATTGATTTTTGCTATGGTTTTCTTAGTTTCTATTTCATTTATTTCTGGTGTGATTTTTGTAATTTCTCTCCTTCTACTAACTATGGGTTTTTTATTCTTCTTTCTCTAGTTCCTTTAGATGTGAGGTTAGGTTATTGAGAAGAGTTTGTATTCTGCTGCTTTTGGATGGAATGTTCTATAAATATTAATTGATTCCGTCTGGTCTCATATGTCTTTTAAGGCCTGTTGTTTTCTTATTGATTTTCTGTCTGGATTATCTGTCCATTGATGTAAATGATGTGTTAAAATCCCCCACTATTATTGTGTTATTGTCAATTTCTCCTTTTATGGCAATTAGCACTTGCCTTAAATATTGAGGTGCTCTTATGTTGGGTGCATATATATTTACAGTTGTTATATCTTCTTGGATTGATCCCTTGATCATTAGATAGTGTTCTTCTTCTTCTCTTGTAACAGTCTTTATTTTAAAGTTGATTTTATTTGATATGGCAATTGCTACTCCAGCTTTCTTTTGATTTTCATTTTCATAGAATAACTTTTTCCATCCCCTCACTTTCAGTCTGTATGTGTTCCTAGATCTGAAGTGGGTCTATTGTAGACAGCATGTATACGAGTCTTGCTTTTGTATACATTCAGCCAGTCTATGTCTTTTGGTTAGAACATTTAATCCATTTACATTTAAGGTAATTACTGATATGGCTGTTCTTATTGCCATTCTGTTAATTGTTTTGGATTTTTTTTTTCAGGTCTTTTTTCTTCCCTCCTCTTTTGTTCCCCTCTCTTGTGTTTTGAGTACTATTTTTAGTGTTGTGTTTAGATTGCTGTTTCTTTCTTTGTGTGCATATCTATTATTTTTTAAATTTATTTTATTTTTTTTTGCAGTACATGGGCCTCTCACTGTTGTGGCCTCTCCCTTTGTGGAGCACAGGCTCCAGACGCACAGGCTCAGTGGCCATGGCTCACGGGCCTAGCCGCTCCATGGCATCTGGGATCTTCCCAGACCGGGACACGAATCCGTGTTCCGTGCATCGGCAGGCAGGCTCTCAACCACTGTGCCACCAGGGAAGCCCGCATATCTATTATTGATTTTTGATTTGTGGTTCTCATGAGGTTTTGCTATAGCACTCTGTGTGTGTGTGTGTGTGTGTGTATATATATATATATATATATATATATATATACACACACACATACACATGTATACATTGTTTTAAATTGCTCATCTCTTAATTTCAAATGCATTTACAATATCCTGCATTTCTACTCTCCTCATGATTGCTGGTTTTGATATCAAATTTGCATGTGGTTGATTTCCTACCTTTACTGCATGTTTGTCTTTACTGGTGAGCTTTCTTGTTTCTAGTTGTGTCCTTTTCCTTCTGCCTAGCAAGGTTCCTTTAACATTTGTGGTAAAGCTGGTTTGGCAGTGTTGAATTCTGCTAGTTTTTACTTGTCTGTAAAGCTTTTGTTTTCTCCATTGAATCTGAACGAGAGCCTTATGGGTTTAGTAGTCTTGATTGTAGGTTTTTCCCTTTCATCATTTTAAATATATCATGCCACTCCTTTCTGGCCTGCAAAGTTTCTGCTGAAAAATCATTACTATCCTTATGGGGCTTCACTTGGATGTTATTTGTTGCCTCTCCCTTGTTGCTTTTAATATTTTCTCTTTGTTCTTAATTTTTGATAATTTGATAATTATGTGTCTTATCATGTTTCTCCTTGGCTTTATCCTGTATGGGACTCTCTGTGCTTTCTGGACTTAAGTGACTGTTTCCTTTCCCATGTTAGGGAAATTTTAGGCTATGATCTCTTCAAGTATTTTTCTCAGGCCCTTTCTTTCTTCTCCTTCTTTGACCTCTATAAGTTGAATGTTGGTGTGTTTAAGGTTGTCACAGAGATTTCTGAGATTATCCTCATTTCTTTTAATTCATTTTTTTAAAAAATTCTCTTCTGTGGCAGTGATTTCCACCACTCTGTCTTCCAGCTCACTTATTCATTCTTCTGCCCTATTTATTCTGCTATTGATTCCTTCTAGTTTATTTTCCACTTCAGTTATTGTATTCTTCATCTCTGTTTATTTGTTTTTTTAAGACTTCCAGCTCTTTGTTAAACATTTCTTGTACCTTCTCAGTCTGTGCTCCATTCTTTTTCTGAGATCTTGGACCATCTTTACTATCATTCCTCTGTATTCTTTTTCAGGTAGATTGCCTATGTCCACTTCACTTAGTTCTTCTTCTGCGTTTTTTCCTTGTTCCTCTGTCTGGATCATATTTCTCTGCCATCTCATTTTGTCTAATTTTCTGTGTTTGTGGTCTCCTTTCCACAGGCTGCAAAGTTGTAGTTCCTCTTATTTCTGGTGTCTTGACCCTGGTGGGTGAGGTTGGTCCAGCAACTTGTGCATGCTTCTTGGTGGGAAGGACTAGTGCCTGCTGACTTGTGTGGAGCTGTTTTCTATTCCTCCTGTGGGTAAGCCATGTCAAGTGGTGTGTTTAGATGTTTCTGTGAGCACAATATGACTTTAGGAAGCCTTTCTGTTGATGACTGGGACTGAGTTCCCACCCTGCTGGTTGTTTGGTCTGTGGTGTCCCAGCACTGGATCCTGAAGTCCTTTGGGTGGGGCCAGGTCTCAGTGCCAAAATAGCTACCTCTGGAAGAGCTCATGCCAATCACTATTCCCTGTGGCCTCTACCACCAGTGCCCTTGCCCCCACAGTGAGCCAGAGCCAACCCCTGTTCCCTCCAGAGACCCTCAAAGACCCACTGGTAATTTTAGCCCAGGCTCCTGTGGAGTCACTGTTTTGTGCTTTGTTCCAGTGCACATGAAACCTTGTGTGAGCTCCCCAAGAGTGGAGTCTCTGTTTCCCGCAGTCCTGTGGAACTCCTACACTCAAGCCTTGCTGGCCTTCAAACCCAAATGCTCTCATGGCTCCTGCTCCAGATGCCAGACCCTCAGTCTGGAGAGCCTGTCGTGGGGTTTAGAACTCTCACTCCTGTGGGAGAAGCTCTGCAATATAATTATTTCCAGTTTTGTAGGTTGCCCACCTGGTGGGTATGGGATTTGATTTTATAGACAATTCACCCCTCCTACTATCTCGTTGTGGCTTCTTATTTGTCTTTGGATATAAAATATCTATTTTGGTTGGTGCCAGTCTTTATTATTGATGGTTGTTCAGCAATTAATTGTGATTTTGGTGTTTTCATGAGATGGAGATAGCTCAAGTCCTTCTACATCTTGTCTGAAATTGAGGAGCTATTTTTAGTTTGGATGTTTTCTGCCTCTTTCCTCAACCTGTGCTGGCCATTATCTCCTTGGTATGGGGGTGTGAAGCTGCAGTGACCCATGCAGGATGGCAGGGTTAACCAGGACTTTTATTACTATGTTGAATAAAACAGGTGAGTGTGGGCACCCTTGTCTTGTTCCTGACTTTAGAGGAAAAAAATCCAGCTTTTCATCACTGAATATGTTGTTAGCTCTGAGTTTGTCATATATAGCCTTTAATATGTTGTGGTATTTCTCTCTATACCAATTTTGTTGTCCAGTTTGTTGGTGTTTAATTGTTCATAATTATCTCTTAAGAATCTTTGGGGCTTCCCTGGTGGCACAGTTGTTGAGAGTCCGCATGCTGATGCAGGGGACACCACTTCGTGCCCCAGTCTGGGAAGATCCCACATGCCGTGGAGTGACTAGTCCCATGAGCCATGGCCACTGAGCCTGCATGTCCAGAGCCTGTGCTCCACAACAGGAGAGGCCACAACAGTGAGAGGCCCATGTACCGCAAAAGAAAAAAGAAAAGAAAAGAATCTTTGTATTTCTGTGGTATAGTTCTTATTTCTCCCCTTTCATTTCTGATTTTATTTATTTGGGTCCTTTCTCCTTTTGTCATGGTCAGTCTAGCTAAAGGCTTGTCAATTTTATCTTTTCAAAGAACTAGCTCTTAGTTTTATTGATCTTTTCTACTACTTTTTTGGTCTCCATTTTATATATTTATGCTTTGATTTTTATTGTTTCCTTCCTTCCGCTAAATTTTGGGTTTGTTTGTACTTCTTTTCTAGCTCCTTTAGATGTAAAGTTAAATCTTCTTTGGAGGATTTTTCTTATTTCTTGATGTAGGCCTGTCTTGCTATAAACTTCCCTCTCAGAATCAATTTTGCTGTGTCTCATGGATTTTAATATGTTGTATTTCTGTTTTTATTTTCCTCTAGGATTTTTTTTGTTTTGCTTCTGATTTTTTGGGGTGACACATTGTTTTTTCAGTAACATATTTAATCTCCACATTTTTGTTGCTTTTTCTTGTGATTAATTTCTAGCTTCATACTATTGTAGTTGATAAAGATGCTTGATATGATTTCAGTCTTCTTGAGTTTACTGAGACTTGTTTTACAACCTAACATGTGATCTCTACTGGAGAATGATCCATGAGCACTTGAAAAGAATGTGTATTCTGATGCCTTCAGATGGAATGTTCTCTATATGTCTATTAATTCTAAATATCTGATCTAACATGGTGTTTAAATCCAAAGTTTCTTTATGAAATTTCTGTCTGAATGATCTATCCATTGATATGTGAGGTTTTAAAGTTCCCTACTATTATTGTGTTGTTTTCAATTTATCCCTTTAAATCCCTTAACATGTCTTTATTCACCTTGGTGTTCCTATGTTGGGTGCATTTGTAAAAGTCATATTTCTTGTTGGATTGACCCATTTATCATTATGCAATTCCCTTCTTTGTCTTTTATTGCAGTTTTTGTTTTAACGTCTATTGTGTTTGATATGAGTATAGCTACTCCATCTTTCTTTTCATTTCCATTTACATGAAATACCTAGACTGTGGGCATCCTTACTTTTGAACTGAGTCTCTTATAGGCAGCACTTATGTGGGGTTTGTTTTTTGTCCATTCTGCCACTCTATGTCTTTTGACTGGGGCATTTAGTCCATTTACATTTAAAGTAATTATTGATAGGGTATGTATTTATTGCCATTTTGTTAATACTTTCTGTCTGCTTTTGTATTTCTTCTCTGTTTCTTACTTTTCTTTCTCTGTTTTTTTGCATTTTGGTTGACTTTTTTTAGTGTAATATTTATATTCCTTTCTCATTTTCTTTTGTATATTTACTATAAATTTTTTCATTGTGGTTACCATGATGTTCACATATAACCTTCTATGTAAGTAGAAGTTTTCTTTAAGTAGGTAGCAAATTAAATTTGAACACATTCTGAAGATTTCATTTTAAACTCCCTTCATTTCATACATTTGATGACATATTTTATATTTTTTATTTTATGTATATCTTAAGTAAGTATTGTAATTTTAGTTAATTTTATTACTTTTGTCTTTTAACCTTCGTGCTTA
Organism: Aethalodelphis obliquidens; assembly: GCF_003676395.1. Lineage (NCBI taxonomy): Eukaryota > Metazoa > Chordata > Mammalia > Artiodactyla > Delphinidae > Aethalodelphis > Aethalodelphis obliquidens. The sequence goes on along the minus strand of NW_020838037.1, from coordinate 2,427,097 downwards.
CTTTATAAGGGATTGGCTACTACCTTTATTATATATTTACATTTTCCAGTGGGATTTTTACTTTCATATGTTTTATTATTATTAACTATTGTCATTTATTTTCAGCTTAAAGAACTTCCTTTAATATTTCTTGTAGGGCTGGTTTAGTGGTGGTAAACTCCTTTAATTTTTGTTTATCTGGGAAACTCTTAATCTCTCCTTCAACTCTGAATGATAACCTTGCTGGCTAGAGAATTCTTGGTTGGAAATTGTTTCCTTTTAGCACTTTGACTATATCATGTCACTTCCTTCTGACTCATAAAGTTTCTGATGAAAAAGGCTGATAGCCTTTTGGGGTTTCCCAAGTTGTTTTTCTCTTGCTGCTTTTAGGATTCTTTGTTTATCTTTAACTTTTACCATTTTAATTATAATGTGTCTTGGTGTGTGTCTCTCTGGGTTCATCTTAATCAGAACTATCTGGGCTTCCTGGACCTGGATATCTGTTTCCTTCCCCATATTAGGAATGTTTTCATCCACTATTTCTTCAAACATTTTTTATGACACTTTCTCTCTTCACCTTCTAGGACACCTATAAATTGAATGTTATTCCACTTGATGTTGTCTCAAAAGTACCTTAAGGTACCTTCACTTTTTAAATTTTTATTTTCATTTTGCTGCTCTTTTTGAGTTCCATTGCTTTGTATTCCAGCTCACTTATTTGTTTTCTACCTCATCTAATCTGTTGTTGAACCCTTTTCAGTTCAGTTATAACTTCTGTTTTGTACTTATATTTCCTATATATTTGATGTTCTCACTGTGTTTGTCCATTATTCTCCTGAGTTTGGTTAACATCTTTATTAACATTATTGTAAACTCTTTATCAGATAGATTGTTTACCTCTCTTTCTTTCAACTATTCCTCCAAAGTTTTGTCTTGTTCTTTTGATTGGAACATATTCCTGTGTCTCCTCATTTTGCCTAATTCTCTGTGTTTGTTTCTATATATTAAATAACAGCTATCTCTCCCAGTTTTGAAACAGTGATCTTATATAGGAGATGTCTTGTAGATCTCAGAAACACAACCTCAGCTGGCCACAAAAGCCAGGAGCTCAAGGGATTTTCCCTATATGTGTTGCACGTGACCTTCTATTGTGGTGGGTTGGATTGTGTCTGTTTCTGTGGAGCATTAGTAAGGAGGGCAGGCCCCTGGAATGGCTGCAGGGTCTGACCATGGCTGCTGGTGTATGGTGGCATGTGTGGTTAATTGTCCAGTCAGCTCTGAGGACTGGATGAGGCTCAAGTTTGGTCAGAGCTCTCAGTGGGGTACATCCACTGGTGTTAACAGGCTACAGATGAAATTCCAAATGGCACTTGCTGGTGCTGATATCAGCAAGGTAACGCAAAATTGCAAAACTGATTCTTGACACAGACTGTCTCTGTACCCAGTGACTGTCCCTACTGGTCCGTCTCTCCAGCACTTGTTTCAAGATTAATAAGTGAGTCCCCACTCATCTGTGGTCCATGTGCTTTTCAATTTGGTGTTTTGTGCTGTTATTTGGGTCGAGTCTGCTCATGGGTATATTAAAAGTGGGATTTTGGTTCCCTGAAACTCTATAGTTTTTCTGAATATATTCCTTGTTGTCTTTCAAAGCCAGGTGTTTTTTGGGTAGGTGTCATCTCTCCTGTACAGGACCCAGAGTTGGGGTGCCCAATGTTGAGGTTAAATTACCTGCTTCCCAGGGAAAATAACTGTACCTTTGTAATCCCTCCCATCTGATGGTTGCCATGGATGGAGTGTGTTCTTTTCCCATGGTAAGTCCATCTCTCTGCCTCTCTTACCCACCCAGGTACTGTCCTTTTCCCCTTTGTTGTGAACACTCTGTTTAGCAAGTTTTCAGGTCCCTTTCAGGGAGAATTAGTCCAAATGTAGTAGTATAGTTGTTGTGTCCATGCCAGCAGGTGAGTTCAGGATCTTCCTAAGCCACCATCTTGAACCCTGTTCCAACATCTTTCTTTTTAAAGACATTTACATTTTGTATATCTAATTGTTAAAAAATATTCATGTATCAATATGGCTTACTTCCCAAAACTCAAATGATAGTTGTTCTTACAGAAATTTATTTTTACCTTATTACTCCAGCTTGATGTATAGATTCAATGATATCCCAATCAAAATCTGAGTGAGTTACTTTGTGGATATCAATGAACTTAGCTAAAGATTACACAGAAAGGCAAAAGACCCAGAATAGCTAACACAATATTGAAGTAGATGAATAAAATTGGAGAACTAACATTACTTGACTTACTATAAAAAAACAGTTCAGGATAATTGATATTGGCAAAAAAAAAAAAAAAAAAAAAGACAAATAGATCAAAAGAACAGAATAGATAGCCAAGAAATAGACCCTATAAATATGGTCAGCTCATCTTTGACAAAGAATCAAAGGCATAACAATGGAGCAAAGATAGTCTTTTCAACAAATGGTGCTGGAAAAACTGATATGCACATGCAAAAGAAGTGAACTTAGACACAGACCTTCACACAAATTAACTTAAAATGGATCAGAAGAGCTAAATATAAAATGAAAAACAATAAAACTCCTAGAAGATAACATAGGAACAAACATAGAGGACTTTGGGTATGGCAAAGAACTTTTAGATATAAGACTGGCACATGATACATGAAAGAAACAAATGATAAGCTGGATTTGATTTAAATTAAACACTTCTGCTTTGTGATAGACAATGTCATAGATTAAGAGAAAATATTTGGGAAAGATACATCTGATAAAGTGCATTATCTAAAATATACAAAGAACTCATCAACTCTAAGAAAATAAACAACCAATTAAAAAATAAACAAAAACCTGAACAGACATCTCATCAAAGAATATATTTGAATAGAAATTGTGCATATGAAAAGATGTTCAACATTATATGTCATTAGGAAATTGCAATTTAAAATGGGATAACACTACACACGTTAGCATGGCTAAAATGTAAAACACTGAGAACAGCACATGCTGATGAGGTTGTGGAGCAAGAACTTGCATTCATTGCTGGTGGAGATCAAAATGGTGCAGTTACTTTGTAAGACAGTTTGATAATTTCTTACAAAAATAAACAGACTCTTAACATGTGATCCACCAATCATTTTCCTTGGTATGTATCCAAATGAATTGAAAATTATATCCACATAAAACCTGCATATGGATATTTATAGCTGCTTTATTAATAACTGACAAAAATTGGAAGACACCAGTATATCTTTCAGTTTGTGAATAGATAAACTGTGGTACACCCAGAAAATGGAATATTATTCAGCACTAAAAATAAATGAGCTCTCAAGATATGAAAACATGAAAGAAATTTAAAGGCATAGAAATAAGTGAAAGAAACCACTTTGGAAAGGCTACATACTGTATTATTCCAACTATGTTAGATTCTGAAATATGCAAACCTATGGAGACAGTAAAAAGATCAGTAGTTGCTAGGGGTTAGGGAGGAGAGAGGGATGATTGGTTAACATAGAGGAATTTTAGAGCAATGAAATTATTCTGTATGATACTACAAAGGTGGTTACATGTCATTATATATTTGTCAAAACCCATAAACTGTAAAACACCAAGAATGAACCCTGGTGTAAACTGAGGACTTTGGATAATTATGATGTGTCATTCTAGGCTCATCAATTGTAGCAAATGTATGACTCTGGTGGAGGGGTCGTGTGTGTCTAGAGACAGGAGTTATATTTAAGAAGAAACACAAAAACTTTGTATCTTCTGCTTAATTTTCCTATGAATCTAAAATTTCTTTAAAAAAGGACGTTTATTAATTGATAGAAACACTAAACAATAGCAACAAAAACCCTATTCATCTGGGTTAGTTTAAGTATAGAAGTGAGATATGGTGAAAGAATACTGTTTAAAGAATCAAGTATGTGGAGGGGCAGAGTCAAGATGCTGGAGGGGGAGGACACAGAATTCATGTCTCCCCAAAACTAGGGCACTTACCAGATGCTGGTGGGGGACGTTGACACCCAAGGAGATGGGAGGAAACCCCGAGTGACCAGGTAGGACATAGGTGGAGTGAGGGGGGAGGAGAAGTGGAGACCAGACAGGACTGGTGACCCTGATGGGTGTCTGGGAACGAGTAGGCATTCCCATGCCTGTAAGGACACCTGAGGATTGGGGGGAGTGTTCCTAGCATTTCTGCCATCCAATCAGGCCCCAGGAAACCTGCAGGACTCTCAGCGTGGGTCCTCCATCCTCTGAGGACACCTCCGAGGTCCTAGGTTGTAAGAGGGCAGCAGGGCGGGGGGGAAAGGTGGGCGGGCAGGGCCTTGCAGAACCACAGGGTCAGGGGAGGCATGGAGGGCATTTCCCCTGCCAACTCAGATCCCAGGAAACCTGCTGGACTCCCAGACCTGGTCCTTGAATCTCCAGGGTTCACTCCAGCCTTGTGGATCCTAGGGGTGTGGGAGGAAGGGAGGAGGGGGGAAGAGGAAGTGAGACAGATGGGGGTGCCTTCCAGGACAGGGGGATCAGAGGAAATGCATCAGGCATTTCCCCCACCCACTTGGCCCTGGGAAGCCCATTGAGCTTCCGGGCTTGGTTCTCTGCCTCCTGGGGCCCCCTGAGGCCACGTGGATCCTAGGGGCATAGGAAGGAGGGAAGGGGGTAAGAAGAAGAGAAGTTAATGCAGAAGGACCCTCCTGGATCAGAAGATTGGAAGGAGTGTTTCCCCCACCCACTCAAGCCAAGTGAGGCTGTTGGGATCTCAGACCTGGCCCACTGCCCCCCAAGGCAAGAGGCACTCCTGGGCCACCCTGTGGCATTGAGCCTAAGACCCCCATCACCCACCCCAGGGCCAATTCTGGCCCTGTGGGTCCTAAGCATAGGCCCTGCCCACCACCTAAACCCTGTCCCTGCCTATGCCCCACCCTCCACAGCCAAGGCCATTTCCAGCTGGTTTTTATTCTCCTCTTTTTTAATATAGTGGTTCTGGTTGTTGTTTCATCTATAATTTTATTTTTTTTATTCTTTCTAACATATCTCCTAGTTTTCTAATCTTATTTTATTTTTCACTCTTTGTTATTGTTCTGTTCCTTTTTTTTTTTTTCCTTTTTTTCCCTCCCTGCATGATATGCGGGATCTTTTCTCACAAGCCGGGGATTTAGCCAGAGCTCCTATAGTGGAAGCTCTGAGTCTGAACCACTGTACTAACAGAGACCCTCAGACTCAAGGGAATATTCATCAGAGTGTGGTCCCACGGAGGTCCTCAACTCAGCACCAAGACCCAGCTGTACCCAACAGCCTACAAACTCCAGTGTTGGAAGCCTTATGCCAAAAAACAAGTAATAAAGGAACACAATCCCACCCATCAAAAAAAAAAAATATGTCACAGATGAAGGAGCAAAGTAGACACCTTCAAGACCAAACAAATGAAGAGGAAACAGGCAGTCTACCTGAAAAGAATTCAGAGTAATGATAGTAAAGATGATCCAGAATCTCAGAAATAGAATGGAGGCACAGAATGAGAAAATACAAGAAATGATTAACAAAGATCTAGAAGAACTAAAGAACAAAGAAACAGATGAACAACACAGTAACTGAAATGAAAAATACACTAAAAAAGGAATCAATAACAAAATAACTGAGGCAGAAAAACAAATAAGTGAGCTGGAAGACAGAATGGTGGAAATAACAGTCAAGGAGCAGAATGAAGAAAAAAGAATGAAAAGAATTCTGACAATCTCAGAGAACACTGGGACAACACTAAATGCACCAATATTCGAATTATAGGGGTCCCAGAAAAAGAAGAGAAAAAGAAAGGATCTGAGAAATTATTTGAAGAGATATAATTGAAAAGAGATATGGGAAAGGAAATAGCAACTCAAGCCCAGGAAGTGCAGAGAGTCCCATACAGGATAAACCACAGGAGAAACACAACAAGACACATATTAATCAAACCAACAAAAACTAAATTCAAAGAATAATATTAAAAGCTGCAAGGGATAAGCAAAAAATAAAATTCAAAGGAATCCCTACAAGGTTATCAGCTGATTTTTCAGCAGAAACTCTGCAGGCCAGAAGGGAGTGGAAGGATATACTTAAAGGGATGAAAGAACAAAACCTACAAACAAGATTACTCTACCCAGCAAGGACATCATTCAGATTAGATGGAGAAATCAAAAGCTTCACAGACAAGCAAAAGCTAAGAGAAATCAGCACCACCAAACCAAATTTACAACAAATGCTAAAGGAACTTCTCTAGCATGAAAAACAAGAGAAGGAAAAGACCCACAAAACAAACCCAAAGCAATTAAGAAAATGGGAATAGGAACATACATATCAATAATAACCTTGAATATAGATGGATTAAATGCTCCAATCAAAAGATACACACTGGCTGAATGGATACAAAAACAACATGTATATATATGCTGTCTATAAGAGACCCACTTCAGACCTAGCGACACATACAGACTGAAAGTGAAGGGTTGGAAAAAGATATTCCATGCAAATGGATATCAAAAGAAAGCTGGAGTAGCAATACTTGTATCAGATCAAATAGACTTTAAAATGAAGGCTGTTACAAGAGATAAGGAAGGACACTACATAATGATCAAGGGATTGATCCAAGAAGAAGATATAACCATTATAAATATTTATGCACCCAACATAGGAGCATCTCAATACATATGGCAAATGCTAAAAACCATAAAAGGAGAAATTGGCAGTAAGAGAATAATAGTAGGGGACATTAACACTCCAATTACACAAATGGACAGATCATCCAAACAAAAAGTAAATAAGGAAATGCAAGCTTTAAATGACACAATAGATGAGATAGATTTAATTGATATTAATAGGACATTCCAACTGAAAGTGTTAGAATAAACTTTCCTCTCAAGTGCACACAGAGCATTCTCTGCTATAGATCACATCTTGGGTCACAAATCAAGTCTCAGAAAATTTAAGAAATTTGAAATCATATCAAACATCTTTTCTGACCACAACGCTATGACATTGGAAATCAATTACACAAAAAAGAAAACTTTAAAAAACACAAATTCATGAAGGCTAAAGAGTGTGTTAAACAGATCACTACAGAAATCAAAGAAGAAATTTAAAAAACACATAGAAAAAAATGACAATGAAAACACGATGACCCAAAACCTATGGGACACAGCAAAAGCAGTTCTAAGAGGGAAGTTTAAGCAATTCAATCTCACCTCAAGAAACAAGAAAAATCTCAAATAAACAATCTAGCTTTACACCTAAGGCAACTAGAGAAAGAAGAACAAAGGAAACTCAAAGTAAGTAGAAATCATAAAGATCAGAGGAGAAATAAATAAAATAGAAATGAAGAAAACAATAGCAAAGATCAATAAAATTAAAAGTTGTTTCTTAGAGAAGATAAACACAATTGATAAACATTTAGACAGACTCATCAAGAAAAAAAAAGAGGATGCAAATCAATAAAATTAGAAAAGAAAAGGGAGAAATCAAAGCTGACACCACAGAAATAAAAAGGATCATTAGAGAATACTACAAACAACTATATGCCAATAAAATGGACAAGGAAGAAACGGAAAAATGCTTGGAATGGTACAACTTTCCAAGACTGAACCAGGAAGAACTGGAAAACATAAACAGACATATCACAAGTAGTGAAATTGAAACTGTAATTTAAAGTCTTACAACAAACAAAAGTCCAGGACCAGATGGCTTCACAGGAAAATTCTATCAAATATTTAGAGAAAAGCTAACACCTAAGCTTCTGAAACTCTTCCAAAAAATTGCAGAGGGAGGAACACTCCAAAATATTTCTACAAAACCACCATCACCCTGACACCAAAACCAGACAACAATATCACAAAAAAAGAAAATTACAGACCAATATCACTGATGAACATAGATGCAAATATCCTCAACAAAATACTAAGAAACAATCCAACAACACATTAAAAGAATCATACACCATGATCAAGTTGATTTATCCAAGGTATGCAAGGATTCTTCAATATAGGCAAATCAATCAATGTGATAAGCCATATTAACAAATTAATGAATAAAATCCATATGATAATCTCAGTAGATGCAGAAAAAGCTTTTGACAATATTCAACAATCATTTATGATAGAAACTCTCCAGAGAATGGGCATATAGAGATCTACCTCAACATAATAAAGGCCATATATGACAAACCCATAGCAAACATCATACTCAATTGTGAAAAACTGAAAGCAGGTTCATTAAGATCAGAAATAAGACAAAGATGTCCACTCCTGCCACTCTTATTCAACATAGTTTTGGAAGTCCTAGCCATGGCAATCAGAGAAGAAAAAAATAAATAAAAGGAATCCAAAATGGAAAGAAGTAAAACTGTCACTGCTTGCAGATGACCTGAAAGAGAAATTATGGAAACAATCCCATTTATCATTGCAACAAAAGGAATAAAATACCTAGGAATAAACCTACTTAAGGAGGAAAAATACTTGTACTCAGAAAAGTATAAAACACTGATGAAAAAAATCAAAGATGACATAAACAGATGAGAAATATACCATGTTCTTGGATTGGAAGAATCAATATTTTGAAAATGACTATACTACCCAAAGCAATCTACAGATTCAATGCAATCCCTATTAAACTACCAATGGCATTCTTCACAGAATTAGAGAAAAAATATTTACAATTTGTATGGAAACACAAAATACCCCTAATAGCCAAAGCAATCTTTGGAAAGAAAAACCGAGCTGGAGGAATCAAGCTCCCTGACTTCAAACTATACTACAAAGTTACAGTTATCAAGAGAGTATGATACTGACACAAAAACAGAAATATAGATCAATGGTGCAAGATAGAAAGCTCAGAGATAAACCCACGCACCTATGGTCACCTGATGTATGACAAAGGAAGCAAGAACGTACAATGGAAAAAAGCCTGTTCAACAAGTGGTGCTGGGAAAATTGGGCAGCTACATGTAAAAGAATGACATTAGAACACTCCCTAACACCATGCACAAAATTAAACTCCAAATGGATTAAATACTTAAATGTAAGGAGTGGACACTATAAAACTCTTAGAGGAAAACACTCTTTTACATAAACCACAGCAAGATTTTTTTTCACCCACCTCTTAGAGTAATGAAAATACAAAAAAAAAAAACACACACAAATTGGATGAAATTAAAATTAAAAACTTTTTCACAGCAAAGGAAATGATAAACAAGACAAAAAGACAACCCTCAGAATGGGAGAAAATATTTACAAATGAAGCAATGCACAAAGGATTAATCTCAAAAATACATAAACAGCTCATGGAGCTCAATATCAAAAAGAAAACAACAACCCAATTAAAAAATGTGTGTAAGACCTAAATAGACATTTCACCTAAGAATACGTACGTATGGTCAAAAGCACATGAAAGGATGCTCAACATTACTAATTATTAGAGAAATGCAAATCAAAACTACAATGAGGTATCACCTCACATTGGTCAGAATGGCCATCATCAAAAATCTACAAACAATAAATGCTGGAGGGGGTGTGGAGGAAAGGGAACCCACTTGCACTGTTAGTGGGAATGTAAATTGATACAGCCACTATGGAGAACAGTATGGAGGTTCCTTAAAAAACCAAAAATAGAAGTACCATATGACCCAGAAATCTCACCACTGGGTATATACCCTGAGAAAACCATAATTCGAAAGGACATATGCACCCCAATGTTCATTGCCATACTATTTACAACAGGCAGGACATGGAAGCAGCCTAAATGTCCAACGACAGATGAACAGATAAAGAAGATGTGGTACATATATACAATGGAATATTATTCAGCCATAAAAAGGAGCAAAATTGGGTCATTTGTGGAGATGTGGATGGACCTAGAGTCTGTCATACAGAGTGAAGTAAGCCAGAAAGAGAAAAACAAATATCGTATATTAACACATATATGTGGAATCCTGAAAAATGGTACAGATGAACCTATCTGTAGGGCAGGAATAGAGACATAGACATAGAGAATGGACATGTGGACACAGGGGGGAAGGGAAGGGTTGGATGAATTGGGAGTTTAGGTTTGACATAAATATACTATCATGTGTAAAATAGATAGATAGTGAAAACCTGCTGTATAGCACAGGGAGCTCAGCTCAGTGCTATGTGATGATCTAGATGGATGGAATTGGGGTGGGGTGGAAGGAAGGTTCAAGATGGAGGGGATATAGGTAACATATAGCTGATCCACTTTATTGTACAGCAGAAACTAACACAACATTTTAAAGCAATTTTACTCCAATTAAGAAAAGAAGAATCAAGTGGCTTCATGCATAAGCCTCCATAGGTAACATCCTCTGATACAGAGTTAAAGATTCAGCCTTTCTCAGTGTTCCTCTTTTTATCTATATTGTGAATCTAAATTTTATTAAACTTTTGAGGGTCATTATAAAAGTCAAGCTAAATGCTATGTGTAATAAAGATTAACTTTAGTGAAAATAATGGTTTTTAGTTAACAAGATGCATAATGATTGTAAAACAATTGGCTCAGTGAATGGCTGTCGGTGGAAGCTGGATCTTACATGGTTTCTAACATTATTTGCATTTAGGTAAGGTATTAAACATCTCAGTTACTGAACATTTCAGTTATTGAACAGTTTTCTCCTTATAAAATGACAATATTTGTCCAGATGGTCTTAAAATTCCAACTAGTTCTATGATGCTGTACTTCCCAGAGTCTCAGAACTTCAGTAATCTGTTGTTATTCCAGTTAAAACTGAGGAATATATTCAGAGTAAACACTTGTGCCATATAAGCCAGTCACCAGACTATTCCACGATTTAAGCTAGTGTTTGATTTTAGATATAACATCACTGTCACGGTGTGGCATCAACATATAGCACATGGTACTTATTGATAGAGTAGGAACTCCAGACATCTAGTGACAACCTTGGAGCAATAAACTGATATTTGACCACCAACTGTTTTAAAATACTTATCATCTGCCAAAAATTTGTAACTAAAATCCAGAAGTAAAATAATCAGCAAGAAAATAAAACACTAAATGTTGTTTATTTTAATTTTCTTTCCCAACTATAATTTCTCCTTTAGGTATTTACCAGAAATTATGTTTCAGACAGTGAATACAGCAGAAGATTGAAAGACAAGAGATGGGCTTTCTACTACCGCCTCTGAGTAACTCTTGAACCTGTTTTTTCCCTCTAGGTATCAGGTTTCTCATTCATTGATACAATCCAGAGAAATCTTATTAGGACCTCCTGAGTTGTAGATAGAAATATGAATCAGACGGTTTTTGCCCTCAAGAGCTGACAGTCTTGCTATGATGATTATTGGAAAGGTAAGCACACTTGAGTAATGGTGCTATTACCAAGCAGATGAAAATTGATGTTAGCAAACAAAGGCAGAGCATCAGATTCTCTCTGAGTGACCACGTCTAGCATTCAAAAGGGAGTGGATATTACCACTGGGATGTGAGAAATGAAAACAAGTTTCCTAGTCATAAAAGAGGGTGGGTTTCCAGACAAAATGAGTGAACTGGGATGTATAATAGTGGCTGCCCCTTGTTGAACACCTATTGCATGCCAAGAACTTCTCACAAATGATTTCTAATCTTGTTAAGATCATGATTATTTCCATTTTATTGAGCAGCATCATGAGTTTCAGAGTCATGCCAAGTCTTACAGCTAAAATTGGCTTAGATTAGAGTTGAACCTAGATATTTTACTTGCTTCAAACTTACACTTTTTTCAAAACACCACACTGCCTCTCTCTCTATACAAGTGTCACATTTCCTTCCAGCTGAAGACTCTAACCTTTTAAATTTCCAACGTGCAGAAACTGCTCTAGCAGTTTCCTGGTAGCATCTTTCAGATTCTCTAGGTATAGTATCATGTCATCTGCAAACAGTGACAGCTTTAATTCTTCTTTGCCAATTTGGATTCTTTTTATTTCTTTTTGTTCTCTGATTGCTGTGGCTAAATCTTCCACAACTAGGTTGAATAATAGTGGTGAGAGTGGGCAACCTTGTCTTGTTCCTGATCTTAGTGGAAATGGTTTCAGTCTTTCACCATTGAGAACGATGTTGGCTGTGGGTTTGTCATATATGGCCTTTATTATGTTGAGGAAAGTTCCCTCTATGCCCACTTTCTGGACGATATTGATCATAAATTGGTGTTGAATTTTGTCGAAAGCTTTCTCTGCATCCATTGAGATGATCATATGTTTTTTATCCTTCAGTTTGCTAATGTGGTGTATCACATTGATTGATTTGCATATATTTAATAATCCTTGCATTCCTGGAATAAACCCCAGTTGATCATGGTGTATGATCCTTTTAATGTGCTGTTGGATTCTGTTTGCTAGTATTTTGTTGAGCATTTTTGCATCTATGTTCATCAGTGATATTGGCCTGTAGTTTTCTTTATTTGTGACATCTTTGTCTGGTTTTAGTATCAGGGTGACGGTGGCCTCATAGAATGAGTTTGGGAATCTTCCTCCCTCTGCTATATTTTGGAAGAGTTTGAGAAGTATAGGTGTTAGCTCTTCTCTAAATGTTTGATAGAATTAGCCTGTGAGAACACCTGGCCCTGGGCTTTTGTTTGTTGGAAGATTTTTAATCACAGTTTCAATTTCAGTGCTTGAGATTGGGCAGTTCATATTTTCTATTTCTTCCTGGTTCAGTCTCAGCAGGTTTTGCATTTCTAAGAATTTGTCCATTTCTTCCAGGTTGTCCATTTTATTGGCATAGAGTTGCTTGTAGTAATCTTTCATGATCCTTTGTATTTCTACAGTGTCAGTTGTTACTTCTCCTTTTTCATTTCTAACTCTATGACTTGAGTCTTCTCCCTTTTTTCTTGATGAGTCTGGCTAATGGTTTATCAATTCTATTTATCTTCTCAAAGAACCAGCTTTTAGTTTTATTGATCTTTACCATCATTTCCTTCATTTCTTTTTCATTTATTTCTGATCTGATCTTTATGATTTCTTTCCTTCTTCTAACTTTGGGGTTTTTTTTGTTCTTCTTTCTCTAATTGTTTTAGGTACAAGGTTACATTGTTTATTCTAGATGTTTCCTGTTTCTTAAAGTAGGATTGTATTGCTATAAAGTTCCCTCTTAGAACTGCTTTTGCTGCATCCCATAGGTGTTGGGTCATTGTGTCTCCATTGTCATTTGTTTCTAGGTATATTTTGATTTCCTCTTTGATTTCTTCAGTGATCACTTGGTTATTAAGTAGGGTATTGTTTAGCCTCCATGTGTTTGTATATTTTACAGATCTTTTCCTGTAATTGATATCTAGTCTCATAGCATTGTGGTCAGAAAAGATACTTGAAACAGTTTCAATTTTCTTAAATTAACCAAGGCTTGATTTGTGACCCAAGATATGATCTATCCTGAAGAATGTTCCATGCGCCATTGGGAAGAATGTGTATTCTGTTGCTTTTGGATGGAATGTCCTATAAATATTAATTAAGTCCATCTTGTTTAATGTATGATTTAAAGCTTGTGTTTCCGTATTTATTTTCATTTTTGATGATCTGTCCATTGGTGAAAGTGCGGTGTTAAAGTCCCCTACTCTGATTGTGTTACTGTAGATTTCCCCTTTTATGGCTGTTAATATTTGCCTTATGTATTGATGTGTGCCTATGTTAGGTGCATAAATATTTACAATTGTTATATTTTCTTCTTGAATCGATCCCTTGATCATTATGTAGTGTCCTTCTTTGTCTCTTCTAATAGTCTTTATTTTAAAGTCTATTTTGTCTGATATGAGAATTGCTACTGCAGCTTTCTTTTGATTTCCTTTTGCTTGGAATATTTTTTTTCCGTCTCCTGCCTAGAGTAGTTCCTTTAGCATTTGTTGTAAAGCTGGTTTGGTGGTGCTGAACTCTCTCAGCTTTTGCTTGTCTGTAAAGGTTTTAATTTTTCCTTCCTATCTGAATGAGGTCTTTGCTTGGTAGAGTAATCTTGGTTGTAGGTTTTTCTCCTTCATCACTTTAATTATGTCCTGCCACTCCCTTCTGGGTTTCAGTTTCTGCTGAAAGACTAGCTGTTAATATTATGGGGATTCCCTTGTGTGGTTTTGTTGTTCTTCCCTTGCTGCTTTTAATATGTTTTATTTGTATTTAATTTTTGATAGCTTGATTAATATGTGTCTTGTTGTGTTTCTCCTTGGATTTATCCTTTATCGGACTCTCTGTGTTTTCTGCACTTTATTAACTATTTCCTTTCCCATATAAGGGAAGTTTTCCACTATAATCTCTTCAAATATTTTTTCAGTCCCTTTCCTTTCTCTGCTTCTTCTGGGGCCACTATAATTCAAATGTTGGTGCGTTTAGTGTCCCAGAGGTCTCTGGGACTGTCCTAAGTTGTTTTCATTGTTTTTTCTTTATTCTGCTCTGCAGTAGTTATTGCCACTATTTTATCTTCCACGTCACTTATCCGTTCTTCTGCCTCAGTTATTCTGCTATTGATCCCTTCTAGAAATTTTTATTTCATTTATTGTGTTTTTCATCATTGTTTGTTTGCTCTTTTGTTCTTCTAGGTCTTTGTTAAATGTTTCTTGTATTTGCTCTATTCTATTTCCAAGATTTTGGATCATCTTTACTATCATTATTCTGAATTCTTTTTCAGGTAGACTGCCTATTTCCTCTTCATTTATTAGATCTGTTGGGTTTTTACCATGCTCCTTCATCTTCTGTGTGTATTTCTGTCTTCTCATTTTGCTAAACTTACTGTGTTGGGGGTCACCTTTTTGCAGGCTGAAAGTTTGTTTTTGGTACCTGTCCCTAGTGGCTAAGTTTGGTTTAGTGGTTGGTGTAGGTTTAGTGGCTTGTGTAGGCTTCCTGGTGGAGGGAACTAGTGCCTGTGTTCTGGTGCATGAGGCTGGAACTTGTCTTTCTGGTGGGCAGTACCACGTCTGGTGGTGTGTTTTGTGGTATCTGTGGCCTTATAATGATTTTAGTCAGCCTCTCTGCTAATGGAAGGGTCTGTGTTCCTGTCTTGCTAGTTGTTTGGCATAGGGTGTCCAGCACTGTATCTTGTTGGTCATTGAGTGAAGCTGTGTTTTGGCATTGAGATGGTGATCTCTGGGAGATTTTCCCCATTTGATATTATGTGGAGCTGGGAGGTCTCTTGTGGTTGAGTGTCCTGAAGTTGGCTCTCCCACCTCAGAGCCCTGACTCCTGGCTGGAGCACTGAGAGCCTTTCATCTGCACGGCTCAGAATATAAGGGAGAAAAATTGAAGAAAGAAAGAAAGAAAGAAAGAGAAAGAAAGAAAAAGAAAGAAAGAAAGAAAGAGAGAGAGAGAGAGGAAGAGAGGAAGAGAGAAAGAGAGGAAGAAAGGAAGGAAGGAAGGAAGGAAGAAAGAAAGAAAGAAAGAAAGAAAGGATAAAATAAAGTAAAATAAAATAAAGTTATTAAAATAAAAAAATAATAATAATTGAGAAAAAAATTTAATTAAAAAAAAATAGAACAATGGATGGACAGAACCATAGGACAAATGGTGAAAGCAAAGCTATACAGACAAAATCACACACAGAAGCATACACATACGCACTCACAAAAAGAGCAAAAAGGGGAAAAATTAATATATCATTGCTCCCAAACTCCACCTCCTCAATTTGGGATGATTCATTGTCTATTCAGGTATTCCACAGATGCAGGGTACATCAAGTTGATTGTGGAGATTTAATCCACTGCTCCTGAGGCTGCTGGGAGAAATTTCCCTTTCTCTTCTTTATTTGCACAGCTCCTGGGGTTCAGCTTTGAATTTGGACCCGCCTCTGCATTTAGGTCACCTGAGGGCGTCTGTTCTTCAATCATACAGGACGGGGTTAAAGGAGCAGCTGATTTGGGGGCTCTGATTCACTCAGGCCAGGGGAAGGGAGGGATACAGATGCAGGGAGAGCCTACGGTGGCAGAGGCCAGCGTGTCGTTGCACCAGCCTGAGGCACACCATGTGTTCTCCCGGGGTAGTTGTCCCTGGATCATGGGACCCTGGCAGTGGCGGGCTGCACAAGCTCCCGGGAGGGGTGGTATGGTTAGTGGCCTGTGTTTGCTCGAAGAGTTCTTGGTGGCTGTAGCAGCAGCCTTTGCATCTCCTGCCCATCTCTTGTGTCCATGCTGATAGCCGCTGCTCATGCCCATCTCTGGAGCTCCTTTAAGCAATGCTCTTAATCTCCTCTCCTCACACACCAGGAAACAAAGAGGGGAGAAAAAGTCTCTTGCCTCTTTGGCAGTTCCAGACCTTTGCCCGGACTCCCTTCAGGCTAGCTGTGTGCACTAGCCCCCTTCAGGCTGTGTTCATGCCGCCAACAACAGTCCGCTACCGGCGATCTGACCGAAGCCCGAGCCTCAGCTTCCAGCTCCCACCCGCTCCTGTGGGTGAGCAGACAAGTCTCTCGGTCTGGTGAGTGCTGGTTGGTACTGATCCTCTGTATGGAAATCTCACCACTTTGCCCTCCACACCCTTGTGACTGTGCTCTACTCCATGGCTCTGAAGCTTCCCCCCTCTGCCACCTGCAGTCTCCACCCGTGAAGGAGCTTCTAGTGTTTGGAAACCTTTCCTCCTTCACAGCTCCCTCCTACTGGTGCAGGTCCCATCCCTATTCCTTGTCTCTGTTTTTTTTTTCTTTTTTCTTTTGCCCTACCCAGGTATGTGTGGAGTTTCTTGCCTTTTTGAAAGTATGAGGTCTTCTGCCAGCATTCAGTAGGTGTTCTATAGGAGCAGTTCCATATGTAGATATATTTCTGATGTATCTGTGGGGAGGAAGGTGATCTCTGCATCTTACTCCTCTGCCATCTTGAAGCTCACCAATTAAGTTTTAAGATACTATTATTACATCCATTTATATGAGACAGACTGAAGTTAAAAGAGATTGTCCAAATTGACCTTTTATATGATAAAGAATTTGGCAATAAATTATCAGCTTCCTCACTAGACCCCCCTATCTTACTTGTCTACTCACATGTATAATTACTACTCCAGTTATGAAGGTGGCTTATTGGGTATGAGAATTATAAAGTATACATTTATTTGTTTTAGTCTTCTATAACAGCTTGCTTGTATTAACTGCTAAGCTATTGAGATAAGAAGAATAAGTTAACAAAATGCATGTGTGAAGCATGCAGAGAGGGCTATGAGAGAGCTCTAGAAAATAAACTTACCAAAAATATCAAGTTTATAACAACAATAAAATCACTGAGGGGCTTCCCTGGTGGAGCAGTGGTTGAGAGTCCACCTGCCGATGCAGGGGACATGGGTTCGTGCCGGTTCAGGAAGATCCCACATGCCACGGAGAAGCTGGGTCCGTGAGCCATGGACACTGAGCCTGTGCATTTGTAGCCTGTGCTCCACAATTGGAGAGGCCACAACAATGAGAGGTCCGCATACCACACAAAAAAAAAAAAATCACAGAGGAGACCTGAGAACACAGGGCTATTTAAACGCTACAAATCCAGGCAATGTAATACTGCCCTTATTTCAGGTGAGGAACACCAAGTTACTAGCTCAGCTCGTTTCTCAGGTCTCTCTCCTTGATCAGGCCATCCCCAAAGAGAAGAGTGGCTTCCACTGTGTGATTCAGAGGAGAGAGAACCCAGTGTGTTCACTTATGTAGTCAAATGGTTTGAACTTGCCATAGCATCACATGTGTTAGCATTTGTCATTCAAATTAGGAATCAAATGAAAGAAACTCAAAACCTTCCTTTATCTCTTTATGTTATTGTTAATTTATTGTAAAATAGACACTTGTTTAAAAATATTTTTAAAGAAGCCATGTTTCTAAACTTTATACCTTCTGGAATTTGTTTTCTTCTATAAAAAAGCATTTTGTCCCTTCCAAAATTATTTTAAAAATGTGAATTGCCCTTATTTTTATCTAGTGCTTTTTGGCCTAATTTTTTTATACTTAACTGTTTTTACTTCTGGAGTTTATTTTGATCTTAGAACACAAGTAGGAATTCAGCATTATTTTTCTGCTGAAATGGCTAATTGTCACAAAGATGTTTATTAAATAATTTTTCCCACAGATTTTAAGTGCCAGATTTATCATATGCCCAATCTATATATGATTCTGGATCTACTTCTGAACTGTCAATTCTGTCCCATTGGTAATAATCTATTCCTGGCTGGTAGTGTGCTGCTTTTATTATTGTAGCTTTGCTACTTATTTACAATCTTGTAGAACTAGTCTCTTATCTTATTTATTTATTTATTTTTGTCCAAGTGAATTTGTTATTTTAGACATGATTTTAGAAGCCATCACAGTTTGCCCAAAATTCCCTACAATGTATTGTTTCAGCAGAGCCTGTGTATGTTAGTTGTACTATTTAATCATTTGAACATTATGTGGATGTTGTTGACACATAGATGTTGATAAACAAATATATATTGTATTGAAATATTGAAACCATTAATGTCACAGTGAAATGGCCCTTTCCTTTCTTTGCCACCATCTTTTCAACTTCTGTTATAGACATGGTGTCATCCTCGTTGGGAGCAGGCTGAAATCCAATCATATCCAGGTTTTTGGTTTTGGGGGTTTTGGTCATTATTTATCAAGTAAAGATCTTAAAGTACTGAGTCTTCTTTATGCAGTCTGCATTTTAAAAGAATTAAATATATTGTCACCACCAACTCATTTGACCAACTTCTTCATTATGAATTTGCAACATAGTTTGGTCAGCAAACACTTTCAATCATTACATAAATTATTTCCAATTGAGCACATCTTCAGGTATTTTGATGTAGTACCAAATATCACTTGTAATGTTTTTTATTCCTTAGGTGGACAGAAAGTTTTTTTACTATCACTGAAAAGCAATATGGAGACTCACTTTACCACATCTAGACAGAATTCAGTTTCATACCATGGTTAAAAAAATAATAAATAAATAAAATGCACAAAATGAGAGGCATTTCCATGAATAATTTCACACATGCTGCTAAGTACTGCAGAGTATTGCCAAGACTAGCCTTTAATTTCTATGGGAGCTGTAACAGCTGCAAACTTATTTGCTGTCAAATGGTAAAGATGATCTTATTTGCAAAACAGAAATAGAGACACAGATATAGAGAATAAACATATGGATACCAAGGGGGAAAAGGGGTGGGAGTGAGGTGGGATGAATTGGGAGATTGGGACTGACATATATACACTACTATGTATAAAATAGATAACTAATGAGAACCTACTGTACAGCACAGGGAACTCTACTCGGTGCTTTGTAGTGACCTAAATGGGAAAGAAATCCAAAAATATACATAGGTATATGTATGGCTGATTCACTTTGCTGTACAGCAGAAACTGACACAACAGTGTAGAGCAACTATACTCCATTTTAAAAAATGTAATAAAAGAAAGAAGGAAAAAGAAAAAAGAAATCCTGGAGCACATTTGGAGCCTGCTAAAGATCCAGAAGTGCACCCGCACTGCAGGAGAGAGACCACTTCAGTAAGTCTGATTTCTCCACAGCTTAGCTTTACTCTTTCAGGCCCATTTTCTCATGTAAGATCTTTACCTGAGAGATGTAACAAGGTGATCCATGAATGTGGGTCAGTAGATCACACTGGTTTGCATTTTGCTGAGAATATATCGTTAAAATTGTTAAAAAAGTGTTTTGGACAGGGAAAAGGAGCTAGGTTAGGGGTGAGAAACTTGTTGGGAGAGAATGTAGGTGAGAATCCAGAAAGCAGAGGGGAGAAACACCAAAGCCTCATGAATCCCGCTTCCATAATTTTGCCTAGAGCTGGTGAAATATGCACATTTTGAGCTATCAGCAGATATTATGTGGAATTGATAATAAAATCAGGTCAAAAAATAAAGTAAGGTATTTTGGAAGGATTTCTTACCTCCTATCTTTTCTAATAACCTTGCAAAAGACATTTGACTAGCCCCTTATCTTTAGCCAGAAATATTCTGAAGAAGAAAAGTCTTCACAAGATTGCTCTTTGCATTTGAACTCTGATTCTTAAAAATCCTGACAGATCTCATTACATGCTGATATTCCATGCATTAATACTTAAAATCTCCACAGCTTAGGTTTCCATTAATGTGTATCTCTCGTGTTCAAAAATCACATTATCTCTTTGTTTTAACATTTTATTATTCTCTATTTATATATGCATTAAAGCCCCCTTTCTTCTATGGAAAAGACACAATTTATTTAAAATAGGATTTTATATATGTGGGCTGACTAATGAGACGAGGTATATGGAGGACATGAAAATATCCTGGTAAGAAGGAATTCAGCTTAGAGTGGCCCATTTCCTGTTTTATAGTCAACCATCCTCCTACCCTTCCCACTCCTGAGCAGTGAATAAGGAGAGCAATTAATGTTTTGTTTGATAAATTTCAAGTAGCAGGTTTCTACCATGAGAATGAAGGTCGGTATAAATGGAAGATGGAACTAAATACATTTGTAATAATATATGCATGCATCAGGGGATTTTGAAGTATATGACAGCTGACTCAAAAAGTATAAACCTGCATACTCCCCATCCACCCTCAAAACTGGGCTTAACCAAGAAAAAGGAATCATAGTAACTTTGACTTTGTCAAGACTCGTAAACCCAGTCTTAGTAATCTGAGAGTGATAAACTAAAAATTAATAACTCAGGGAGATTATTGTGCCTAGGTGTTAGTATTTATTTTAAAAAGTTATATTGTTTAAATAAACATATGAATATGTATTACTGCATCATAATTTAATGATATCTTTGCTTTGTTATGTAAAATAATGCTGTAGACCCAAATTGGAGAATCCATCCTGTTTACAGCCTTTCCTCTTTTAATTCTCCTTTTATTAAAAGACAAAATGCAGTCAATTGGACCATGGTGGACTCATGACACAAGCTGGGCCAGTCAGAGTCTCTTCCTAGGGATTCTGAGCTTAGGATAGAGAGCAAACAAGTCTCTGTGGGTGATTTTATACATAAAACATGGTCCATAAGCTTGAGACCTCCTTTATCCTTGCCACATGAACCACAAAAGCAGAGCATGCTGGTTCATTCATTGACAGATGTTGAGCAAGAACAGAAAGAAGCCAGGAAGCAATGAGGGGAACCTGATGGCTTCCCATGTCCTGGATCTCAGTAAGTCTCTAAGGCCTATCTAAATTGATCTTGCTCTCAATGAGACATACCTGAGATTTTTCACTAAGCCCTCACTCTTCTCTTTTCTGGCTTAAACAAGCTATGACTTGCAATCAAAAGAGCCCTAGGTAAAACTGGGTAGTTTTTAGATTAATGGCTGTCAGATCTGGGTGCAAATCCCAAACCTATGATTTGGGCAAATTGTCTAATCTGAGTATCTTCAACAGTAGAACTGGGATTAAAAACCTACATCAAAAATTATAAAATGATAGCAGACTAATCTTGTGTGTTCAGGCAGGCTTCTACCAACTTTCAAGAGCCAAGTGTTAAATATTAAAGAATTATGCCAGTTAGTTCTTAATCTGGTTAATATAGCTTGAAATTGGCTACGGTGGATGTTTTTACACCACAATAATTGGCAAATGTTATTTTAAAAGCTCCTTTTTTTTAAGCCTCTTTACCAGCACACTGCTGATCATAATAATGAATGTAAAGTACTTAGCATACTGCCTGGTCCCTCAGAAGTCAATAAGTATTATGGTTATTACTAGGGAATTATTCTGTACATGCTACATCAAGGATTCTAAAGCAATCCAACTGTTCACATTACAAAAATATAAACCAGGTGTTATTAGTAAATAGTGAAACCATGTTCATTGTAGTTTATTCAAACTGAAAAGAAAGGAATAGTTTAGGTCTTCCAGGAAGTAGATACCAAGAAGGAATTAAATATGTAAGACATACATATTTATTTCCTCTGCATGAGGAAAATAGACAGGACACTTGAAGAATCATCAGACTTTGATGCAAATGGACCTGAGTGAAGGAGAGAGAAAAGGGTGGATGGAAGCATACCAGACTTCCAGGTCTTCTAAGGAAGGTTTGGCAAAGTCTAGGGGGTTCCTTGAGGCAAAGTTGGTCCACAGAGGAACCCTATTTCTCCCAAGATAGGGTCTTCCTTAGCACCCCTGCAGTGGTGGCCATTGGTTGCAAGCAGCCCAAGGAAGGAGTGGCCTCAAAATGCAGGACAGATTTCTGAGCTCAGTTGCTGTGGAACCATTGTTCACTTATGCCCTCTGTTTTTGGAGGTCTGTCCAGCACATTCTCACAGCTGTCACATGAAGTTAACTGAAGAGTTTCACATATGCTAGCGTTGAAGATCCTGCAGCTGTTCTCAACTTCACTGTGTTTAAAAATCAACAATAATAGTAATTAAATGACAGATTCTTGGGTCCCTGACAATGAATTTTAATTTTTAATATGCACCTCAGGTAATTCTCATAGAATAGTATACAACCACATTATTGGAGGATTTTCTCCTTAAAATTATAAGCTTATTTTAATCACCTTACCTCCTTGTGTATGCTATTTTTTATACCTGTAAAATAATAACATTAACTGTTGGGATTCACGCAGGGAAACAAAACCACCATAGACCATGGCCCATCATTTGGAATCACCATATTCTGATGGCCTGAATATGTTTTCCATCTCTGTCTAACCACATTTATCCTAACCAGATTGTCACTGTATGGGCCAAGACAAAACTTCCAGTAAATTAGTTCGAATTTATGCTTTTTGTTTTTGTTTTCTTCCTTCTTTTGAGTGATTTGTCTTTGCTACTTCTTCTATTGCTTTCATACCATTTATCTTGCACATACTCTAGTGCTTCTCTTTTCTTTTTTCAAAGCCACCATCCTAATCCAACTGTTTACCAAGAAAAAAACAAAAAAATAAAAGTTATTCTTGCAATTATCTCCCTAGTGATCCTCAAAATTTCAAGATTTTTGTCCATCTCATAGAAGAGCTTTCTTTTCTCTTTTTTTTTTTTTGTTGAAGTATGGTTTATTTATAATACTGTGTTATTCTCGGGTATACAGCAACATTATTCACATATATATTATACACATGTATGTATATTTTTCAGATCCTTTTCCATTATAGGTAATTACAGATATTGAATATAGTTCCCTGTGCTATGTGGGAAATCCTTGTTGTTTATGTATTATAACAGTGGAGTATATCTGTTAATCTCATACTTCTAATTTATCCCCCCCTTTCCCCTTTGATAACCATGAGATTGTTTTCTATGTCTTTAAGTCTGTTTTATAAATATTTCATTCATTTTATTTTTTAGATTCCACATATAAGTGATATCATATAATATTTGTCTTTCTCTATCTGACTTACTGCACTCAGTATGGCAATATATAGGGTCTATTCGTATTGCAGCAAGTTTCAATATTTCATTCTTCTTTATGGATCAGTAATGTTTCATTGTATATATATAAAATCTTCTTTATCCTTTCATCTGTCAATGGACACTTAGGTTGCTTCCATGTCTTGGCTCTTGTAATTAGTGCTATTATGAACATTGAGGTGCATGTATCATTTCTAATTAGTGTTTTCATCATTTCTGGATATACACCCAGGAGTAGGATTACTGGATCATACAGTAGCTCTAGTTTTCGTTTTTAAAGGAAACGCCATACTGTTTTCCATAGTGGTTGCACCAATTTACATTCCCACCAACAGTGTAGGAGTGTTCCTTTTTCTACACTCCCTTTTGAGAATTTACTGTTTGTAGACATTTTGATGATGGTCATTCTGATGGTGTGAAGTGGTACCTCACTGTAATTTTGATTTGCATTTCTCTAATAATTAGCTATGTTGAGCATCTTTTCATGTACCTATTGGCCATCTGTATGTCTTCTTTAGAGAAATATTTATTTAGGTCTTCTGACCATTTCTTGATTAGGTTGCTTGTTTTTTTTGATATTGAGTTGTATGAGCATTAACGCATCATCAGTTGCATCATTTGCAAATATTTTCTCTCATTCCATAGGTTGTCTTTTTTTTTTTTTAACATCTTTATTGGAGTATAATTGCTTTACAATGGTGTGCTAGTTTCTGCTTAATAACAAAGTGAATCAGTTATACATATGTTCCCATATCTCTTCCCGCTTGCATCTCCCTCCCTCCCACCCTCCCTATCCCACCCCTCCAGGTGGTCACAAAGCACCGGGCCAATGTCCCTGTGCCATGCAGCTGCTTCCCACTAGCTATCTACCTTATGTTTTTTAGTGTGTATATGTCCATGACTCTCTCTCGCCCTGTCACAGCTCATCGTTTCCCCTCCCCATATCCTCAAGTCCATTGTCCAGTAGGTCTGTTCCTTTATTCCTCTCTTACACCTAGGTTCTTCATGACATTTTACTCTCTTCTTAAATTCCATCTGTATGTGTTAGCATATGGTATTTGTCTTTGTCTTTCTGACTTACTTCACTCTGTATGACAAACTCTAGGTCTATCCACCTCATTACAAATAGCTCAATTTTGTTTCCTTTTATTGCTGAGTAATATTCCATTGTATATATGTGCCACATCTTCTTTATCCATTCATCTGATGATGGGCACTTAGGTTGTTTCCATCTCTGGGCTATTGTAAATAAAGCTGCAATGAATATTATGGTACATGACTCTTTTTGAATTTTGGTTTTCTCAGGGTATATGCCCAGTAGTGGGATTGTTGGGTCATATGGTAGTTCTATTTGTAGTTTTTAAAGGAACCTCCATACTGTTCTCCATAGTGGCTGAACCAATTCACATTCCCACCAGCAGTGCAAGAGTGTTCCCTTTTCTCCACACCCTCTCCAGGATTTATTGTTTCTAGATTTTTTGATGATGGCCATTCTGACTGGTGTGAGATGATATCTCATTGTAGTTTTGATTTGCATTTCTCTAATGATTAATGATGTTGAGCATTCTTTCATGTGTTTGTTGGCAGTCTGTATATCTTCTTTGGAGAAATGTCTATTTAGGTCTTCTGCCCATTTTTGGATTGGGTTGTTTGTTTTTTTGTTATTGAGCTGCATGAGCTGCTTGTAAATTTTGGAGATTAATTCTTTGTGAGTTGCTTCATCTGCAAATATTTTCTCCCATTCTGAGGGTTGTCTTTTGGCCTTGTTTATGGTTTCCTTTGCTGTGTAAAAGCTTTGAAGTTTCATTAGGTACCATTTGTTTATTTTTGTTTTTATTTCCATTACTCTAGGAGGTGGGTGAGAAAGGATCTTGTTGTGATTTATGTCACAGAGTGTTCTGCCATTGTTTTCCTCTAAGAGTTTGATAGTTTCTGGCCTTACATTTAGGTCTTTAATCCATTTTGAGCTTATTTTTGTGTATGGTGTTAGGGAGTGATCTAATCTCATACTTTTACATGTACCTGTCCAGTTTTCCCAACACCACTTATTGAAGAGGCTGTCCTTTCTCCACTGTACATACCTGCCACCTTTATCAAAGATAAGGTGTCCATATGTGCGTGGGTTTATCTCTGGGCTTTCTATCCTGTTCCATTGATCTATTTTTCGGTTTTTGTGCCAGTACCATACTGTCTTGATTACTGTAGCTTTGTAGTATAGTCTGAAGTGAGGGAGCCTGATTCCTCCAGCTCCTTTTTTGTTCTCAAGATTGCTTTGGCTATTCGGGGTCTTTTGTGTTTCCATACAAACTGTGAAATTTTTTGTTCTACTTCTGTGAAAAATGCCAGTGGTAGTTTGATAGGGATTGCATTGAATCTATAGATTACTTTGGGTAGTAGAGTCATTTTCACAATGTTGATTCTTCCAATCCAAGAAAATGGTATATCTCTCCATCTATTTGTATCATCTTTAATTTCTTTCATCAGTGTCTTATAATTTTCTGCATACAGGTCTTTTGTCTCCTTAGGTAGGTTTATTCCTAGATATTTTATTCTTTTTGTTGCAAAGGTAAATGGGAGTGTTTTCTTGATTTCACTTTCAGATTTTTCATCATTAGTATATAGGAATGCCAGAGATTTCTGTGCATTAATTTTGTATCCTGCTACTTTACTAAATTGAGTGATTAGCTCTAGTAGTTTTCTGGTAGCATCTTTTGGATTCTCTATGTATAGTATCATGTCATCTGCAAACAGTGACAGCTGTACTTCTTCTTTTCCGATTTGGATTCCTTTTATTTCCTTTTCTTCTCTGATTGCTGTGGCTAAAACTTCTAAAATTATGTTGAATAAGAGTGGTGAGAATGGGCAAACTTGTCTTGTTCCTGATCTTAGTGGAAATGCTTTCAGTTGTTCACCATTGAGGATGATGTTGGCTGTGGGCTTGTCATATATGACCTTTATTATGTTGAGGAAAGTTCCCTCTACGCCTACTGTCTGCAGGGTTTTTATCATACATGGGTGTTGAATTTTGTCAAAAGCTTTCTCTGCATCTATTGAGATGATCATATGGTTTTTCTCCTTCAATTTGTTAATATGGTTTATCACATTGATAGATTTGCGTATATTGAAGAATCCTTACATTCCTGGAATAAACCGAACTTGATCATGGTGTATGATCCTTTTAATGTGCTGTTGGATTCTGTTTGCTAGTATTTTGTTGAGCATTTTTGCATCTATGTTCATCAGTGATATTGGCCTGTAGTTTTCTTTCTTTGTGACATCCTTGTCTGGTTTTGGTACCAAGGTGATGGTGGCCTCGTAGAAGGAATTTGGGCATGTTCCTCCCTCTGCTACATTTTGGAAGAGTTTGAGAAGGATAGGTGTTAACTCTTCTCTAAATGTTTGATAGAATTCTCCTGTGAAGCCATCTGGTCCTGGGCTTTTGTTCATTGGAAGATTTTTAATCACAGTTTCTATTTCAGTGCTTTTGTTTGGTCTGTTCATATTTTCTATTTCTTCCTGATTCAGTCTTGGCAGGTTGTGCATTTCTAAGAATTTGTCCATTTCTTCCAGATTGTCCATTTTATTGGCATAGAGTTGCTTGTAGTTATCTCTCATGATCTTTTTTATTTCTGCAGTGTCAGTTGTTACCTCTCCTTTTTCATTTCTAATTCTATTGATTTGAGTCTTCTCCCTTTTTTTCTTGATGAGTCTGGCTAGTGGTTTATCTATTTTGTTTATCTTCTCAAAGAACCAGCTTTTAGTTTTACTGATCTTTGCTATTGTGTCCTTCATTTCTTTTTCATTTATTTCTGATCTGATTTTTATGATTTCTTTCCTTCTGCTAGCTTTGGGGTTTCTTTGTTCTTCTTTCTCTAATTGCTTGAGGTGCAAGGTTAGGTTGTTTATTCTAGATGTTTCCTGCTTCTTAAGGTGGGCTTGTATTGCTATAAACTTCCCTCTTAGAACTGCTTTTGCTGCATCCCATAGGTTTTGGGTCGTTGTGTCTCCATTGTCATTTGTTTCTAGGTATTTTTTGATTTCCTCTTTGATTTCTTCAGTGATCACTTCATTATTAAGTAGTGTATTGTTTAGCCTCCATGTGTTTGTATTTTTTACAGATCTTTTCCTGTAATTGATATCTAGTCTCATGGCGTTGTGGTTGTAAAAGACACTTGATACAATTTCAATTTTCTTAAATTTACCAAGGCTTGATTTGTGACCCAAGATATGATCTATCCTGGAGAATGTTCCATAAGCACTTGAGAAAAATGTATATTCTGTTGTTTTTGGATGGAGTGTCCCATAAATATCAATTAAGTCCATCTTGTTTAATGTATCATTTAAAGCTTGTGTTTCTGTATTTATTTTCATTTTGGATAACCTGTCCATTGATGTAAGTGGGGTGTTAAAGTCCCCTACTATGATTGTGTTACTGTTGATTTCTCCTTTTATGGCTGTTAGTATTTGCCTTATGTATTGAGGTGCTCCTATGTTGGGTGCATAAATATTTACAATTGTTATATCTTCTTCTTGGATCTACCCCTTTATCATTATGTAGTGTCCTTCTTTGTCTCTTCTAATAGTCCTTATTTTAAAGTCTATTTTGTCTGATATGAGAATTGCTACTCCAGCTTTCTTTTGGTTTCCATTTGCATGGAATCTTTTTCCATCCCCTTACTTTCAGTCTGTATGTGTCTCTAGGTCTGAAGTGGGTCTCTTGTAGACAGCATATATATGGGTCTTGTTTTTGTATCCATTCAGCCAATCTGTGTCTTTTGGTGGGAGCATTTAGTCCATTTACATTAAAGGTAGTTATCGCTATGTATATTCCTATTCCCATTTTCAAAATTGTTTTGGGTTTGTTATTATAGGTCTTTTCCTTCTCTTGTGTTTCTTGTCTAGAGAAGTTCCTTTAGCATTTCTTGTAAAGCTGGTTTGGTGGTGCTGAACTCTCTCAGCTTTTGCTTGTCTGTAAAGGTTTTAATTCCTCCATCAAATCTGAATGAGATCCTTGCTGGGTAGAGTAGTTTTGGTTGCAGGTCTTTCTCATTCATCACTTTCAGTATGTCCTGCCACTCCCTTCTGGCTTGTAGGGTTTCTGCTGAGAGATCAGCTGTTAACCTTATGGGGATTCCCTTGTGTGTTATTTGTTGTTTTTCCCTTGCTGCTTTTAATATGCTTTCTTTGTATTTAATTTTTGACAGTTTGATTAATATGTGTCTTGGCGTATTTCTCCTTGGATTTATCCTGTATGGGACTCTCTGTGCTTCCTGGACTTGATTAACTATTTCCTTTCCCATATTAGGGAAGTTTTCAACTATAATCTCTTCAAATATTTTCTCAGTCCCTTTCTTTTTCTCTTCTTCTTCTGGAACCCCTATAATTCGAATGTTGGTGCATTTAATGTTGTCCCAGAGGTCTCTGAGACTGTCCTCAGTTCTTTTCATTCTTTTTTCTTTATTCTGCTCTGCAGTAGTTATGTCCACTGTTTTATCTTGCAGGTCACTTATCCGTTCTTCTGCCTCAGTTATTCTGCTATTGATCCCATCTAGAGTACTTTTAATTTCATTTATTTTGTTGTTCATTGTTGCTTGTTTCATCTTTATTTCTTCTAGGTGCTTGTTAACTGTTTCTTGCATTTTGTCCATTCTATTTCCAAGATTTCGGATCATCCTTACTATCATTATTCTGAATTCTTTTTCAGGTAGACTGCCTATTTCCTCTTCATTTGTTAGGTCTGGTGCATTTTTATCTTGCTCCTTTATCTGCTGTGTGTTTTTCTGTCTTCTCATTTTTCTTATCTTACTGTGTTTGGGGTCTCCTTTTTGCAGGCTGCAGGTTCGTAGTTCCCGCTGTCTGTGATGTCTGTCTCCGGTGGCTAAGACTGTTTCAGTGGGTTGTGTAAGCTTCCTGGTGGAGGGGACTAGTGCCTGTGTTGTGGTGGATGAGACTGGATCTTGTCTCTCTAGTGGGCAGGTTCACGTGTGGTGATATGTTTTGGGTTGTCTGTGGCTTTATTATGATTTTAGGCAGCCTCTCTGCTAATGGGTGGGGTTGTGTTCCTGTTTTGCTAGTTGTTTGGCATAGGGTGTCCAGCACTGTAGCTTGCTGGTCGTTGAGTGAAGCTGGTTGCTGGTGTTAAGATGGATGTCTCTGGGAGATTTTCGCCATTTGATATTACATGGAACTGGGAGGTCTCTTGTGGACCAGTGTCCTGAAGTTGGCTCTCCAACCTCAGAGGCAGAGCCCTGACTCCTGGCTGGAGCACCAAGAGCCTTTCATCCACACGGCTCAGAATAAAAGGGAGAAAAAGTAGAGAGAATTAGTAGAAGTATGAAGAAAGAAAGAAAGAAAGAAAGAAAGAAAGAAAGAAAGAAAGAAAGAAAGAAAGAAAGAAAGAAAAGAAAGAAAGAAAGAAAGGAAGCAAGGAAGGAAGGAAGGAAGGAAGAAATAAAGAAAGAAAGAGAGAAAGAAAGAAGGAAAGAATGGAGGGAAGGAAGGAAGGAAGGAAGAAAGAAAGAAGCAAAGAAGGCAAGAAGGAGAGAAAGGAGGGAGGAAGGGAGGGAGGAAGGAAGGAAGGAGAGAAAGAAGGAAAAAAGACAGAAAGAAAGAAGATACAGTAAAGTAAAATAAAGTATAATAAAGTTATTGAATTAAAAAATACTTATTTAGAAAAAAAAAAGGGAAGGATAGAACCTTAGGACAAATGTTGGAAGCAAAGCTATACAGACAGAATCTTACACAGAAGCATACACATACACCCTCACAAAAAGACGTAAAGGGGAAAAAATCATAAATCTTGCTCTCAGAGACCACCTCCTCAATTTGGGATGATTCGTTGTCTAAAGAAGGGAAGGAAGGAAGGAAGGAAGGAAGGAAAGAAAGAAAGAAAGAAAGAAAGAAAGAAAGAAAGAAAGAAAGAAAGAAGGTAAAGTATAATAAAGTAATTAAAATTAATTATTTAAAAAAATTTTTAAAAAAATCATGGACGGATAGAACCGTAGGACAAATGGTGGAAGCAAAACTATACAGACAAGATCTCACACAGAAGCATACACATACACATTCACAAAAAGAGGAAAAGGGGAAAAAAATCATAGATCTTGTTCTCGAAGCCCACCTCCTCAATTTGGGTTGACTTGTTGTCTATTCATGTATTCCACAGATGCAGGGTACATCAAGTTGATTGTGGAGCTTTAACCCGCTGCTTCTGAGGCTGCTGGGAGAGATTTCCCTTTCTCTTCTTTGTTCTCACAGCTCACAGGGGCTCAGCTTTGGATTTGGCCCTGCCTCTGCGTGTAGGTCGCTGGAGAGCGTCTGTTATTTGCTTAGACAGGACGGGGTTAAAGGAACCGCTGATTCGGGGGCTCTGGCGCACTCAGGCCGGGGGGGAGGGAGGGGCACTGCGTGCCGGGCGGGCCTGCGGCGGCAGAGGCCGGTGTGACGTTGCACCAGCCTGAGGCCCGCCGTGCGTTCTCCCGGGAAAGTTGTCCCTGGATCCCGGGAACCTGGCAGTGGCAGGCTGCACAGTCTCCCCGGAAGAGGGGTGTGGATAGTGACCTGTGCTCGCACACAGGCCCCTTGATGGCGGCAACAGCAGCCTTAGCGTCTTCCACCAGTCCCTGGGGTCCGTGATTTTAGCCACGGCTTGCGCCCGTCTCTGGGGTCCACGCTTTTAGCCGCGGCTCACACCCGTCTCTGGGGTTCGTGCTTTTAGCCGCGGCTCGCGCCCGTCTCTGGAGTTCCTTTAAGCAGTGTTCTTAAACCTCTCTTCTCGCACACCAGGAAACAAAGAGGGAAGAAAAAGTCTCTTGCCTCTTCGGCAGGTGCAGACTTTTCCCCGGACTCCCTCCCGGCTAGCCGTGGTGCACTAACCCCTTCAGGCTATGTTCAAGCTGCCAACCCCAGTCCTCTCCCTGCGCTCCAACCGAAACCGAAACCCAAGGCTCAGCTCGCAGCCCTGCCCGCCCCAGCGGGTGAGCAGACAAGCCTCTCGGGCTGGTGAGTGCCGGTTGGTACCGATCCTCTGTGCGGGAATTTTCCTGCTTTGTCCTCCGCACCTCTGTTGCTGTGCACTCCTCCACGGCGCCGAAGTTCCCTCCTCCGCCTCCCACAGTCTCCGCCCACGAAGGGGCTTCCTAGTGTGTGGAAACTTTTCCTCCTTCACAGCTCCCTCCCACTGGTGCAGGTGCCGTCCCTATTCTTTTGTCTCTGTTTTTTCTTTTCTTTTGCCCTACCCAGGTACGTGGGGAGTTTCTTGCCTTTTGGGAGGTCTGAGGTCTTCTGCCAGCCTTCAGTAGGTGTTCTGTAGGAGTTGTTCCACGTGTAGATGTATTTCTGGTGTATCTGTGGGGAGGAAGTTGATCTCCGCGTCTTACTCTTCCGCCATCTTCAAGGTCCCCCCCCCCCCATAGGTTGTCTTTTTATTTTGTTTATTGTTTTCTTTGCTGTGCAAATGCTGCTAAGCTTAATTAGTCCCATTTGTTTATTTTTGCTTTTATTTCTCTTCCCTTGAGAGAGCGATCTAAGAAAAGTTGCTGTAATTTATGTCAGAGAATGTTTTGGCTATGTTCTTTTCTGGGAGTTTTATGGTGTCATGTCTTATGTTTAGGTCTTTAAACCATTTTGAGTTTATTTTTGTACATGGTGTGAGGGAGCATTCTAATTTCCCTGATTTACAGGAGGCTGTTTAGCTTTCCCAACACCACTTGCTGAAAAGACTATCTTTCTCCAATGTATATCCTTGCCTTCTTTGTCAAAGATTAATTGACTGTAGGTGTTTGGGTTTATTCTGGCCTCTCTATTCTGCTCCCTTTTCTGTTTTTGTGCCAATACTATACTGTTTTGATTACTGTAGCTTTGAAGTATTGTCTGAAGCCTGGGAGAGTTTTGCCTCCAACTTTGATCTTTTTCCTCAGTATTGCTTTGGCAACTCTCCGTTTAATGTTTTTCCATATAAATTTTATGTCATTTGTTTCAGTTCAATGAAAAACATCATGGGTAATTTGATAAGGATTGCATTAAATCTGTAGATTGTTTGTGGTCTTATGGCCATTTTAGCAATATTAATTATTCCAGTCCAAGAGAATGGGATATCTTTCAGTGTCATTGAATTATCTTCAATTTCCTTTATCAATGTTTTATAATTCTCATCATGAAGGACTTTCACCTCCTTGGTTAGGTTAATCCTAGGTATTATTTTGTACACAATTTTAAACAGGATTTTTTTCACTTTCCCTTTATGATATTTCATGTTAGTATAAAGAAATGCAACCAGTTTTTGTATATTAATCTTGTATTCTGCTACCTTGCTAAATTCATTTATTAGTTCTAATAGATTTTGTGTGGAGTCTTTAGGGTTTTCTACATAGAGAATCATGTCATCTGCATATAATGACAATTTTACCTCTTCCCTTCCAATCTGGAAAACTTTTACTTCTGTGCCTTGCTCATTGCTGTGGCTAGAATTTCCAATATTATATTGAATAAAAGTGATGAGAGTGGGCATCCTTGTCTTATTCCATAATTTAGAGGGAAAGATTTCATGGTTTCACCATTGAGTATTATGTTGGCTCTGAATTTGTCATAAATAGCTTTAATTATGTTAAAATGCATTCCATCTATATTCACTTTGGTGAGAGTTTTTATAATAAATGGTTGTTGAATTAGAGCAAATGCTTAATTTAGCAAATTCTTTTTTTACATCTATTGAGATGATCATGTGGTTTTTGTCTTTCCTCTTGTTGATGTGGTGTATCATATTGATTGATTTGTGTATGTTGAACCATCCTTATAACCCTGGAATGAATCCAATTTAATCATGGTGTTGCTGGATTTGGTTTGCTAATATTTTCTGAGGATTTTTGAATCTACATTCATCAAAGATATTGGCCTCTAATTTCCTTCCTTGTAGTGTCTGTCTGGTTTTGGTATCAGGGTGATGGTGGTTTCATAGACTGACTCTGGTAGTGTTCCCTCCTCTTTAACATTTCAGAATAGTTTGAAAAGGATAGGTGTAACTTCTTCTTCATATGTTTGGTAGAATTCCCCAGTGAAGCCATCTGGTCCTGGACTTTTGTTTGCAGTTTTGTTTTGTTTTGTTAATTACAGATTCTATTTGACTTCTAGTGATCAATCTGTTCAAATTATCTGTTTCTTCTTGACTCAGTTTTGGCAGGCTGTATATTTCTACACCAGTCCATTTCTTCTAGGTTGTCTAATTTGTTGGCATATAATTTTTATAATATTTTCTTATATATTTTTTGGTATTTTTGTGGTATTTGTTGTTATTTCTCCTCTTACATTTCTTTCTTTCTTTTTTTATTTCCTTTTTAAATTTGGGTCCTCTTTCTTTTCTTCTTGGGGAACATGGCTACAGGTTTGTCAATTTTGTTTTACCTTTCAAAAATCAGCTCTTGGTTTTGTTGATATTTTCTATTTTTCCTTTGATTTCTATTGTATTTATTTCTTCTGTGATCTTTATTTGTTGCCTTCCTTCTGCTGACTTTAGGCATTGTTTGTTCTTCTTTTTCTATTTTTTTTAGGTGGTAGGTTAGGTTGTTTATTTAAGGTTTTTCCTGCTTTTTGAGGAAGACTTATATTCCTCTGAACTTCCCTCTTAGGACTACTTTTGCTGAATCCCATAGTTTTTGTATGGTTGTGTTTTCATTATCATTTGTCTTGAGATATTTGTTGATTTCCTCTTTGATTTTCTTGTTGATGCATTGGTTTTTTAGTAACTTTTTTTTTTTTTTGTCTCCATGTAATCATATTTTTCTCATTTTCCTTTCTGTGGTTGATTTCTAGTTTCATACAATTGTGGCCAGAAAATAATTTCTATCCTTTTAAATTTGTTGAAGCTTGTTTTGTGTCATAGTATGTGGTCTATCCTAGAACAAGTACCAGGTGTTCTTGAAAAGAATGCATATATGTATACTTTTTTGAATGTAGTGTCCTATAGATATCAATTAAGTCCAATTGCTCCATTGTGTCATTTAGGATGTTGCCTTATCGATTTTCTTTCTGTAAGATCAGTCCATTGATGTCAGTGGGGTGCTAAAGTCTCCTACCATTATTGTATTCCTGTCAATTTCTCCCTTTATGTCTGTTAGCATTTGTTTTATGTATTTAGATGCTCCTGTATTGGATGAATATATGTTAATGAGTGTAGTATCCTCACCTTTTTTATCATTATATAATGTCCTTCCTTGTCTTTCTTTATAGATTTATTTTAAAGTCTATCTTGTCTATTATGAATATTGTTACTCATGTTTTATTGTTGTCTCCATTTGCATGAAGTAGCTTCAGAAGATCTTTCTTACTGTCTAAACTGGATCAGTGAAATCTCCTACTCAATAATTTTGCCTGTTAAACAAAAAATTGCAAATCTAAGTTGGCATTCTAGGTTTCTTACATTTTACTTTGCATATAGAATTCAACATTTCCTAATGTGTATCCTATAGAAAACTATTTGTATGATAAGTGTCATTATGGTCTGTTGTCAAACAAATTTGGGAAATAATAGGATGAACAAAAGTTAACAGCTTAAATTACACGAGGACTCAGCCCCTTTAATATGCTAATGTGCAAGTAAATTTTTAGGGGGATTTCAATATGACATGTTCTAAACTAGTGGTTCACAGAAAACACTTTTGTGCAAATCAATCTTACCTTATTTTCTGCTTTTTCTCACAAGAACCAGGGCCTCCAAATGCACCTGCTCAGAACCCTTGTGTCATTATTGTGTATGCATCTTTGATAGGTTCTTCCCTCATCTTGATTCAAGTATATTTTGCAAAAATAAGATTGATCTTGATGCAGGATGTGACTTGAAGTTTGTGATGCATGATGAACTCAGATAGGCTCTCTCTTTTTATGATTCTGGGTGCAGTAACTTTAAGAAGCCCTTTGAAAATTACCAGCTAACAATGACATGGACTTGATTCTTTGTTGGTCATTTTATTTATAGTCAATGAATATTGTTTCTTGATTCTATTATATTTAGCACTTTTCTAATTGGTTCATTCAGTTAATTCTTACCTCTCCTAGAAGACTGTGCATATTTTAAGAACAGGTTCATAATTTATTTATGTTCTCTATGGTATCCAGCAGAATGTAATGTGCTACGTATGAAGTGGGGTTTGCTGAATTGAAAAGTAGTGGTGGGGTGCAGGATCTCAAGAGCTCATAATTTGAGAATGTGGGGTGCAAAGTCTAGCTAAGCAGAAAGGAGAACTGCAACAAAATGATGAGTCCAAAGTGTGCAATAGGTCACATGAATTTTTTTAATGTTGTTACTTTGCTAGTTCCACTTTGCATTGTATTGTGAAGTCTTTCACTATTCACAGACATTCATTAATTGTGACATTTGGAAAAGAGGCTTTTCTCTATAATATTTCAAATATTTCAGAGGAGCCTTCTAAAGTACCTAATCTTATCACAACTTAATTTCTCTCATACAGACAGCCTCTGCCTCTTTGTATGCTCACAAATGCAGTTTGTATTTTTAATATGTCATAAAGAGAAAAAAAATTCCCTCCATTTATGGTATTTGTGAAATATTGTGCCCAGGGATGTGCAGAGGTCACAGGGAGAATATTTAAATTGAGAAGTTATGTGTGAAATAAAAAGACTAACACATACCTTATCAAATGTATTTCTTTTGAAAACAGAAACTAGAAATTACTACCACTTCAATGTGTTATCCCCAAAATAGATCAGCTGATAACACCAGCATCTGTGTGGTAAGAGCCTTAAAAAAAAGTGAAGCAAAAGTTACTTAGAATGACTTGTGACTGAGGAGTTCTGTATAACTGCAGTTCTGTATAACTAACAGTTCTAAAAACAGTGAACTTTTGTGCACTAATTTTTGAGTTCTAAAAGCAGTGAACAATTCTAAAAACAGTGAACTTTTGTGCACTAATTTTTGAGTTCTAAAAGCAGTGAACAATTCTAAAAACAGTGAACTTTTGTGCACTAATTTTTGAGTTCTAAAATCAGTGAACAATTCTAAAAACAGTGAACTTTTGTTCAATTTCTCATTTGATACAAGAGGTTAACTCTTTACTAAGGAGACTGATAACTTTCAAGTTTCCCTTAAGAAACAGAGACACATTTGACTTATAAATTAGAAGAGCCTATGTGCAGTAAACTCACATAAACTTTAAGTAAAATGTTATGAATGATAAGGTCAAGAATGTAGTGTTTTACTGGGAATTCAGTTCCAGTTTATTTCTTCTAGTCCTCACCAATTCCCTAAATATTCATTCATATCCATTAACTGGGCACAATTCATGGTGGAAGATGCAGCTGATGGGGACTGTAGCTCATCCTCCTAACCTCTCAGTTCTGCTCACAAGTAAGGTTTCTAATTATCTGAGCTGAACCATTTGGAGAACTCCATTTGTCTAAATTGGAAATGCTTAGCACCAGTAATAAAAATGCATTGAAAGGCCATTCTTCATCAAGGCCTCACCCCTCTCATAGTAAACAGAGAATTGTCAGGATCCAGTACTGAGTTGAAAAAGAAAAAATTGCTTGTGGTAAAGCTTTTGTTCTTCAACACAGCCATATGTATGTTCCTCCTGTTAAGAGTCTACTTCTAGAAGCTGTGACAACATCAGTGACTTTGACCTCAATCAATGGAAGAGAGAATTCCAGACAGTTCTGTGAATTCCTTTGCTCTGGACCCCTCCCTGTAAATAAAATAAAGATGGGAACAGAGAGAAAGGGGAGCATCAATCTCATTTTCTAAAGAGAATAGCACTGCATAAAAATGAAATATGATTTTATTAAAATTGTCCTTACAATCATTCAGTTATCTTCTCATACAATCCTTATAAAAAATTGAGGCAAATTATAACAGCTTAAATTAGCACTTTTACAACATATTTTTTCCACAAAAAGCATACATGTATATGAAGTTCTAAGACAATCTTTGGTGTTCTATTGCATAGAAATATTTCTCTTTATAGGGACAGACAGAGAGAAAGAGTGAGCTCCTATATACAGAAAGTAGAAAAAATACCTGAGGGAATGAACTGCAATAAGTTTAATTAGTATCTTAAACACTGGGGTGTTTAGGGTAAAACAGAATATTTGAATAAGTATTGCACCATGAAATGGAGTCTAGATGTCATCAGATATGAGGCCAAGGGACTCAGTAATACTATTACCTCAACAATATTTTGTTTGGCTTGAGGGAGGAAGGTGGATATTTATGCCTAATATTGTCATTAAAGAGAAACAAACCTGTAAAATCCTTAAACAGACCCCATCTCTTATGTTTACTTTGGGCCCTCCATATCACCTCTCAATGTCACAGGCTCAAATTTGTCCAGGATTCAAAAGAACTTTTAATGGAGGCTTATTTTGGTCCTTAAATGAAATTGTCCTACTTCAACCTATGCAGAAATCCTCCCTCAGATCTCTGGCACTTTGAGAAATAGGCAAGACTTCAGAGTTGTTGCATATATGTAATAATAATATAAGCTAATGTTTGTGGTTCACTTACTGTGTGCCAAGTTCTTTAGATATAACAAATCATTTAAGGCTCACAACAACATAATGCAGTAAATACTATGATAATCATTGTGTTATAGTTCAATAAGGTAGTCAAAGAGCTTGCAAAGTTTGGTCAAGTTCACATTGCTAGGCAGGGAAAATGTCAGGGATTGAACCCATTGTGTGTTCTTTGCTCTTAAGCCCTGTGATAGGCTGTCTCATAGATGGTACAAAACATGGTATATCAAACTGGTCATTTTTTTATTGGAGTATAATTGCTTTACAATGTTGTGTTAGTTTCTGCTGTACAAAGAAGTGAATCAGCTATATGTATATATATATATATATATATATATATATATATATACCCTCCCTCTTGGACCTCCCTCCCAATATGTCAATCCTAATCTCACAATTCATCACACCCTCCCCTTCACCCACTGTGTCCACCTGTTCATCCTCTATGCCAGTATCCTCTATTCCTGCCCTGGAAATAAGTTCATCTGTAACATTTTTCTAGATTCCACATATATGTGTTAATATACAATATTTGTTTTTCTCTTTCTGACTTAAGTCACTCTGTATGACAGACTCGAGGTCCTTCCACATATCTACAAATGACCCAAATTCATTCATTTTTATGGCTGAGTAATATTACATTGTACATATGTACTACATCTTCTTTATCCATTCATGTGTCATTGGACATTTAGGTTGTTTTCATGTCCTGGCTATTGTGAATAGTGCTGCAATGAACATTGAGGTACATGTGTCCTATTGAATTATGGTATTGTCAGGGTATATGTCCAGTAGTGGGATTGCTGGGTCATATGGTAATTCTATTTTTAGTTTTTAAGGACCCTTCATATTGTTCTCCACAGTAGCTGTATCAATTTACATTCCCACCAACAGTTCAAGAGGGCTCCCTTTTCTCCACACCCTCTCCAGCATTTATTGTTTGTAGATTTTTTGATGATGGGCATTCTGACCAGTGTGAGGTGGTACCTTTTTGTACTTTTGATTTACATTTCTCCAATAATTAGTGTTGTTGAGCATCCTTTCATAAGCCTCTTTGCCATCTATATGTCCTCTTTGGAGAGATGCCCATTTAGGTCTTCTGCTCATTTTTTGATTGGATTTTTTGTTTTATTGATATTGAGCTCCATGAGCTGTTTGTATATTTTTTAGATTAATCCTTTGTCCATTGCTCTGTTTGCAAATATTTTCTCACATTCTGAGGGTTGTCTTTTT
Organism: Aethalodelphis obliquidens; assembly: GCF_003676395.1. Lineage (NCBI taxonomy): Eukaryota > Metazoa > Chordata > Mammalia > Artiodactyla > Delphinidae > Aethalodelphis > Aethalodelphis obliquidens. The sequence continues at coordinate 2,388,042 of NW_020838037.1, read as the reverse complement.
GTCTTGTTTATGGTTTCTTTTGCTGTGAAAAAGCTTTTAAGTTTATTTAGGTCCCATTGGTTTATTTTTATTTTCATTATTCTAGGAGGTGGGTCAAAAAAAATCTTGCTGTGGTTTATGTCAAAAAGTGTTTTTCCTGTAGTGTTTTTCCTATAAAACTCCTCTAAGAGTTTTATAGTGTCTGGTCTTACATTTAGGTCTTTAATCCATTTGGATTTTATTTTTGTGCATGGTGTTAGGAAGAGTTCTACTTTCATTCTTTTACATGTAGCTGTCCAGGTTTCCCTGTACCACTTATTGAAGAGGCTGTCTTTTCTCCATTGTATACTCTTGCCTCCTTTATCAAAGATTAGAATTTTTTCTTCCTGCTCTGCCTTCTGTATGCCATTTTCAGCTTTATAGAATCACTTTATCTGAGAGAAACATAATCATCTTTTTGAACTAAATCTCATCAAGGCTTCACTACATGAATTAAATTACAAGTAATGAGGAAACTTCAGAGACAAAAAAATCAAGAAATACTAGAAATATTTAGAATATATCAGTCAGTATTTACTTGAAGAAGCAGAACATAACAAGTGTTGTGGTAATGAGTGGTTTATAATAGGAAATCAAAGGCTGAAAGGGAGAGTTGGAGGATCAGAGAAAAATTCAACAACTAATCTGACAGATGAATTAGTGCAAGTAGTTAAATTGGAGGTTGCAGGTAAATGTGAGAAACCAGTCAGCTTACACCATCAAAGTAAAACTGTGGATGGGAAAATGTAGCAAGATCTAAGGGAATTTGTTGTCTCAGCATAAGTACCATATCTCTGTGTCAAGGATCTGGTTTGGTGGGCTGGAAGCCACTTTTGGTCGATAGGGCCAGTAATAGGGAAGACAAGCTGAAGACAGAGCAATGGAAAGTAAAATTAAGCTGGGAAATAAAATTTACTGTAGGTCAAAAGAATACAGAGAAGGGAGAAGGGGATTTTGGAAAATGTATAGTCCACAGCCTTAATCAAGTTGACATAGCACAATTCTTCACAGAAAGGGAGAAATAGTGGCTAGATTAGATTTATTAACATGTGGTCAAAGGAACTCAGGGATATCCATAAATCAGATTAAGAATGCTTGTGAAATCATAAAATTATAGCTAGATAGAGGTATATCTAGATTTACATATATGACTGTGTATTATCCTTGAGATATGTTCTAGAACATTCCTTAAGTTATACAAAATACTTGAGATACAAAGAGATTAACAAACATATTTTTTTCTAAAACAGTCCTTTTCACAAATATGAAATATGTAATTTGACTAATTTTGCATAACTTATTGGTGATAGAAATAGTAATTCATTTTCTCACTTAACATGTTGGTTTTATTGCATGAATACAATGAAAGAGCCAAGATTTTAAAATTCAAAGAAAGCTATTTTTCTGTTTCAAGAAATAAGTAAAGCAAATATAGTAGGAACTCCTACATGCAAATTTTTATAAAACCAAAAATTTATAAATATATTTATACACATATGTGTAAATAATAAATATATATAAAAGACATAATATTTAGTGTTTTCAAATTGTCAGGATCTGCAACAACAGAGATGAATCTTGACGACATTATGCTAAGTGAAATAACTTAGACAGAGAAAGACAAATACTGTATGATCTCTCTTTTTATGTGGAATCTAAAAGCAAATCAGATTCATAGAAAAAAAGATCAGATTTGTGGTTACCTGAGGCAGAGGTGTGGTGGGTGGGAGAGCTGGATAAATGTGGTCAAAATGTACCACCCTTACTTCCTCTTGGGAGAGCACCAGAATAACAAATAACTGCTGAACAACCATCAACAGGAAGACACTGGAACTCAACAAAAGCATACCCCACATGAAAAGACAAAGGAGAAGCAATAATGAAACAGTAGGAGGGGTGCAATCACAATAAAATCAAATCCCATAACCACTGGCTGGGTGACTCACAAACAGGAGAACAATTATACCACAGAACTCCACCCATTGGAGTGAAGGTTCTGAGCCCCACATCAGGCTTCCCAACATGGGGGTCTGATAACAGGAGGAGGAATTCCCAGATAAGCAGACTTTGAAGGCTAGTGGGATTTGATTGCAGGACTTCAACAGGACTGGGGGAAACAGAGGCTCCATGTTTGGAGGACATACACAAAGTAGTGTGTGCATCAGGACCCAGGGGGAAGGAGCAGTGACACCATAGAAGACTGAACAAGACCAACTTGCTACTGTTTGAGGGTGTCCTACAGAGCCAGGGGGTGCTGTGTATCACTACAGGGACAAGGACAATGTCAGCAGCAGTTCTGGGAGGTACTCCTTGGCATGAGCCCTCCTGGAGTACACCATTAGTCCCACCAAAGAGCCTCCAGCCTCCAGTGCTGGTTCACCTCAGGCCAAACAACCAACAGGGAGGGAACTCAGCCAACCCATCATCAGACAAGTGGATTAAAATTTTACTGAGCTCTGCCCACCAGAGCAACACCCAGCTCTACCCACCACCAGTCCCTCCCATCAGGAAGTATGCATAAGCCTCTTAGATAGCCTCATCCATCAGAGGGCAGACAGCAGAAGCAAGAAGAACTACAATCCTGCAGCTTGCAGAACAGAAACCACAATAACAGAAAGTTAGATAAAATGAAATGGCAGAGGATTATGTCCCAGATGAAGGAACAAGATAAAACCCCAGAAAAACAACTACATGAAGTGGAGATAGGTGATCTTCTACAAAAATAATTCAGAATAATGATAGTGAAGATGACCCAGGACCTCAGAAAATGAATGGAGGCAAAGATCGAGAAGATGCAAGAAATGTTTAACAATGACCTAGAAGCATTAAAGAATAAACAAACAGAGATGAACAATACAATAACTGAAATGAAAAATACACTAGAAGGAATCAATAGTCAAATAACTGAGTCAGAAGAACGGGTAAGTGACTTGGAAGACAGAATGGTGGAATTCACTGCTGCAAAACAGAACAAAGAATGAAAAGAAGTGAAGACAGCCTAAGAGACCTCTGGGACATTAAATGCACCAGCATTCACAATATAAGGGTCCCAGAAGGAGAAGAGAGAGAGAAAGGACCTTAGAAAATATTTGAAGAGATTATAGTAGAAAACTTCCCTAACATGGGAAAGAAAATAGCCACCCAAGTACAGGAAGTGCAGAGAGTCCCAGGCAGGATAAACCCAAGAAGAAACACGCCGAGATATATAGTAATCAAACTGACAAAAATTAAAGCTAAAAAGAAATTTATTAAAAGCAACAAGGGAAAAATGACTAATAACATACAAGGGAACTCCCTTAAGATCAACAGTGGATTTCTCAGCAGAAACTCTATAAGGCAGAAAGATGTGGTGTGATATATTTAAAGTGATGAAATGGAAGAACCTACAACCAAGATTACTCTATCCAGCAAGGATCTCATTCAGATTCGATGGAGAAATCAAAAGTGTTACAGACAAGCAAAATCTAAGGGAATTCAGCACCATCAAATCAGCTCCACAACAAATGCTAATTGGGAAACAAAAGAGATCAAAAGAAACTATGTAAACAAATCCAAAACAATTAAGAAAATAGTAACAGGAAAATACATATAGATAATTACCTTAAATGTAAATGGATTAAATGCTTCAACCAAAAGACATAGACTGGTTGAATAGATACAAAAACAGGACCTGTATATATGTTGTCTACAAGAGACCCACTTCAGATCTAGGGACACATACAGAGTGAAAGTGAGGGAGTGGAAAAAGATATTCCAAGCAAAGGAAATCAGAAGAAAGCTAGAGTAGGAATTCTCATATCAGACAAAATAGACTTTAAAATAAAGACTATTACAAGAGACAAAGAAGGACACTACATAATGATCAAGGGAGCAATCCAAGAAGATATATAACAATTATAAATATATATGCACCCAACCTCAATACATAAGGCAAATGTTAACAGCTATAAAAGAAGAAATAGACAATAACACCTCACTTACACCAATGGACAGATCATCCAGACAGAAAATTAATAAGGAAATACAAGCTTTAAATGACACAATAGACCAGATAGAATTAACTGATATTTATAGGACATTCCATCTGAAAATTGCAGACTACACTTTCTCCTCAAGTCCACGTGGAACATTCTCCAGGATAGATCACATCTTGGGTCACAAATCAAGCCTTGGTACAATAAAGAAAATTGAAATCATATCAAGCATCTTTTGAGACAACAATGCCATGAGATTAGAAATAAATTACAAGGAAAAAAATGCAAAAGACACAAACACATGGAGGCTAAACAATATGTTATTAAATAAACAGGAGATCACTGAAGAAATCAAAGAGGAAATCAATAAATACCTAGAGACAACGGATAATGAAAATGAGACAATGCTAAACCTATGGGATGCAGCAAAAGCAGTTCTAAAAGAGAAGTTTATAGCAATAAAATCTCACCTCAAGAAACAAGAAAAAATCTCAAATAAACAATTTAAACTTATACCTAAAGGAACTAGAGAAAGAAGACAAACAAAACCCAGTTAGCAGAAGGAAATAAATCATAAAGTCAGAGAAGAAATAAATGAAATAGAAACAAAGAAGCAACAGCAAAGATCAATAAAACTAAAAGCTGGTATTTGAGAAGATAACCAATTTGACAAACCTTCAGCCAGATTCACCAAGAAAAAGAAGGAGTGTCCTCAAATCAATAAAATTTGAAATGAAAAAGGAGAGTTACAAAGGACACCACAGATATACAAAGCATCATAAGAGACTACTACAAATAACTCTATGCCAATAAAATGGACGTGGAAAGAATGGACAAATTCTTAGAAATGTAAAATCTTCCAAGACTGAACCAGGAAGATATAGAAAATATGAACAGACCAATTACAAGTAATGAAACCAAAACTGTGATTAAAAATATTCCAACAAAGAAAAGTCCAGGACCAGATGCATTCACAGGTGAATTCTATCAAACATTTAGAGAAGAGCTAACACCCATCCTTCTCAAATTCTTCCAAAAAATTACAGAGAAGGAACATTCTCAAACTCATTCTACAAGACCACCATCACCCTGATACCAAAACTAGACAAAGATATTATAAAAAAAGAAAATTACAGACCAATATCACTTATGAACATAGATGCAAAAATCCTCAACAAAATACTAGCAAACAGAATCCAACAACACATTAAAAGGATCATACACCATGATCAAATGAGATTTATCCCAGAAATGCAAGAATTCTTCAATATACACAAATAAATCAATGTGATACACCATATTAACAAACTGAAGAATAAAAACCATATGATCACCTCAATAGATGCAGAAACAGCTTTTGACAAAATTTAATACCAATTTATGACAAAACCTCTCCAGAAAATGGGCATAGAGGAAACCTACCTCAACATAATAAAGGCCATATATGACAAAACTTACAGCAAACATCATTCTCAATGGTGAAAAACTGACAGAATTTCCTCTAAGATCAGGAAGAAGACAAGGATGTCCACTGTCAATATGATTATTCAACATAGTTTTTGAAGTTTTAGCCATGACAATCAGAGAAGAAAAAGAAATAAAAGGAATCCAAATTGGTAATGAAGAAGTAAAACTCTCACTGTTTGCAGATGGCATGATAATATTCATAGAAAATCCTAAGGATGCCAGCAGAAAACTACTAGAGCTAATCAATAAATTTGGTAAAGTAACAGGATGAAAAATTAATGCACAGAAATCTCTTCCATTCCTCTACACTAACAATGAAATATCAGAAAGAGAAATTAAGGAAAAATACCATTTACCTTTGCAACAATAAAAATTTACCTAGGAATAAACCTACCTAAAGAGGCAAAAGGCCTGTACTCAGTAAACTACAAAACACTGATGAAAGAAATCAAAGATGACACAAACAGATAAAAATCCATGCTCTTGGATTGGAAGAATCAACATTGTGAAAATGACTCTACTAGCTAAACAATCTACAGATTCAAAGCAATCCCTACCAAACTATCAATGGCCTTCTTCACAGAATCAGAACAAAAAATTTTACAATTTGTATGGAAACACAAAAGACCCTGAATAGCAAAAGCAATCATGAGAAAGAAAAATGGAGCTGGAGGAATCAGGCTCCATGACTTCAAACTATATTACAAAGCTACAGTTATCAAGATGGTATGGTACTGGCACAAAAACAGAAATATAGATCAATGGTACAGGATAGAAAACCCAGAGATAAACCCACACACCTATGGTCACCTATTTTATGACAAAGGAGGAAAGAGTGTACAATGGAGAAAAGACAGCCTCTTCAATAAGTGATGCTGGGAAAACTGGACAGCTACATGTAAAAAAATGAATTTAGAACACTAACACCATACACAAAAATAAACTCCAAATGGATTGAAGACCTAAATGTAGGAATGGACACTTTACAATGCTTAGAGGAGAACATAGGAAAAACACTCTGTGACATAAACCACAGAAAGATTTCTTTTTGACCCACCTCTTAGAATAATGAAAATAAAAATAAACCAATGGGACCTAATTAAACTTAAAAGCTTTTTCACAGCAAAAGAAACCATAAACAAGATAAAAAGACAACCCTCAGAATGCAAGAAAATATTTACAAACAGAACAATGGACAAACGATTAATCTGCAAAATATAAAAACAGCTCATGGAACTCAATATAACAAAAACCCAATCAGAAAATGGGCAGAAGACCTAAATAGACATCTCTCCAAAGAGGACATATAGATGGTCAAGGGACACATGAAAGGATGCTCAACACACTAATTATTGGAGAAATGCAAATCAAAAGTACAATGAGGTATCACCTCACACTGGTCAGAATGGCCATCATCAAAAAATCTACAAACAATAAATGCTGGAGAGGGTGTGGAGAAAAGGGAACACTCTTGCACTATTGGTGGGTACAGTGTAATGTAAACTGATACAACCACTATGGAGAACAATATGGACGTTCCTTGAAAAACTAAAGATAGAACTATCATATGACCCAGCAATCCCACTACTGGCAATACCATGAGGAAACCATAATTCAAAAAGGCACATGCACCCCAATGTTCATTGCAGCCCTATTTATGATAGCCAGGTCATAGAAGCAACCTAAATGCCCATAGAGAGATGAATAGATAAAGAAGATGTGGTACATATATACAATGGAATATTTCTCAGCCATAAAAAGGAATGAAATTGGGTCATTTGTAGAGACATGGATGTACCTAGAGACTGTCATACAGAGTGAAGTAACTCAGAAAGAGAAAAAGAAATATCATATATTAATGCACATATGTGGAATATAGAAAAATGGTACAGATGAATCGGTTCGTAAGGAAGAAATAAAGACACAGATATAGAGAACCAACATATGGACACCAAGGGGGGAAAGCGTGGGGGTGGTGGTGAGATGAATTGGGAGATTGGGATTGACATATATACATCAATATGTATACAAATTGATAGCTAATAAGAACTTGCTGTATAAGAAAATAAAAATAAATTTAAAAAACAAACAAAAAGATGAAACATTGGGCAAAAATAAATAAATAAATAAAATGTGCCAACCTCCAGTCATAAGATTAATAAGTACTATGTATGTAATGTACAATGTGATGACTATAGCTAACACTGCTGTATGGTGTGTTTGAAAGTTGTTGAGTAGATCCTAGAGTTGTCATCACAAGGAAAAAAATGATTTTTTAAAAAATCTATATCGATTTAAAATTTATTGTGGTAATCACCTCATAATATATGTACCACTAGTCATTATGCTGTATGTCTAAAACTTGCACAGTGCTGTATGTCAATTATATCTTAATAAAACTGAAAGAAAAATTGAAATAATATATGAACCTGAACTCTGTGGATTAAAAAAAAAATAAGAAAATAGTGAATATGTAACAACATAGCTGTATCTTGAGGATATTATGTTAAGTAAGTAAAATAAGTCAATAACAGTAGGACAAATACTGCATGATTCCACTTATATGAAGTATCTAAGTTAGTTAGTCTCATAGAACCAGAGTAGAATGGTGGTTGCCAGGCACTGGGAGGGAAGGATAAAATGGGGATTATGCTAATCAATGTGTATAAAGTCTCAGTTATGAAAGATGAATAAGTTCTAGAGAGCTGCCGTAAAACATTTTCCCTGAAGTTAACAGTACTGTATTGTACACTTCAATTTTTGTTATTAGTATAGATCTTACATTGTGTTCTTACCACAATACAAATATAATTAAGAAAAAAATTGGTATGGACTTTCTCCATTCTGACAATGGCACTTGAAGCAATGAAAATAGTGTGTGAAAAGACTGTAGCAGAAAGAAACATATATATAGCTTGAGCATAAATATAAGGAAGAAATGATGCTTATAGAAGAAGTTGAGAAGTAGAACAAAAATATTTTTCACTTGCAAGTATCATATCATTTGACACTCATACTAATGTAGCAAAGTAGTACAGTGTAAAGTGTTTGGACTCTGGAGTCAGACAGACATGGTTTAAATTCTGGCTCTAAGACATATTACATCAGAGACATTAGGAAATTTATTAAAAAAGTAGTTAATTCTCGTTATTTTTTTCAGAATTTTCTTATCTCTGTACATTTGTTGATTACATTAACCTCTTTAGGCCTTAGTTTTCCAAGATCATAAATCATTGTTGCTTAGATAAAATATGTGAAGCTATTATCACAATGAATAGCACATAGAATATTATTAATCAGTTTATGTTTTAAAGTTCTAGCCAGAGGAAACAGCATGTGTAAAGACATTGAGGTGAGAATTTTGGTTATTTAAGGAACAGAATGAGGCTAACCTCAATGGACACTAGTGGAAAAGAGGAAGAATACTATGTAATAAGGCAGAAATAGAAGCAGAATCTAGAGAATGTAGAGACTGAATTAGTAATCATAAAACTACATCCACCCACAAAGAAAATCCCTAAGCCACATGGCTTCACTGGTGAATTCAACTAAATATTTAAAGAATTAGCAGTAATACCTCACCAACTCTTCCAAAAACAAAGGAAAATGGATAATTTCACAACCCATTCTATGAAGCCCATATTATCCTAATACCAAAACCAGGCAAAGATACCATATGAAAAGAAAACTACATAGATGTAAAAATCCTGAACAAAATATTGGCAAAACAAATCTACTCACTTATAAAAAAGGATTATACACTGTGACTAAGTGGAGTTTTTCTTAGTAACATAAGATTGATTCAACATATGAAAATCAATCAATATAATACACATTATTAATAAGGTAAAATACAAAACCCACACGATCATCTTAAGAGACACAGAGAAGTCTTTTGACAAAACCCCAAAAAGACAAAAAATTTCTAAGATTAGGAAAAATACAAGGATGTTTACTCTCACCATTTCTATTCAACATTACACTGGAGGTTTTGTCTAGGGTAATTTGGCAAAAAAACAAAATAAAAGACTTCCTTCTTTTAAAGATAGCAATAATTTCTGAATTTATCTACAGTTTAAGCATGATCCCTACCAAAACTCCCCTTACATTTTTTGCAGAACTTGTGAATCTGATCCTAAAATTCACAGGAAAATCCAAAGAACACAGAGTAGTAAAAATATTTTTGAAAAAGAACAAAGGTATAGAATTCACACTTCCTGATTTAAAAACTTACTACAAATCTACAACCACCAAGACTCTGTAGCATTGACATAAGAATAGACATATAGATTAAAGGACAAGAACTGAGAGTCCCAAAATAAACTTATACATCTACGGGTTTTCAGCAAGTGTGTCAAGACAATTGAATGGGGAAAAATATTGTCTTTGTAACCAAAGGTGCTGGGGCAGTAAAGACACAGACCTGGTAGAGAATAGACTTGAGGATATGGAGAGGGGGAAAGGTAAGCTGTGACAAAGTGACAGTGGCATGGACATATATACACTACCAAACATAAAATACATAGCTAGTGGGAAGCAGCCACATAGCACAGGGAGATCAGCTTGGTGCTTTGTGACCACCTAGAGGGGTGGGATAGGGAGGGTGGGAGGGAGGGAAACGCAAGAGGGAAGAGATATGGGAATATATGTATAACTGATTCATTTTGTTATAAAGCAGAAACTAACACACCGTTGTAAAGCAATTATACTCCAATAAAGATGTTTAAAAAAAAAGATGCAGTAGAATGAATTTGGATGCCTACTTCAAATCATACACAAAAATTAACTCAAAATGAATCAAAGATTTAAATGTAAAAGCTAAAACTGTAGAACTCTTGGGAGAAAGCACATGGGTAAACCTTCATGACCTTGAATTTGCCAACAAAAGAAAAAATAGATTAACTGGACTTCATCAAAATTAAGAAAACTTCCTTGCTTCAAAGGACACTGCCAAGAAGGTGGAAAGACAACCCAGAAAATGGAAGAAAATATTTGCAAATCACATATCTGAAAAGTATCCAGTACTCAGAATATATGTAGAACTCTTACAATTCAACATTAAAAAACAAATAACTCAGTTGAAAGTGAGCATAAGATTTGAGTTTATGTTTCCCCAAAGATTATGTACAACTGGCCAATAAGTACACGAAAAGATGCTCAATACTACTTATCATTAGAAAAATGCAAAACAAAAGCACAATAAGATACTACTTTGCACAAATTAGGATGGCTATTATAGAAAACAATAATAACAGCTGTTGGTGAGAATGTGGAGAAATTGGAAGCCTAATACTTTGCTAATGGGAATGTAAAATAGAGCTGCCATTTGGAAATATTTTGACAATTCCATGAGAGTTAAACATAGAGTCTATGTGATCAATTACACAGTTAGGTATATAAATAAAGAATTTAAATCATAATTTCCACAAAAACGTGTACACAAAGTTTATAGCAGCTTTATTCATGTTAGCCAAAAAGTGAGAACACCCCAAATGTCTATCAACTGCTGAATGGATAAACAAAAAGGGTATATTCTTATAATGAATAATCATTTAGAAATAAAAAGGAGTGAAGTACTGCTACATGCTAAAACATGGATGAATGTTGAAAACGTTATAAATGAAAGAAGCAAGATAAAGGAGGGAATATACTGTATGTTTCCAGTTTTACAAAATTTCCATTATAAGCAAATTCATAGAGACAGGAAGTAGATTAGTAGTTGCCAGAGGTTGAAAAATGGGGAGTGACTGCTAGTAGTTATGGTGTTTCTTTTGGGGATGATGAAAATGTTCTGGAATTAGGTAGTAATGGTGGTTTCACAACCTTGTGAATATACTAATAATGTCTGAGTTGTACACTTTAAAATGGTGAATGTTCTAGCATTTCCATTTTTACTCAGTTAAAAAAAAAAATCAGTGGGAAGGGTGAAAAAGGACATTTGTACTCCAGACACTGCCTTCCTCTGCCAGCTTCAAACAGACCTGAGGACTCGTCTATTTCCCCCACCCTCTCAACTTTCTACGGAGCACCCACTATACTTTCAGAGACTGCAGTGCTCAGCTACTGCCTTTGCTGAGCCTAATTAAGACTAATCTACCCACTCTTCAGGTTTCCCCCAGGAACTCTATAGAAAAAAGTCCCAAGAAAGCTTTAATTCACATAATATAATTCACATAATAAGCCACGTTAGCAAGAATGATTCCGAGAGCAGTGGCCAGAAGTATAGTTTCAGGATACCAGATGGCCATTAGGTATTAACATGCTGAGGTACAATCATGGCTACCATCCACTCTGTCTCCTGCACTGGCCAAGGATATATTGGAAAAGTAGGCTTTCTCAGGGAAGCAACAGTGAGTTGGTGGGAGATTCAGCATAATGTCAGGTGCCGGAATGGCATAATCAGCTATGAGTAGCCCCAAGAGGTGCCAAGAGAACTTCTCAGGAGGAAAACACTTTGAAAAATAGTTAGCACATGCACCAACCAATCACAACTGAAGCTGGTCATAGAGCTAAACAAGGTCAGGTCCTGGAGGTCCCCTGACAGTCATTGAATCTTTAGTTGCTGGATTGTGGGAAGTGGGGAGGTAATTAGGTATGGGGCCAGGGAGGCTAGGACAGATGGTAGAGGGTAAAAGGGGTCTTGCTCACAGAAATGGAACTTTATCAACTGATCCAGAGGTAGTATACTGTTTTAACAATCAAGATGACCATATCAATGTATATGAATGGAATTTTAGCACTAATTAAAATACAACTTGCTGAGGGGTCCTATATAATGAGATAAGGGAAACGGTGAATCAAGAATAACTTCTAGGTTTTAATTTGAGCATATGGGTGCTTTGAACTGATCACCATATTGGATAAAAAGAAACAGAGTAGGGACGGGTAAAAAAGAACTTTCTGTGGGATATGTGAATTTGAGCAGCTAACAGTCATAAATGCATACAATGTTATACATGAGGTTGATCATTTATCCGGAAATTATCCTGAAGGAAAATTTGGGGCTAGAGACATAAATTTTGAATGGCATTTGAAGCTCTAGGATTCTGTAAAATCATCTAGGAAGAGTGTGTAGCAAGAGAAAAGGAGTTTGAGACCAAGCCCTGGAGCACTCCATTATTAAAAAGGGAGAATAAAAGGAGCCTGTGGATTTTGAGGGAATGCAGTCCATAGACCCCCCTCGTTTGTAATACCAACCTCATGCCTGGGGGTTTCTCCAACAATGCTCAGATTTGAAAATTCTGTAGAATAACTCACAGAACTCACTGAAAATTATTTCCTGAAATCAATGTATGACTATGAATGGATCATTGCCAACTGGATAGGCTCACCTGAGCCTTGGTGTCCAAAATTTTATTGGGGCTACATGATTAACTGTACACATGGGTGACCTTTAGTCTCTATCCTTTCCAGAGGTAGAGTGAATACTGCAGGCCCCAAAGCCCCTGTCATAAATCCCCTGTCATAAATCACAAGTTTTGACTGTCCAGTGGCCAAGACCTCCTAGGCAAACGAAGACACTTTTATAATGCAGAACATTCCAAGGATCTAGATACCACCTTCCGGTAGTGTAGGGCAAAAGCTAAACCACTCTTTGGGTAAGGTTAATTTTTACTACACAGAGACAGTAAACATACTTGAGGTGGCAAAGACAGAAAGGAAACCTTAGAACAGCACGGTTTCACAATAGCCAAGAGATGAGAATATTTCAAGAAGGAGGAAATACTTAATAGTTTCAAATACTATTGAAGGTTTAATAAAGATGAGAACAGGGATGTGATAAGTGAACAAAGCAACACTTTGGCCATTGGCAATCTTGGCAAAGAAGTTTCAGTGTAATGGTGAGAACTAGAGATATGGAAATAGAGAGGGTTTAAGTTTTGCTCTGAAGGGTGAGGGAGAAATTGGGAAATAGTAGAAAAGCAAAATGGAGTTATGAGAAATTTTTAAAGGGTAGATGATTTTTGAAGGTATCTATACATTATCATAAATATGGGGTCGATGAGGAGTTGTTGAAATGCAAAAGGAAAGAATGCCTGCAGAAGCTGAGTCCAGCAGATAACAGAAGGTGATAAGGTCAAGAGCTGAAGAGACAGACTTTGAATGGGGCAAGGCTGTTTCATTCATCTTAGAAGTGAAGGTCATGGTGATGGAAGATGAGAGTTTTTCTTCTACTGTTTTCTATTATATCAATGAAGTATTAGGTGAGCTCATCAGACAAAAGTGGTGGTTTGACAAAAGAAAAGTAGATATAAAATAGTTGTCTCCAAAAGTGGTGAAGGTAAACTCACTAAAGAAATGGTAGGATTGTCAGAAAGTATCGGGTGCCCTTTTGAGTGTGCAATCAAGAATTGAAGCTGATACTACAAGCAAAGTTGTGATATTGTATGCTTACAGCCATTCCTTGTGACTGCAATGGAGGTAGAAAGGGGAAAGAGTTGGAGGATTATTGCAAGAAAGTGATTGTGTTGATGGACTGTGGATTCTGTTCTGTGTAGGTAGAGATGGAAGAGGAGTTGGGAGCACAGCTGTATGGGTGAGAGTTGATTGGAGGCCTCAATGAACCAGTTGTTTTAATCACTGCCATTCGATGTCTCTATTGAAAACTGATCCCACACTTCCTGTTGCATGTGCATTGATACGGAAATGATCCGGTTTACCCAGATGTCAGTATAATACACCATAGGCTTTGTCTCTCTGTTTGTATATATTTTGGTTCATATTCACATGCTCAGCCAGTATTCCCAAAGTGCAACCATTGTGCTAAAGTAGTTGGGAATCAAAGTGCCTTCCACCTATGTTACATTTGGACAACATAAGCTCTCCTACAAAACATATCCTAGCACTGGAAATGTTCTCTCTGTGACCCTTAGGTTCCTTTCCTGGCCATCCCAACACAATCCTAATTCCTCCAAAAGTTAATTATATATTAAAAAAATGACCTCTAAAATAAAAGGTTCAGATGCTGGATCCAGTATTGCTGTTTCACTTTTAGCATTCCCTTCCCTCATACACAGAGAGAAATGCCTCTCCCCAGTTGATTTTACCTATATATATGTTGATAAAGGAATTAATTCATTGATACAAGATGATGCTAGAATAATATGGAAAATAAGGAGAGCTTTTCAGAATTGAAAGAGATCTGATTAAATAATTTACCATTATACAGATCTGCAAAAATGGCAGTGATCAGCCTTGCATGGCATGGGGGTTAAGTACATAGCATTACATGTATAAAGGAAAGTGAAATGCTGACAGCACTCAGGAATGGACCCACAGTGTGCTTTGAGGCAGAGAATACCATGAAAACAAAAGGGTAAATTATGTCCTCATCATGATAGTCAAACCAGGATCTGCCAGAATTCCCAATGCTCTTGCTAGGTCAGTTAGTAAATCAGTTTTAGAATAATGACTAAAATATTCTTTCATGTTTTAGGGTCTCCTAAAGATTGTTCTGTTAGATTTCATTTGTTGGAAAGTAAAACCATTTTAATATAAATACACATCAAACTTTACAAATTAAAGAGCAGTCTCTACAAACATAAGACTTATAGGGAAAAGGATGATATACTGCTAATTTATTTGTTATTTATTCATTTACTTTTAACCTTTTATTTTATTTTATTTTATTTTATTTTGTGGTACGCGGACCTCTCACTGTTGTGGCCTCTCCCGTTGCGGAGCACAGGCTCCGGACGCGCAGGCTCAGCAGCCATGGCTCACGGGCCCAACTGCTCCACGGCATGTGGGATCCTCCCAGATCGGGGCACGAACCCGTGTCCCTTGCATCAGCAGGCAGACTCTAAACCACTGCGCCACCAGGGAAGCCCTACTTTTAATCTTTTAAATCACACACACACAAAACATTGACTAGGAGGTCGATTAATGGTTCGAAATAACTTCATCTTAGTATAAACACCAAAAAGTAAGACTTATTTGTAAGTCTGTATTTTACAGGATAAATTACAGTTCAACTCCTACTTAAAGAGATGTATCCTCTTTCATTCGACACTAATTGGCAAAACTGTTGAAAATCTTAGCAGGGAATCCAAGGCAGAATTTTTTCCCACACATGTACTTAACACATAAGAGTAAAATAATTTTAGCCTTTCTGCTGATGTGCTTTTTTTGCGCATGGAAAATTAAATTTTCTTGGGTTGTATAACTGACTCTATGCATTTGTATGTAGAATCAGATATGAGAAACATATTTTCCAGTTAGTATAACATACACATTTATTGTGATGTTTAAACAACCAAATTCTTGTTAAGAAATAACTAGATAACTGGAAATAATTGAGCTGACTTTTCTAAACCAGAATAGCTAGGCTCAAATTGATTGCATTCATGCTCTGACAATTCTGATTTGCTTGGATCCATTTACTGTAACCAAATATAAAAACTCTAGCTTTTAGGTCATATATTATTCATGACAAAATTGCACAGGGAATTTATGTATTTGTTCTAACACATTATGTGAACTTAATATATCTTTTGTGGACAGAAATGTAAATCATGGTAATTATGATTATAGAGTTGTATTTAGATTGTATATATATATGAACAGTATTAAGATATCTGGAAAATGATTAATTTAGTAGCTTTAGTATAGAATTGGATACACTCCTCAGCTGTCACAGAGACTCACAGAGAGACAAAAAGAAGACAAATTATATTAATATTTCCACTCTTTCGTCAGAGTCAAATTTTTCAATACTTTGTTTCATTTACAGAGTTTTCAAGTATCACATATAAAAGTAAGTTAAAATTAATAGATTGTATAAAATATTTACAAATCACCACCCCCAGGACAAGTACAGAAAGATTAGAAGTTATTGGGAAAATAATCCCTCTGTTCTGCTTAACACACTCACGTACAAACACATTTCCTGCTGGTCACCAAAGCTAGCTGACCTTAGGAAACTCAACTAATGACAACCAAACTAAAATTAGCAACCACATGTCCCTTGCCTACAGCAAACCACAGCAGGAGGTTGGAAAACTAGAGAAAAGGGAGGCTCACTCTAACTTGCCATTGTGCCTAGTACTTCATTAGTTGTATCGTTATAAGCCTTAGGTATTACTATTCACAGGCATAACAGCAGAATCATGAGGCTCAAATAAACCTTGAGAGTTTAAGAAATCCATATCCCTGTCTCCAAGTGGAACAGTTTGGAAATATTACAGAAAGATTAGAAAGTTCTGAGCTTTGTCTGTCACCTTGAATACCAATTTTCTTTTTTGTAAAGCCATAGATGACTCAATAATCACTACAGAAAACTCCAAAGGCTCATGGAAAACATGAAGCATAGATAGAAATGGTTGTACTCCTGAAAGCTCTTGTGTAGCCACCTAAATAAAAAGGAAGCACCAAAGAGGACTGTCTCTGACTAAAATAGGATAACAGAACTTAGTAAAACTCAACTGAAAGCAAAGTTTCAGGTCTATATTGTTTGATTGGTTTATTTTTTAAGCTTCTACTTTTAGCTTATCTTTTAGAAAACCAATTTTAAAATTGTTCTTTTTTTAACAGGAAAAATATTTTGGACATATACCAATTAATTTGTTGTTGTTTCAGTTTTGCCTTACTCTGTTATTTTTTTTTTAAATCCACCTGATTTTCTTTCAGACCATTGTCTAATTTTAACATTAATAATAATAAAGGTGTTAATAGAGATAATATTTATCATCCTCCCATTATGGATCCCACTCTATGCTTTATATCATTTGGTTTAAAACTTTGTGACACATTAGAATCACCTGGGAAGATCTGAAAAATCCTGAAGCCCAGGTTTCGCCCCATACCAGTGAAATCAATATGTCCAGTGATGGCAACCAGGCATCAGTGTTTTTTGGAAACCACTGTTTTATCTCACCACATCCTCTAAATAGTCCTTTGAAATAGTGTAATTATGGCAGATATCTGGAGCAGTTAAGCATGCTTGATCTGGAGTTAAAACTGGCATTGATTACAGACTGCACTGTTTATGAGCTCTGAGACATTGAACACTACCTAACCTCACTGTGCCTCAGTTTTTTCATGTGTAAATGAGAATAATAATTAGTAGCTCCCTTACAGTGTTTGTTGAAGGTTAATATAATACATGTAAACTGCTAAGCATGAATAGCCATAGTTATCATCTTCTCCCCATTTTGCAGATTAAGAAAATAAAGCATAGAAGGTTGAATAACTTGCTCAAGTTTGCACAAATAAAGGTTCCACATAGCTTGAAGGACTGCAGTCCAAGCCTCCACTATGGCCTAGTTTTAGATATCAACTATTCTTTTAAAATATATAATTCTCAATTCTAAACCTATGTAAAATGGTGTAATCTAGAAATGGGTTACATAAAAAGCTAGGTAAAAAAATTTTTAAAACACCCAGTGACTCTAGTCTTATAGATGTAGTTTCAGCACTTTCTTCCAGGTGCATGTGGAGCTAGCTCCTAGCTGCTTCCTCCCACAAAGTCAACTACATAAATTTCAATTACAAGCATTCAGGAAATATGATTCATTTTGCTAATTAGACTCCGATTTCCACTTATCTCCTATGAAGTATGAGCACTAATCCTGAAGACTGATATTTTTGTCTTGTGTCCGTTGTGACATATTACTGTCTTTAATTTTCATAGGGATAAGGGAAATTGACTTCCTTGAATATAAGACTGTGAGGAAGATGTCACTTATTTCTAACAGTGGTTCTCAACTATAGAATCACCAGTGTAGATTTTGTAAAATATTGATGACCACTTAACACTTAGAAATACTGATTTAATTGATCTTGGGTGGGGTCCAGGTAACCGTATTTTTAGAAAACTTATACATGTGATTCAAATGTGTAGTCAGGGTTAAGGATCATAGAATAGTAAGGATAATAGAATAATAATAATAGAATAATAAAGATACTAAAATGTAAATTGTGAGGCTTCATTATTTTAAATACAAGATGCAGATATACTGAAGTCTAAAGCCCTCCTTGTTAGCACCCCTCAACATAAACAGTAAGTACTTCAATACTGATTTATATTGTATTTTCGGTGTGTACAGCAAGCTTATAGCACAGGATTAGAAAAGTAAGGGGCTTATTAAACGCCTATAAGTTTGTTTTTTTGTTGTTGTTTTGTTTTTGTATGTTATGGAACAGTGGCTTTTGTTGAAGACCCTGTATGAAAGTTTAAGCCCCTTGACCTCATAAAAATTCCCAACATAACAGACATAAATAAATAGAAGTAATGTTCTTTGGAATAAGAGAGACATGGACTTTAATCCTATTTCATGAATTTTCTAGCCATGTGGTTTTGCATAAGAGTAACTTCTCAGAACTGTTTCCTTTGGTGCAAAATGGAGACAATAAAACCTACCCTTCAGGTTTGTTTGTTTTAGAGATTTAATAATATTGTGTGATGTATTACTTATCCCAGCACTAGAATATAAAAAGACCTCAAAACTTACTTGCTGTTGGTATTATACCATAATTCAGTGTGATAAGTATGGAAAAAGAGGTAATTCTCAGGGAGCTATGAGAAACAGAGTTGAGACCCCCAAAACAGATGTGAATTGAGGAAGGGCAGCTTCATGGAAGACATATTATTCACTAATTGCAAAATCCTATGGTGCATCTCTAAAGTCAGCTTGCTGAAGTATACTTTTATTTATGAATACTCTTATAATGATTTTACCTTCTATTTATTTTCTAGGTATTATACAGTTGTTGAGTTAAAAAATCAAATCATCTATAAAACTCTTGACCCACTGTGATCTCATATCCTGCCTCTATAACCACAGTGAATGAAGAAACAAATAACATGAAAACAATTATGAAGCAACGTATGATATTTATAAATCATACTAAAAGTTACTCAAGAAATATTTCCTATAAGTGACCCTTGGAGCCATGTGGTGCATCATATTGGAGGACTTTTCCCAAAATTAATTTCCTCATACATGAAAATTCTGCTAATACTGATTTGGTAAATCAAAGTTATTTCACTTCATAACTAGAAGGAAGAACAAAAGAGAATAGATCTTGTTTAAATTATTTTAGAGCAGTCTCAGTAACATGTTTTAGTGAAAACCTCTGTAAAGTTTTGCACCCCCTACATAAAGATCAGAGCACTGTTTTGCCTATGAAGCTCATCATCTCTTCATTTTTTAATTGTTTGTTTATAGATATTTAAATTGTCAACCATTAACTTGAAATTTCATTTCTCAAGTCACTTTCCTTCCATTCCTACAGAGTTTTAGTTCTGTGAGTTCTTAATCTCTTAATTCATAACCCTCTTTTCATAACACATTTACTTGTCAACCTGGTCTTACAATTGAAATATCATTGTAAAATTGAAGAGCCAAAATTGAGACTTCAAGTAGTATTTATATACGATGATGGAGACAAAATTGTGAACATTTAAAAAATTAATTCTGTGAGATGTGTCTTTATAGAAAGGGCTTGGAAGTTTTGTAAAAACTATCTTAAGTCTTTGTTATGACATTTTTTTTCCAAATTATTCAGAAGGTAGAAAATGCTGGTTTATTTGAAAAGGCACTCTTATTCAAAACATTTCTGAAGTCCTTCTACATCATATTAAACTTTCATAGTAATATGTACCAAGGAATTAATGGATGGCTTCCATAAAGGAAATAGAGTGAGTACAGCTCACTTTGGGGGAACAGCTATCATAAGTAATATCATTTCAGATGTAAGATCAGTTAATAGCTTCATATTCTATAATTATTTTCTGTTGCTCATCAGAAAGTATTCTCACAAGGTCAAAATTTGACTTCATTAGAGGAATTTTTTTCCTATAGAAGGGAAGTGTATTAACTGTTTATTCTTAGGATTATTGAGGCTTACATAAGACTCTAGTCAGCAAAATTAGAACAAACAGCAATGTAGAGCTGCCAGTGGAAAACCTAGAAACTGTCATCTTTTAGCACACAAAGTGCTATAAGAAAAGGCAAGTTCCAAGTGGTCAGGCTTCATGCATTACTCCATTCTTGGAACTTAGAACAGTGTCTAGCACATAGTAAGGATTCAACAAATATTCGGTAGAGGAAGAAGTTAAAGATTTTCATTTAATGTAAACTGTGAAATATATTCTTAATTTTATGAATGTTTAATACCAGTTGCAATGTCTTATGGAATGGGTACTAACATTGTACTTAGGAGTTTGATATTTTTAATGATGTGTTTGGCAACTTGGTCTTTGTCTATCTCTCCAAATGAGTCTTGAACCATTCTTTCCTTACTCAGTCAACTCTAGGCAAACTTATTTCCTTTCTGGTCATTAAAAACCTAACCTCTCTCCATTTCAGTGTCTTTGTGCTTAATGTTCCATCTGCTTTGAAGGCTCTTTCCTCAGCTTTAACATGACTGACTCTTTCTCATCCTTTGTTCACAGCAACAAGTTCACCTCCTCTTAGACACCTTTCCTAACTACATATGTTAGGTACCGCACCACATTTCCCAATTTCCAGTACGCAAGTCATATCGCCCTATTTGCTTCAAAACTTTACCAAAACCTGACTTGCTATTGTTACATTATTTGTTTACTTATTGGTTGTCACCCTCCATTTTACAGTATAGCCTCTTTGACAGCAGGGCACATTTTATATTATTCTTCAATGTTTCTTTAGCACCTAGAACATCAGAAACTCTATTTGTATGTAATAATTTAATATTAATGTTTTACTCATTTATGCTTATATTTAATATATGTTTAACTTTTAGATTATGTTAAGACAGTTATTTTTCTTTTTTGTCTTAAATGTTTACATGTGAGAAGTTTAACTTGGTGAATCACTAATCAGCTGGTGACAACAACATAATACAGAGGAGTTTAACTCAGTGAATCATTAATCAGCTGGTGACAACAACATAATACAGAGGAGGAAATATTTGCCTTATGTTTATGATTTTGTGAATCCAAGCTTCCAAGTTTTCCATTGTTGTAAATGCTATCAAATTATTAGATTAAGTTTTTGACTATTCAATAAAAACATAAGGATAAACGATGAAAAAAATAGGCAAAAAGTTTAGAAGTCTTCAAATATACATGTTTAGAATTCTATAGAAAAAGAAATCTGTAGTATTTATTTTTATTGAAATACATGATATAACAGAAATCAAACTGAACTGAAATAAAATTACAGGAAATCCTCTTGCTCCAAAATTTTCTATTTGGTTATTGTGTAGCTAAGGTAAATTTAAAATACTATTGTGGAGCTTCCATGTGTCCTATTCACCAGAAGCTTGAAACAACGGGCAGAGTGGCTTTTACACTATCAGAGTATCTGTTAGTTCAAGACGGAATTAATAGGTGAGGTGAAGTCAAGCTTTACTCATTTGTGATGATACAGGGAATAAGAATATTTTAGCCAAACAATAGATAATATATATTTTTTCCATATGATTGTAAATTGTATGTTGGTACACCAATTCCTCTTTCTTTTAGACCCAGTGCAATCACAAAAAAAATCAGTAATTTGTGGAGTACACATTGCTATTATTTTATGCATCCCATTTCCTTTTGTTCCACAAAGACTCTTTTTACCTAGGACTGCTGGACCCATTGAAAGGCCTGTCTTCCTTTTAAGATTGACCCATATTAGGTCACAAGTTGTGACCCCATAAAGGAATATACCAAAATAGTAAAAGAAATTAGCAGCTGATAGCAGAATTTCTTCTGGGAAATTGTTATATAGTCTATAATTTCTTCAAAGCCTTTGAGCAAAGTGCAATACGCTTGTGTATGTGTTAGTTCTAATCTACAACCTAGGAGTGGTCAGTGCCCCTAATTGGTAATACACAATTCAGGGATGTTTAACTGACTCCATATTCCAGAGACAAAGATGTGACATGCTTCAGCTATGTGGCTATGTTTTTTTTGGGATCAACAAGTCATGTTTGTTACTTAGCATATTTGATGTTAGAAATGTTTTTTTTTTCTTGATGAGATATTGGCATTCAAGCTATGAAGAATAACTAGAACTAATATTTTAGAGACACTACAATTACCTTTTCATAAAGACGGCTTCAGGAGCCAAGGACCTCAATACTCTTACCTTTCAGAGTGGCACATCAAGGTTGATTCAGAAACAGTTCTGAGTCTGACTGTTAGCCCAACTGATTCTTTCTGTCTGGTATCAACTATTTTGTTGATAAAACTTGCTTTTAAGGTATTGTTGATTTTACTCAGGTGAACTTTACACAAAAGGTGTTATTGTAGTAATTAAAGAACAGTGAACTTGGGTTCATTAAAATTACAAAAATAGGTTGCCTGGCTGCCTTTGTGACTACTGGCTAATAATTGTTTATATGTATATATAATATGTCTGTGAGTTGGGAAAAACCCCATCCTCCCTCCTGTATTTGTCCTTTACTCTCACATTACTACCACATTCATGACATTTCTGATACCATATGTGTGTATAGAGGGGTTTCTCTACCCAGCACTTTTCTGACCCTTGCTGGGTGTCCTACAGTTTAACTCAAAATCTGACACCATCTACCTGGTGATAGCTTCAGATCCCACAGGTAAAGGGCTCAGTGTCATGAGACTGACCCCCCCCAACTCCGATGCCAATTACAAGTAATAGATTCCTAGGTTACCCACAAATTCTGACTGACTTGGCTACAAATCAGAGGTTCCCTTAGGCTTGTTTAATTTGCTACAGCAGCTCATAGAACTCAGGGAAACACTTGCTTATGTTTACTACTTTATTTTATAATAAAGGATCTGATAAAGTATACAGATGAACAGCCAGATAAAGGGTAAGGTCTGGGAAAATCCTGAGCACAGGAGCTTCTATTGTTGTACAGTTGGGGTGTGTCACCAACATTGAATGTGGATGTGTTTACTGACCTGGATACTCTCTGAACCCGGTATTCTTGAGATTTTTTTGAGGCTTCATCATGTAGGCATAATTGATCACTAACTCCATTTCCAGTCCTTCTGTCTCTTAAAGAGACTGGAAGGAGTGTGGGAGAGAATGTGAAGGAGTGAAGGTGGGGCTGAAAATTTTAAGCTTCTAATCATGACCTTTTCTTTCCAGGGACCAGCACTCATCCAGAAGTCATCCAGGAGCCCCACCCAGAGTCACTTCATTGAATGAAAGTTATTCCTATCAGCCAGGAAATCACAAGGGTTTCAGGAGCCTTATGCCATGAACTGGGGGCAGAGACCAGTATATATATTTTATATTATCTAATATAAATATAAATATAAACTTGCTTTCATTGTAATCTAGTAATGAGATTGTAGAACTGTTACCAATCAGGGTTCTTGGCCTTCCTTAATCAATAGAAATTGAGCTGGTTCCTTATATGGGGTTAGGGTAGGGGTGTGTCCAGGGGTCAGGCCAGAGGGGTAGCTTAGGCGGTTTGCCTACCCCTTTGGTGGTGTTGTGCACAGGGAGCATGCGCAGTACACAGCTTTTGTTATGGACACCCTGTTTTTGCTCCCTCCTCTTCAGAAGTGGCAGTTGGGTTTTTGGTCTTTTTGTATCTTATTGTCCATAATTTACCCCAACTGTGCATACATGCAGTTACTTTTAGTCCCTCATAGTTTCTTTGTATTCTGTTGCTTAAGGAGATGTTTGTCCATGTGCAAGCACTGCAGCAAAGTGTCCCAAGTCCCAGGTCCCAGCCTGTCCCAGAACCTTCACATAGAACCTTCAGAGAGGCTACCAATATTTATTTATTTATTTTATTTAAAATAAAAAACAAACAAAAAGGTTACTAATAATTGTGTACAACATAATTGGCTCAGGTTACTTTACCACAGAATAGATGTGTGTGATGGTCTGGAAAAAATACACATTTAAATGCTTCTAGGAGATCAAGAAAAGATGTAATAACCATGTTTTCTAGTTTTTATGTTTAGTGTTTTGACCTCTTGGGACCTTGCTACCTAGAAGGTAAAATCATCTTTCTTCACGACAGTCATTTCCAAATCTATGTGTCTCACCATACCCGGTTTATGCAAATCATGGGTATCCTTACACCAAAGGAGTTAAGATTTTATTATTTCAAACAGCAGAAAGAGGACAGAATCACCTAGAGAGAAAAGTGAAGCTCAGCACAATAAGAAAGAATATGCATCATGTCATGCGATAATGTTGATGATGTCCTGGCTTTTTGAGGATAATCTGGCATGAAAGAGAGGCTGATAGATTTGACTTAATGCTGAGTTTTCATAACAGAGACCACACAACTTTAACTTAGATCTTTAATTTCATATGTCTTAGTGGTGGTGATAATATAATTTAAGGATATAATTTAGGGAATGTATTAAAGCCTACTTCCAAGCCACCCTTTAACTTTTAACTATGGCTTCACAGTCCTTCAATTCTTCAGTAAAATTGGCAGAGTGATAAATATTCAGATTTTCTATGAGCCTTAAAATTGAGGATTCAAGCCAAGGTTATCTAAATTTCTGATCTAAGGGAATCCTTATGAAATCTGGATTAAAGGAATAAAGTTAATCCTGTATTTCCTTTAATCATTTGCCTGCAAGAATGCATCTGGTATTTAAAACATTACCAACCTGTAAATTAAAATCAGCAAAGCCTATAGATAATGTAACATTAGAAAAAATCATATTCATTTTGATTAATAAGATTTTTTTTTTAACTTTTGGGTTAAATAATTTTCAACTCCTTTAATACATATTTAAAACATTATCTACTACAGGTAGTTGAATCTATACTGGAAAATGCAAGATGGAAACTATTCAAAAGTCATCAGTCTAATAGCTGTAGATTCAAATGATATGAATCTATATTTTAGTAGATAGTTTAATGTTTATTGAAATCAGAACATATTAAGGAAGTTTTAAAACTATGCTATAAGGCTCATTTTCTTGACATTTGTTTTCCATTCTTAAAAGAAAAAAATTGTTAGCTAAGGTATCTGTGGTTAAAATTATAACAGTAATTGATGATACATTATTCACTTTTTTATTTTCTTTTTTGTTCATTTTATGAACAATTCAAAGCATGGAAACTATGTAGAGAAACAAAGACAAGTTGGCATTTTCTAATAAAAATGTTAATAAATAGAACTAATTTGGAGGAAAGCCATTCTGATGTAAATCAGCTTATAGAAAGTTGATTCATTCAAATAAAGGCTTCTACTGATGTCCCTATAAACAAGCCATTAATTCACTCTTTCAGTCAGCTAACATTTACTGAGTGTCTACTGTATGCTAATCACTAAGGAATAAAGATGAATATGGCAAGATTTCTGCCCTCCAGGTATTCACACCCCAGATCAATGATAGATATGGAAATAAAGGGAGGTGTACTATTACATGACTAGTGCAGTAATAGAGTTATGATTGGAATATAGGTAAACTGGAATACAAAGAACAAATAATCTTCTAGGGAAAATGCACACATGATTTGAGAGTTAACTAGAGAGGAATTTGGTAAGTGCAGAAGGAAATAGGGTCAGATCAAGTTAAAGAAATGAAATGATGAAGCCACGATGGTATAGAAAAGCAATAGATTGTGAGAACACCACCATTTATCCTACAAGCAGAAGCACAAATGATGAAATTTAGCCTTCGTTTTTGCCATGCCAATGAAATTCACACACTGTTTGAACAAACTTAATGCAATATAGCAAATTACTCCTGGAATTGGACTAATACCATCTCAAAAAGATAATGGTTATTGGATCATGAAGAAAACATCCTGTTGAATACATATGACAATTTGTTTAAGTAATTAAAAAGAACCAGATGTAGAATGGATTAAAGGAATTATGTCTGCCTCAATGACATTTGCTTCTCAAGTTTAGACAAGGTGCAGTATAGGCCAAAGACCAAAAATGAAAGATAATGAAAAGTGGCTACTCTTACCATATTGTCTCTTGATAGTTAACGTATGGTACAGTTTATCCAGCACCTTCATTAGTGAGCTAAAAGTGTGTAAATAACACCACACTAATGATATTCACAGCTGATAGCAGATTGGACACTGTCTCACTGAAGCCACTGTTGACTGTGAAGTAACAACAGGGAGACAGAATAGCTTAGAAGTATAGGGAGAAACAAAGTAAGAGAAAACACTTAGCTTAAAATAAGGAAAAGAGCAATAAAATAATCTGGAGATGAAGAAAAAATATCACAGAAACAAGAAAGTGAACATGCCAAATTTTAGTAATATGCAAAATCATATATATATATATATATATATATATATATATATATATATATATATAGGAAATGTATCAAGGAAGTTATAAAATTATGGGCTCTAACAGATGGACGGTAATCAAAGGAATTAATTGCCTAGGACATGGAGGATAAGAAATATAACATTACTTCCCTGAAGACTTGGGAGACAAAGAAATCTTTTAGCAGCTCTAAGAACAATATAGTAAAATGAATGATGATTAGACGTTTGGGGAGACAATACACTCAACAGAAACATGTTTTAAAGGAAAAGGTGGAAAATCTCTCTCTGTATACTTTTTCTCCTGTTTCATAAGATAGTACATTTTCTTTATTGATTTATTTGATTTATTCTATTATTGTAGCTGACAGTATATTACTTGTTATAATAACTAGAGCAAAAGAACTGTGTCCAGATTCTCCCAAAGTGGCTTAGATGACATGACTTCAGCCAAAGCAATTTAATCCCATTCATTTATTCAACAGATGTTTATCAATGGCCTTCCATGTGCCAACCAGGTACTCTAGGGATGCAATAATAAGTAAAACAGACAGAATCCCTGTCGTCATGGAGCTAACAATCTACTATGTCTTCTGTGGGTCTCTGTGTGTGTGAGGGTGGTGATGGTGTGTTGTGGCAAGTGAGAGACCAGGTAAATAATTAAAATGCTGTGAGTGGTGAGGTGTATGATGGAGAAAAATAAAGCAGGGAAGGAGGATAGAGTGGTGGGAGAAGTCCTCACACAAAAAGTGATATTAGAGTAAAGACTTGGAGGAGATGAGGGAGTGAAGCATGTGCAAAGGGCTATGTGGGAATAGACCAGAGTGTATGAGGAGCATTAAGGAGTCAGTGGGACCCAGGGGCTGAGAACAGTAGGAATTGAGGACAGAAAGGTTATAGAGGTGGGAGCAAATTGTACAGTGATATGGGAAGCAATTTGAGCTTTTGATTAGAGTTAATATGACCTGACTTACATTTTTTTTTTTTGTGGTATGTGGGCCTCTCACTGTTGTGGCCTCTCCCATTGTGGAGCACAGGCTCTGGACGCACAGGCTCAGTGGCGATGGCTCACGGGCGCAGCCTCTCTGTGGCATGTGTGATCTTCCCGGACCGGGACACGAACCTGTGTCCCCTGCATCGGCAGGCAGACTCTCAACCACCGCGCCACCAGGGAAGCCCCTGACTCACATTTTAATAGGATAGCTTTGGCTGCTGTGTTGAGCAGGGTGACGATGTGGGAAATTATTGAAATAATTCATCCAGAATCTGACCTCTTGTTACCACCTCCATTGCTACCAAATTTTCACCATCATTCTTTGTACACTTTTAATCTATATCTGGAAGATCTTCAGAATACACATTGTAAAAAACAAAACAAAACTGTCTTTAGAGAAATGTCTTCAAAGAATTTGTAGGCTAATTTCATGGAGAATAATTTAGAAATATTAAAATGTAAAGGAAAATGAGATAGCAGAAGTAGAGACCAAGGGAGGAAGAAGTACCATGTAAATCTTACGAGTCAAATACATTGATATGAACATAATGGTAATGGAAGGATGTTTGGGAAGGTGGAGAGCATTGTTACTGGTATGGGGACTTGTTTTTCAGGGTTTTTTTGTTGTTGTTCTGGAGTAACATAAAGGAAGATAAATAAACTCTGATGGAAATTAAGATATTGTGATCCTGAGAGTCTAAAACACTTTATACGAAACAGGCAATGTGATACCTTAAATTTCACAGTTAGCGAAAATATTTATGTATATTCACCAGAAATTCCCTTCTCCAGTCAACAATTCACAATCTTTTCTCAATTGCAATCCCTTTTCTACACAATGCACGATAACACAAAAACAATCCATTTTGTGGAATCAAATAAATCTCTTTTGCATTCATACTTGTATTCTTGAGTAAGAAATATGTCTTTCTTTTGGATGATTTGCATCTTATGATCATCTCTCCATAAAAACGGATGCAAATTTTATTAGAGGTCCTCATCCTTAACTCCTTGTCCTATGACCAGTACCAATAAATCTTAGGTAAACATGTCAACTTCTAGAAAAGTGAAGTATTCTAAGGTAAATGTAGTGCAAGCTAGAGCTGTGTTTCTCTGGAGTATGTTAATGGTACAGTACTGAATCGTAGAACAGCTGGACTCCACATCTTTCCATAGCCCTCTCTCCCCATACTACATCAGTTCTATGTAGGACCACTCTAGAAAGCATTTCAAAAAAAGGAGAAAGTACATGAGAAAAGACAGGATTTGTGGATATATGAGCTACACTAGGGAGGAATAGTGACCCAGTTAAATAGGTTATGTAAAGTAGATTAGCAGAAAAATAAAAGTGGGGAGGCTGTGGTCATCTTGTAGGTGGCATCAAAGGTCAGATTGAGGACTTAATTCTATGGACTAGGAAAATAATTGACTATTTCTGAGAAATTAGGTTACAGAAGAAGAGGTTATAGAGGAAGGAAGTTTGATCTGGCAGGAATGTATAGGTGGGATTTTTGAGGGAAAAGAAAAGAGGAAATACCACTTTGGCAGTTGTGTCAGGTAGGCCAGAATTTCTCCAAGACTGAGCCATAAAATACTAAAGAGCTGAGAGACAGTCAGTCATAGATCTGATCCCGGTTTTGTGGAGACTGAAGCATGTACAAGTTAGAAGTCTTTAAGAAACAAAACACAAAAACTTAAATGAAAATTTATGCAAGTGAAGGACCCTAAAAATTAATCTTCTGTCTCTGATGGCAGTATTACAAAATCAAAACCATTTTAAACTATAATTGTTTTAAATAAATGGAAAGTTTTTTCAGTGATTGGGTTTCCTGTTTCAAATTCTTATTCTTGAGACCTTCAAGATGGTGGAGGAGCAGGATGTGGAGATCACCTTCCTTCCCACAAATACATCAAAAATACACCTAGAACACAAGCCACGCCACGTGCTCAGATTTGCCTCGAGCCCTCCGGGAGCACATCACAAAGTGGACCCCATGGCTTTCCCTTTGCCTGTGGCTTCTCCAGCGCTTGGCTCTGCAGACAACTTCCTCTCACCTGGCTCGGTCGGCAGGCAAGGAAGGCTGCGGTGGAACACCGGACTGTCTACTCGTGCTCCTTGCACATGCACCCTTCACCCACCTCGTTCCGGGTCTCAGGGCCATGCTGGAATACCACCAGCAATTGTCCGGTACACCAGAAATACATCTACACGTGGAACAATTCCTACAGAACATCTACTGAAGGCTGGCAGAAGACCTCAGACCTCCCAAAAGGCAAGAAACTCCCCACGTACCTGGGAAGGGCAAAAGAAAAAAGAATAAACAGAGTCAAAAGGATAGGGACGGGACCCGCATCAGTGGGAGGGAGCTGTGAAGGAGGAAAGTTTCCACACACTAGGAAGCCCCTTCACGGGCAGTGATTCCGGGTGGCGCAGGGGGAAACTTAAGAGCCATGGAGGAGAGCACAGCAACAGGGGTGCGGCGGGAAAAGTGGAGAGATTCCCACACAGAGGATCGGTGCTGACCGGCACTCACAAGTCCGAGAGTCTTGTCTGCTCACCCGCCGGGGCTGGCAGGGCTGGGAGCTGAGGCTTGGGCTTCGGTCGGAGTGCCAGGAGAGGACTGGTGTTGGCAGTATGAACACAGCCTGCAGGGGGTTAGTGCACCACGGCTACCTGGGAGGGAGCCCGGGGAAATGTCTGGACCTGCCGAAGAGGCAAGAGACTTTTTCTTCCCTCTTTGTTTCCTGCTGCGTGAGGAGAGGGGATTGAGAGCGCTGCTTGATAGCTCCAGAGACCGGCACAAGCCGCGGCTAAAAGCGTGGACCCCAAGGACGGGCATGAGGTGCTAAGGCTGCTGCTGCTGCCACCAAGAAGCCTGTATGCGAGCACAGGTCACTATCCACACACCCATTCCAGGAAGCCTGTGCAGCCCGCCACTGCCAGGGTCCCGGGATCCAGGGACAACTTCCCCGGGAGAACACATGGCGCTCTTCAGGCTGCTACCATGTCACGCGGACCTCTGCCACTGCAGGCTCACCCCGTACTCTGTACCCTTCCCTCCCCCCGGCCTGAGTGAGTCAGAGTCCCCGAAGCAGCTGCTCCTTTAACCCCGTCCTGTCTGAGCGAAGAACAGATGCCCTCCTGCGACCTAGACGCAGAGGCGGGGCCAAATCCAAAGCTGAGCCCCAGGAGCTGTGAGAACAAAAAAGAGAAAGGGAAATCTCTCCCTGCAGTCTCAGAAGCAAGGGATTAAAACTCCACAATCAACTTGATGTACCCTGCATCTGTGGAATACATGAATAGACAATGAATCATCCCAAATTGAGGAGGTGGACTTTGAGAGCATGATTTATGATTTTTACCCTTTTCCTCTTTTTCTGAGTGTGCATGTGTATGCTTCTGTGTGAGATTTTGTCTGTATAGCTTTGCTTCCACCATTTGTCCTAGGGTTCTATCCATCCATATTGTTTTCTTTAAAAATTTTTTTTTCTTAATAATTAATTTTAATAACTTTATTTTATGTTATTTTATTTTATCTTCTTTCTTTCTTTCATTCCCTCCTTTCTTCCTTCCTTCCTCCCTCCCTCCTTCCCTCCTTTCTTTCTTTCTATTTTTCTTTCTTCCTTTCTTTTTACATTATTTCCCTTTTATTCTGAGCTGTGTGGATGAAAGCCTCTTGGTGCTGCAGCCAGGAGTCAGTGCTGGGGCTCTGAGGTGGGAGAGCCAAATTCAGGACACTGGTCCACAAGAGACCTCTCAGCTCCACATAATATCAAATGGTGAAAATCTCCCAGAGATCTCTATCTCAACACCATCACCCAGCTTCACTCAACGACCAGCAAGCTACAGTGCTGGACAGCCTATGCCAAACAACTAGTAAGACAGGAACACAACCCCACCTATTAGCAGAGTCGATGCCTAAAATCATAATAAGGCCAGAGATACCCCAAAACACACCAACAGACGTGGATATGCCCACAAGAAAGACAAGATCCAGCCTCATACACCAGAACACAGGCACTAGTCCCCTCCACCAGGAAGCCTACACAACACACTGAACCAACTTTAGCCACTGGGGACAGACACCAAAAACAACAGGAACTATGAACTTGCAGCCTGCAAAAAGGAGACCCCAAACACAGTAAGATAAGCAAAATGAGAAGACAGAAAAACACACAGCAGATGAAGGAGCAAGATAAAAACCCACCAGACCTAACAAATGAAGGGGAAATAGGCAGTCTACCTGAAAAAGAATTCAGAATAACGATAGTAAAGATGATCCAAATCTTGGAAACAGAATAGAGAAAATACAAGAAATATTTAACAAGGACCTAGAAGAACTAAAGGTGAAACAAGCAATGATGAACAGAAGAATAAATGAAATTAAAAATACTCTAGATGGGATCAATAGCAGAATAACTGTGGCAGAAGAACGGACAAGTGAACTGGAAGATAAAAGAGTGGAAATAACTACTGCAGAGCAGAATAAAGAAAAAGGAATGAAAATAACTGAGGACAGTCTCAGAGACCACTGGGACAACAGTAAATGCACCAACATTCAAATTACAGGGGTTCCAGAAGAAGAAGAGAAAAAGAAAGGGACTGAGAAAATATTTAAAGAAATTATAGTTGAAAACTTCACTAATATGGGAAAGGAAATAGTTAATCAAGTCCAAGAAGCACAAAGGGTCCATTACAGGATAAAACCAAGGAGAAATACACCAAGACACATATTAATCAAACTGTCCAGAATGAAATACAAAGAAAACATATTAAAAGCAGCAAGGGAAAAACAACAAATAACACACAAGGGAATCCCCATAAGGTTAACAGCTGATCTTTCAGCAGAAACTCTGCAAGCCAGAAGGGACTGGCAGGACATATTTAAAGTGATGAAGGAGAAAAACCTGCAACCAAGATTACTCTACCCAGCAAAGATCTCATTCAGATTTGATGGAGAAATTAAAACCTTTACAGGCAAGCAAAAGCTAAGACAGTTCAGCACCACCAAACCAGCTTTGCAACAAATGCTAAAGGAACTTCTCTAGGCAAGAAACACAAGAGAAGCAAAAGACCTACAATAACGAACCCAAAACAATTTAGAAAATAGGAATAGGAACATACATATCTATGATTACCTTAAATGTAAATGGACTGAAGGCTACCACCAAAAGACAGAGATTGGCTGAGTGGATACAAAAACAAGACCCATATATATGTTGTCTACAAGACACCCACTTCAGACCTAGAGACACATACAGACTGAAAGTAAGGGGATGGAAAAAGATATTCCATGCAAATGGAAACCAAAAGAAAGCTGGAGTAGCAATTCTCATATAAGACAATATAGACTTTAAAATAAAGACTATTAGAAGAGACAAAGAAGGACACTACATAATGATCAAGAGATTGATCTAAGAAGAGGATATAACAATTGTAAATATTTATGCACCCAACATAGGAGCACCTCACTACATAAGCAAATACTAAGGTCATAAAAGGGGAAATCCACACTAACACATTCATATTAGGGGACTTTAACACCCCACTTTCACCAATGGACAGATCATACAAAATGAAAATAAATAAGGAAATAGAAGCTTTAAATGATATATTAAACAAGATGGACATAATGGATATTTATAGGACTTTCCATCAAAAAACAACAGAATACACATTTTTCTCAAGTGCTCATGGAACATTCTTCAGGATAGATCATATCTTGGGTCACAAATCAAGCCTTGGTAAATTAAAGAAAATTGAAATTTTGTCAAGTATCTTTTCCGACCACAACGCTATGAGAGTAGATATCAATTACAGGAAAAGATCTGTAAAACCTACAAACACATGGAGGCTAAACAATACACTACCTAATAACGAAGAGATCACTGAAGAAATCAAAGAGGAAATCAAAAAATACCTAGAAACAAATGACAATGGATACACAATCACCCAAAACCTATGGGATGCAGCAAAAGCAGTTCTAAGAGGGAAGTTTATAGCAATACAATCCTACCTTAAGAAAAAGGAAACATCTCGATTAAACAATCTAACCTTGCACCTAAAGCAATTAGACAATGAAGGAAAAAAAACCCAAAGTTAGCAGAAGGAAAGAAATCATAAATATCAGATCAGAAATAAATGAAAAAGAAATGAAGGAAACAATAGCAAAAATCAATAAAACTAAAAGCTGGTTCTTTGAGAAGATAAACAAAATTGATAAACCATTAGCCAAACTCATCAAGAAAAAAACAGAGAAGACTCAAATGAATACAATTAGAAAGGAAAAAGGAGAAGTAACAACTGACACTGCAGAAATAAAAAAGATCATGAGAGATTACTACAAGCAACTCTATGCCAATAAACTGGACAACCTGGAAGAAATGTACAATTTCTTAGAAATGCACAAGCTGCAAAGACTGAATCAGGAAGACATAGAAAATATGAACAGACCAGTCACAAGCACTGAAATTGAGACTGTGATTAAAAATCTTCCAACAAACAAAATCCCAGCACCAGATGGCTTCACAGGTGAATTATATCAAACATTGAGATGAGCTAACACCTATCCCTCTCAAACTCTTCCAAAATATAGCAGAAGGAGGAACACTCCCAAACTCATTGTACGAGGCCACCATCACCCTGATACCAAAACCAGACAAGGATGTCAAAAAGAAAGAAAACTACAGGCCAATATCCCTGATGAACATAGATACAAAAATTCTCAACAAAATTCTAGCAAACAGAATCCAACAGCACATTAAAAGGATTATACACCATGATCAACTGGGGTTTATTCCAGGAATGCAAGGATTATTCAATATACGCAAATCAATCAACGTGATAAACCATATTAACAAATTGAAGGAGAAAAACCATATGATTATCTCAATAGATGCTGAGAAAGCTTTTGACAAATTTCAACACCCATTTATGATAAAAACCCTGCGGAAAGTAGGCATAGAGTGAACTTTCCTCAAAATAATAAAGGCCATAAATGACAAACCAACAGCCAACATCATCCTCATCGGTGAAAAACTGAAAGCATTTCCTCTAAGATCAGGAACAAGAAAAGGTTGCCCACTCTCACCACTGTTATTCAACATAGTTTTGGAAGTTTTAGCCACAACAATCAGAGAAGAAAAGGAAATAAAAGGAATCCAAATTGGAAAAGAAGAAGTAAAGCTGTCACTGTTTGCAGATGACATGATACTATACATAGAGAATCCTAAAGATGCGACCAGAAAACTACTAGAGCTAATCAATGAATTCGGTAAAGTAGCAGGATACAAAATCAATGCACAGAAATCTCTGGCATTCTTATACACTAATGATGAAAAATCTGAACGTGAAATCAAGAAAACACTTCCATTTACCATTGCAACAAAAAGAATAAAATATCTAGGAATAAACCTACCTAAGGAGACAAAAGACCTGTATGCAGAAAATTATAAGACACTGATGAAAGAAATTAAAGATGATACAAATAGATGGAGAGATATACCATTTTCTTGCATTAGAAGACTCAACTTTGTGAAAATAACTACTACCCAAAGCAATCTACAGATTCAATGCAATCCCTATCCAATTTCCACTGGCATTTTTCACAGAACTAGAACAAAAACATTCACAATTTGTATGGAAACACAAAAGACCCCAAATTGCCAAAGCAATCTGAAAACAAAAAATGGAGCTGGAGGAATCAGGCTCCCTGACTTCAGACTATACTACAAAGCTACAGTAATGAAGACAGTTTTTTGCTGGCACAAAAACAGAAATATAGATCAAAGGAACAGGATAGAAAGCCCAGAGAGAAACTCACGCACATATGGTCCCCATATTTGATAAAGGAAGCAAGAATATACAGTGGAGAACAGACAGCCTTTTCAATAAGTGGTACTGGGAAACCTGGACAGCTACATGTAAAAGAATGAAATTAGAGCATTGCCTGACACCATACACAAAAATAAACTCAAAATGGATTAAGACCTAAATGTAAGGCCAGACACTATCAAACTCTTAGAAGAAAACATAGGCAGAACACTCTGTGACATAAATCATAGCAAGATACTTTTTGACCCACCTCCTAGAGAAATGGAAATAAAGACAGAAATAAACAAATTGGACCTAATGAAACTTAAAAGATTTTTCACAGCAAAGGAAAACAAAAACAAGAGGAAAAGACAACCCTCAGAATGGGAGAAAATATTTGCAAATGAAGCACTGACAAAGGTCAATCTCCAATATATATAAACAACTCATGCCACTCAATATCAAAAGAACAAACAACCCAATCTATAAATGTGTGGAAGACATAAATAGAAATTTCTCCAAAGAAGATATACAGATTGCCTACAAACACACAAAAGGATGCTCAACATCACTCATTCTTAGAGAAATGCAAATCAAAACTACAATGAGGTATTACCTCACACTAGTAAGATTGGCTATCAAAAAATCTAGAAACAATATATGCTGGAGACAGTGTGGAGAAAAGGGAACACTAGTGCACTGTTGATGGGAATGTAAGTTGATACAGCCACTATGGAGAACAGTATGGAGCTTCCTTAAAAAATGAAAAATAGAGCTACCATATGACCTAGCACTCCCACTACTGGACATATATCCTAAGAAAACCATAATTGAAAAAGAGACATGTACCACAATGTTCATTGCAGCACTATTTACAATAGCCAGGACATGGAAGCAACCTATGTTTCCATCGACAGATGAATGGATAAAGAAGATATGGCACATATATACAGTGGAATATTACTCAGCCATAAGAAACAAAATCAAATATATTGAGGTGGATGGACCTAGAGACAGTCATACAGAGTAAAGTAAGTCAGAAAGAGAAAAACAAATACCATATGGTAACACATATATATGGAATCTTAAAAAAAAAAAAAGGTTCTGATGAACCTAGGGGCAGGACAGGAATAAAGACACAGATGTAGAGAATAGACTTGAGGACACAGGGGGTGGGGAAGAGTAATCTGGGACAAAGTGAAAGAGTAGCATTGACATATATATACTACCAAATATAAAATAGATAGTGGGAAACAGCTGCATCACACAGGGAGATCAGCTCTGTGTTTTGTGACTATCTAGAGGGGTGGGATCAGCAGGGTGTGAGGGAGGCACAAGACGGAGGGGATATGGCTATATATTTATACAGATGACTGATTCACTTTGTTATACAGCAGCAACTAACACAGCATTGTAAATCAATTATACTCCAATAATGATGTTAAAAAAAATTCTTATCCTTCAGTCATCCAGGTACAGCCAGTGAAATAAATACAGGATAATAATTTTCAGTTAATTTGAATAAATATGCACATTCTTCTGTTTTGAATTTCTGACTAGAAATAAAGGAAACCTGAGTCCTTAAGTCATTCATTCTTTCATTCCACACATTTATTAAGGCCATATTTTTCAGATACTCTGTTAGTAATACCCTTATATTATTATTATTACTATTATTATTATTTATTATTAAGAAAGAATTACAGAAAAAAAGGCCAGGGTCCATATTGCTTAACTTGGACACTTAAGGTAGAAAGGAGTTTGCTGATTTTTTGATGTAGTCCTTTATTTACTGAAAAGTTTCAATGAATAAATGATACTTTATACTATTAGTTTAAATATTGTCTCACTATACAATCATGTTATTTCTAATATGGAATACCTTTTGTTTTATAGACTATTACCATTACGATAATGGATTAAAATGCAGGTACAAGATTAACTATAGAAAAAATATTAACAATAAACACCCTCAATATAAACTATTCCAATGGAAGAAGCTTTACATCAGAAATGGCAGAACAGAAGTATAAATTAAAAAAAATAAAGCCAACAACAACAATAGCAGAAAAACAGCATTTGTGATTTACAATTAGAATCAAAACTAGATTTCTTACTGTATTAGTAGATGATCAACAGCATGAGGATGGAAAATATATTGAGAATAAAGACATATACTGGACTTGGTGAATCTTACGGGGAGGATAAATATTTAAGTACCAACTATATACAATGTACTCTGTATTATGTTGAAAGTATTAAACCTGAAGAGAAGCCTGGGTCTTGAGGAGCTGGGGAGAAAATTCCCTTCCTAAATGTCAATATAAAACATCTGTTGAATTATGAAATTCAATATTGTATGTCAGAAGAAATATAATCAAATAACAAACTTTATTTAGATTTCAGATTGTTAGGTAAACTCTAGGTGTGGATATTTAATTTTATAGTGTACATTGTTTTTATAAGCATATTTGGACATATATACTTGTTTATTACCATGAAATAATTGGGGTCTATTCAGATTTTTGAAGTATTTTCCCAAAATGTGATTTGTAGAACACTAGAATCACTCCTTAAACCCTTTAGGCATACAAATCTAAATAAATTTCTACCTACTGGTAAAATGTCGCAAATAATTGAAGCCTTTCTCAAATAAATTCAGGAATTTTATTTTGGGTATTAGTGAAATGCTTATCAGTTATTTTGATATTAGTTTTACTAACATGAATGTTTTAACTGCCAATCCTTTTTCTTTTCCTCCATGAAGAATTCTGAGATTCCCCTAGGTAAGAGCATGTTTCTCTATTTAGAGTCCAATAGGCATTTAGAAAGTATTCAGGGAATACTCATTTATTGAATACATACTCTTCATATCCATTTTCATGAATGTCCTATCTATTTTATACACATCAGTATGGTTATTAATAACAAAAAATGAATACTGCAACATCTTGATATAAACTAATATAAGGAAAACCAAATTATCTAAGTTTACTTTTACCATTCCCTGGAGACAAAGTAGCTGTTAAACTTCCAGGTTCCATAAGGGAGAGTGGACAAATTTTTATCATAAAGCATTTTTTGTCCCTTCATTAGAATTTAGAGCAGTCTGCTAAAAGAGGAACTGATCTACTGGCAGTTCTGGCTCACCACAATAGCTGTAGGGAGTGGAGTGCTCTATGTAGGTCAAGTTTCATACAGTGGTGTGGAAAAATATACACAGATACTACCAATACAAGAACAACTAGAGATTATCACAAAGCCATATTGTCATTTTGTGTTTATACCTTATTTAAAGTATGCAGGTTCTTTTTTTTTTTTTTTTTTTTTTTGCGGTACATGGACCTCTCACTTTTGTGGCCT
Organism: Aethalodelphis obliquidens; assembly: GCF_003676395.1. Lineage (NCBI taxonomy): Eukaryota > Metazoa > Chordata > Mammalia > Artiodactyla > Delphinidae > Aethalodelphis > Aethalodelphis obliquidens. The sequence continues at coordinate 2,349,237 of NW_020838037.1, read as the reverse complement.
CTCCTGTTGCGGAGCACAGGGTCCAGATGCGCAGGCTCAGCAGCCATGACTCACGGGCCCAGCCTCTCTGCAGCATGTGGGATCTTCCTGGACCGGGGCATGAACCCATGTCCCCTGCATCGGCAGGTGGACTCTCAACCACTGCACCACCAGGGAAGCCCTGCAGGTTCTTTTATGTAAATACCATTTTGAATGCATCCATAAAGCATTCCACAGAATAAGTGGAGCTCTTTTATAATAAAGTTAATCTACTGTTAGGGTGATTAAGTGATTTGCTAACAAATAAGAAGCCAAAGAGCGAAGACTCTAATTCCAGTTTGCTGATTTTCAGTCTAGTCGCCTTTCTATTTAGATGAGAGCTATTTCAAATCATTCTAGATACTGAGTGCTCCTCATGTCAAAAAATATGTATAAGATATGATTAGCTCTTTAGAATTGCAAAAGGTTTTAGAAAAGCTAAACAAAACAATGGAAACAGTATGCATGTTTCCTAAAGGGTTAAATGAACATAGAGAATGTACTTTATCCAATAGTCATTATTGAACATCCAATATTTTTCAGAACACCTGGGGAGGTTACTGAAGCTATCACAACTCTTGCCCTAAGGATTTAATTCCACACTCACTGGAAACCATAAAACTCCTAGAAGAAAACATAGACAGAACACTCTTTGACATAAGTTGTAACAATATTTTTTTTGATATGTCTCCTCAAGCAAAGGAAGGAAAAGCAGAAATAAACACATGCAACATAATTAAACTTAAAAGCTTTTGCACAGCAAAGGAAACCATCAACAACATGAAGACAACCTCCTAAATGGGAGAAAGTATTTGCAAATGATGTGTTCTATAAGAGTTTAATATTCAAAATATGTAAACAATGCATACATCTCAGTTTCAGAAAAATAAACAACCCAATTAAAAAATGGGCAGAAGACCTGAAGAGACATTTTTCCAAAAAAGGTGGCCAACTAGTACATGGAAATATGCTCAAAAACACTAATCATTAGAGAAATGCAAATCAAAACCACAGTGAAATATCATCTCACACCTGTCAGTATGGCTATTGTCAAAAAGACCACAAATCACAAATGTTGACATGAATATGGAGAAAAGGGAACACTAATACTCTGTGGATGGGAATGTAAAGTTGTACAGCCACTATAGAAAACAGCATGAATATTCCTCAAAAAATGAAAAATAGAACTACCATACGATCCAGCAATTCCACTCCTGGCTATATATCTAAAGCAACTGAAAACACTAATTCAGGAAGATATTTGTACTGCAGTGTTCATAACAGCATTATTTACAATAGCCAAATACGGAAGTAACCCAAGTATCCATCAACAGAAAAATGGATAAAGAAGATGTGTCCATGTGTATATGTGTGTGTGTGTGTGTGTGTGTGTGTGTGTGTGTATATATATATATGAGAAAAATGGAATATTACTCAGCCATAAAAAAATAATGAAAAGTAAATAGAACAGAAACAGACTCACAGATATAGAGAACAAACTAGAAGTCACCAGTGGGGACAGGGGTGGGAGAAGGCCAAGATTGTAGTATGAGATTAAGAGGTACAAACTTCTATGTATAAAATAACTAAGATACAAGGACATATTGTACAGCATAGGGAATATAGCCAATATTTTATAATAACTTTAAGTGCAGTATAATCTATAAAAATATTGGATCACTATGTTATACCCCTTTAACTAATATAATATTGTAAATCAACTATAATTTTAAAAAGATTTCTTCCATCTCTCATGAGTGATTTTCATTTAAGTGTTGATCGCTAATAAATATGTATTATTTATATTAAATAACCCAGCCATAGTCTTATAAAATTCAAGACTCATTTGTAGATCTGGCCAATCTCCCTTTTACTCCCCCATCCCAGATTTGTCCTTCAAACCTCTGTCATGGCAGAATACCAAAGCTCTATTTCTACTTCAACATGGAGTTAAGCCACTCCCTGTAGTGAAACTTCCTTAGAGCCAATGTTCACTAATTTTAAAAGCAAGTATTTACTGACATTTTTTATTTGTCAGGGACTTGTTAGACATATATTTTCAGAGGTGAACAAATCTTCAATCTTCTCCTCCATAGAATTTCAAGACTAGTGAGCTCTTAACACATAACTTTTCTATATAATATTTATTTTGGATAGACCTTTCTAAAGGACATTTAGAAGCACCATATTTTTTACAAAATTAATAAAAATAAAAATTTTATACAAAATTTTTCTGAGTATCTTAGAATGTTGTATATCTAACTAAGCCAGCTTATGTAAAAATAAAAATTATAAACAGAGCATTCTCCTGCCAACACCTTTTGGTTTCTCTACTCCATTTATCCCACACAAATCACCTCACCCCTTAATTTTAAGGTGTTTCAATTGAGTCACAAAACTACAGCATCTTCTTCTGAGCATTGTCCCTAACTCCAGTTTTGGGACATTTTATGACATCGAAAATTTATTAACAGTTTTATTTTTAGGGGTGAAAATGCTGTTCCAGTTATATTATTTAGAAGAGTCCTTAGCTTTTAAATAAAAATATTAAATATTTATGAGTGAAATAGCATGATATCTAGGACTTGCTTCAAAATAAGTGATTGGGCAGTGAAATAAGTAGACGAGGAGTATAAAAGCAATAAGGTCATCTATGAGTTGATAACTCTTGAAACTGTGACAGTTACATGAGTTCTCATTATACTATTCCATTTATGTACATGTTTGAAATTTCCCATAACAAAATGTTAATAAATTGCCTTAGTTTTCATTCCCTCATTTACATTTTATCACTAGGTATGATGGTAGTTCTATGTGTTAACTCAGCTAGGCTGTAGTATCCAGTATTCAATTCAATATTTACCTAAGTTTTTCTACGAAGGCATATTACGTACTTTAAGTAAAGGAGATTACCCTTGATAATGTGGGTAAGCTTCATCAAATCAGTTGAAATGCCCTAAGAGCAAAAACTGAGGCTTCCTGGAGAAGAAGACATTGTGTCTGAAGACTGCAACATCATTCTGGCCTGAGACAGTTTTTAGTCTACCAGACTGCTCTACAAATCTCTGATTTGCCAGTCCTCACAATTGGGTAAACCAGTTTCTTGAACTAAATGTAACTTTCATACATACACCTATGTATATGCTTAAAGAATGAATCTCTAATGGTAAGAACTTGAGTTCAATAGCGGATTTTCAGATAGGGCACATGGTAGAGCTGAGCCCCTAAGTCACTTGCCAAAGACCTATTATGTCTATGCTACATGAGAAAGCTTATTCTGATGTTATTAAACTATAAATTTAAATTATAAGAAAACCTATTTAATATGTTAAACTATTAGAGCACCCCTAATTTTTATATAAAACTCTCTAGTAACCTAGATATAATGTAACTTGATAGTTGAAAAAGCTGATTGTATCTTTTTTAGTATTTTCAGAACTCAGCTGATGCAAAAAATTACAAAATCAAATAAGACTGTTCCACTGCCAGAGAACTTTAGCATGCTGGAGAACCTAAGGCTTGAAGTCAAGTAATGGTAACACAAGATATTATCTACATATATAGGCACTAATACTTAGGTTAAATATTTGCCTGAAATACACAGCATAAATGTTTTTTTACTGCTATATTTCTTAAATTCTACACATTAAAAACTTTTGGGAGACTGTCTTCAAAAGATGTAATACTGGCTCACCTGAACCAAATTAACTAATCAGAGAGGAATCCAGGTTGGTGTGCTTTGAAAAAGTTTCCTAGGACATCTTTTGGATACCCTGCTTAAGAGCTACTATATCACCTGTAGAAATTCAAAACAACTGGTCAGTGATATTTTCTGCTATTTGTTTCCATTTATAAGTTAAAGTCCTTGGAAAAACATTTATGGTCAGTAAACCAAATGGCCCAGAAGATAAATTTCTCATTTTTCTCATTGGTCATTATAGAACCCAAGTGTCTGCCACTGTGCATTCAATAAAGTTTATGCATATAAGATTGATAAGATATTTACCCAACAGGCAAAGTTATATCATTGTATATTCTTATATTATTTGATTATGCTTTATTTTGAAGAAAGTATTATATCATATTCATACATAATATGAGTTGGTATGTATGTTGCACATTTCAGGGATATTTCAGATGGGCATGTAGGGATTAAGTACAATAGAAATAGTCACACATATGTGTGGACACTAAGACCTAACTTATTTGACCAAGACTAAGGTTTCCATGGTGACTCCAGAGAGGAGTTTAAAATTCCCTTCTTCTTTTTTTTAGTTAATTTTAATTGCAGTATAGTTGCTTTACAACGTTGTGTTAGTTTCTGCTGTACAGCAAAGTGAATCAGCTATACATATACCTTTATTCCCTCTTCTTTGGATTTCCTTCCTATTTAGGAAAAGTCCCTTCTTTTTCACTGCTCTCGTTCTCATCCTTCCACATGTGACTCCTGTCTTAAATAATAACAGACAACGACATTAATAAGGCACAGACTTTTTAATAAAATTAAATTTGGCAGAAGGTCTTTATCTTTCTAATCTGTTTCAGCAGTCTAAGTGTCACACAGTCACTTTCAGCATCTCTCTGGAGAGCACAGAGAGACATTCTTTCCATCTTTGATCTGTTTCTTGTTACTGGAAATTATCTGTAAGAATGTGCCAGCAGAATTTCTTTTTACTAGTGCCATTATGGTACCATGAAATAAAGTCTTTTTAGATCCTTTGATTAAAATTAGCATTCACTTTGGATACTTCATCTTCAGCACTTAAGCAACATCTAATGATGCAAAAGCCTTGGGATGTATAAATAATCAAAGAGAATCCCAGAGAGCTGGTCTCTGCCCTTTAAGCTCTTATATTTAACGTGGAAGGCACTACTATGGGTAAGTAGGGGCAAAAGAACATAGTCATTGAGATAGTAAGTGATTCATTGATGAGAAATATTCTCACCTCATCCACAGTTTAAAGTTATGTGTCTTTTAAGGCTGGGGGGTAAACTCAGCTGATTGAATTATGCTGCAAATCAGCAAGCCATTATTACTTTGCCAAGTCAGGATGATGGAAGCTTAAGGTTGCTCTATATATTCCTGTCAAATATGTCCTCTTCAGGTGGGAGAGCTCTTTACTGTCACTTCCATTCTTTCATTAAAAGCACCTGTATCCTCAAGAACAACAAATGCAATGGTCTTTTCAGGATGTTCAGTCCTCTCCCATTATTTGAGGATCACCTCTGTGAATGTCACATGGCTCCTAAAATCTCACTTGGACTGCACTCTTATCAGATACAGGAAATACCTAAGTTTACTGTGGGAATAAAGTGGACACTGTGTGCTTAACTCTAATCAAGCTGTAAATCAACAAACAGAACGAGTTGTTAATCTTACTAAACAGTGACTCATTGGGCATTTTCCTACTCAACCAATACTATGCTGAGAACTGATGAGAGTTAGATGGATGTATTGGACACAGTACCTCCCCTCAAGGAGTGTAAACATATTAATGATATAAAATACTCAATAACAAAGGCCAACCAACATTTAAAATCAGTGTCTGTGAAATCACAATACAAGGAAAATCTTCATATGGTTAAAGGACAAGAGGAGAGAAAGAGCACATCATTATGTTGCATTTACATGCCCATGATTTACATGTTTATTTAGTATCTCCTAATAATGATAGAAATACATTTCCAAACTTTACAAGAAGAGAAACCAAGGCTCAGAATTGTTAAATAACCTAATTAAGTCATCCTTGGATTTGAAATCCAGATATCTAATTCTTGCCATTACACTAGATTTTTTAGACTTCATGAATAAATTGAAGGAATCCCCGCTGCCCCCACTGCCCCCACTGCATGAGTTGCTGGTAGGACTTTTCCAAGCAAGTGGTCAAGGTTCACACCAAGACTAAACATTAGGGGAGACCTTCAAGATGTCAGAAGAGTAAGACATGGAGATCACCCTCCTCCTCATGAATACATCAGAAATACAACTACATGTGGAACAACTCCTACAGAACACCTACTGAACTCTGGCAGAAGACCTCAGACTTCCCAAAAGGCAAGAAACTCCCCATGTACCTGGGTAGGGCAAAAGAAAAAGGAAAAAACAGAGACAAAATAATAGGGATGAGACCTGCACCACTGGGAGGGAGCTGTGAAGGAGGAAAAGTTTCCACATACTAGGAAGCCCTTTCACTGGTGGAGAGGGAGAGTGGCAGAGGGGAAGCTTCAGAGCCCTGGAGGAGAGGTGAGCAACAGGGGTGCAGAGGGCAAAGCAGTGAGATTCCCACACAGAGGATGGGCGCCAACCAACACTTACCAGCCTGAGAGGCTTGTCTGCTCACCCGCCAGCAGGGACGGGTGGGAGCTGGGAGCTGAGGCTCGGGCTTTGGAGGTCAGATCCCATGGAGAGGAATGGGGTTGGCTGCATGAACACAGCTTGAAGGGGGTTAGTGCACCACAACTAGCCAGGAGGGAGGCTGGGAAAAAGTCTGGACCTGCCTAAGAGGCAAGATACTATTGTTTTGGGGTGCACTAGGAGAGGGGATTCAGAGCACTGACTAAATTAGCTCCAGAGATGGGCACAAGCCACTGCTATCAGCGGGGACACCAGAGACCGGCATGAAATGCTAAGGCTGCTACTGCAGCCACCAAGAATCCTGTGTGCAAGCACAGGTATTATCCACACCTCCCCTCCCAGGAGTCCGTGCAGCTCCCCACTGTCAGTGTCCTGTGATCTGGGGACAACTTCCCCTTGAGAACACATGGCATGCCTCAGGCTGTTGCAATGTCATGTTGGCCTCTGCTGCTGCAGGCTCACTCCACATTCCATACCATCCCTCCCCCTGGCCTGAGTAAGCCACAGCCCCCTAATAAGCTGCTACTTTAACCCCATCCTATCTGAGCAAAGAACAGACGCCCTCAGGCGACCTATGCTCAGAGGCAGGGCCAGATCCAAAGCTGAACCCCAGGAGCTGTGAACACAAAGAAGAGAAAGGGAAATCTCTCCCAGCAGTCTCAGGAGCAGCAGATTAAATATCCACAATCAACTTGATACACCCTGCATCTGTGGAACACCTGAATAGGCAACAAATCATCCCGAAATTGAGGTGGTGGACTTTAGGAGCAAAGATATATATATATTTTTCCTTTTTCTCTTTTTGTGAGTGTGTATGTGTATGCTTCTTTGTGTGTGATTTTGTATGTATAGCTTTGCTTTTACCATTCATCCTACAGTTCTGTTTTTTTTTTGTTTGCTTTGTTTTTATATAGTTTTTAGGGCTTGTTATCATTGGTGGATTTGTTTTTTGGTTTGGTTGCTCTCTTCTCTCTTTCTTTCTTTTTATATTACTTTTTAATCTTTTTATTTTTAGTAAATATTTTTTTTTAAATTTTATACTTTAAAAACTTTATTTTTTTCTTTCTTTCTTTTTCCCTTTTCTTCTGAGCCTTGTGTCTCATGATAGGGTTTTGGTGCTCTGACTGGGTGTCAGGCCTGGGTCTCTGAGGTGGGATAGCCAAATTCAGGACATTGGTCCACAAGCGACCTCCCAGCTCCATATAATATCAAACAGCTAAAGCTCTCGCAGAGATCTCCATCTCAATGCTAAGACCCAGCTCCACACAACGACGAGCAAACTACAGTGCTGGACACCCTATGCTAAACAACTAGCAAGACAGGAACACAACACCAACCAATAGCAGAGAGGCTGCCTAAAATCATAATAAGGTCACAGACACCCCAAAAAAACACCACCGGACACAGACCTACTCACCAGAAAGAAAAGATCCAGACTTATCCACCAGAACACAGACACTAGTCCCATCCACCAGGAAGCAAACACAACCCACTGAACCAATACTAGCCACTGGGGGCAGACAATAAAAATAATAGGAACTACTAACCTGCAACCTGCAAAAGAGACCACAAACAGAGTCAGTTAAGCAAAATGAGAAGACAGAGAAACACAAAGCAGATGAAGGAGCAAGGTAAAAACCCACCAGACCAAACAAATGAAGAGGAAATAAGTAGTCTCCCTGAAAAACAATTCAGAATAATGAGAGTAAAGATGATCCAAAATCTTGAAAATAGAATGGAGAAAATACAAGAAACTTATAGCAAGGAAACAGAAGAACTAAAAAGCAAAGAAACAATGATGAACAATACAATAAATGAAATTACAAATTCTCTGGAAGGAATCAAGAGCAGAATAACTGAGGGAGAAGAACAGATAAGTGACCTAGAAGATAAAATAGTGGAAAAAACTACTGAAGAGCAGAATTAAAAAAAAAAAAAAAAAGAATGAGAAGAATTGAAGACAGTCTCAGAGACTTCTAGGACAATATTAAACACAACATTCATATTATAGGGGTCCCAGAAGAAAAAGAAAGGGTCTGAGAAAATATTTGAAGAGATTATTGTTGAAAACTTCCCTAATATGGGAAAGGAAATAGTTAATCAAGTCCAGAGAGTCCCTTACAGGACAAATCCAAGGTGAAACATGCCAAGACACATATTAATCAAAATATCAAAAATTAAATACAAAGAAAAAATATTAAAAGCATCAAGGTAAAACAACAAATAACATACAAGGGAATCCCATAAGGTTAACAGCTTATCTTTCAGAAGAAACTCTGCAAGCCAGAAGGGAGGAGCAGGACATATTTAAAGGAAAGAAAGGGAAACACGTACAACCAAGATTACTCTACCCAGCAAAGATTTAATTAAGATTTGATGGAGAAAATAAAACCTTTAGAGACAAGCAAAAGCTAAGAGAATTCAGGATCACCAAACCACATTTACAACAAATGCTAGAGGAAATTCTCTAGGCAGAAAACACAGGAGGAGGAGGAAAAGACCTACAATAACAAACCCAAAACCATTAAGAAAATGGTAATAGGAACATACATATCGATAATTACCTTAAATGTAATTTGATTAAATGCTCTACCTAAAATACACAGACTGGCTGAATGGATACAGAAACAAGACCCATATATATGCCGTCTACAAGAGACCCATTTCAGACCTAAGGACACATACAGATTAAAGTGAAGGGATGGAAAAATTTATTCCATGCATATGGAAATCAAAAGAAAGCTGGAGTAGCAGTTCTCATATCAGAGAGGATATAGTTTAAAATAAAGACTACTACAGGAGAAAAAGAAGGAGACTACATAATGATCAAGGAATCAATCCAAGAAGAAGATATAACAGTTGTAAATATTTATGCACCCAACATAGGAGTAACCCAATACATAAGGCAAATGCTAACAGCCATAAAACGGGAAACTGACAGTAACACAATCATAGTAGGGGACTTTAACACCCCACTTTCACCAGTGGACAGATCATCCAATATTAAAATAAATAAGGAAACACAAGCTTTAAATGATATATTAAACAAGATGGACTTAATTGATATTTATAGCACATTCCATTCAAAAACAACAAAATACACTTTCTTCTCAAGTTCTCATGGAACATTCTCCTGACTAGATCATATCCTGGGTTACAAATCAAGCTTTGGTAAATTTAAGAAAATTGAAATGGTATCCAGTATCTTTTCTGACCACATCGCAATGAGACTAGATATCAATTACAGGAAAAAAACTGTAAAAAATACAAATATATGGAGGCTTAACAATACACTACTTAATAACCAAGATATACCTGAAGAAATCAAAGAGGAAATAAAAAATACATAGAAACAAATGACAATGAAAACACGACGACCCAAAACCTATGGGATGCACCAAAAGCAGTTCTAAGAGGGCAGTTTATAGCAATACAATTCTACCTCAAGAAACAAGAAACATCTCAAGTAAACAACCTAACCCTACAGCTAAAGCAATTAGAGAAAGAAGAACCAAAAACCCCAAAGTTAACAGAAGGAAAAAAATCATAAAGATCAGAAATAAATGAAAAAGAAACCATCTTTGATAGCAGAGATCAATAAAACTAAAATATGGTTCTTTGAGAAGATAAACAATATTAATATACCATTAGCCAGACTCATCAAAAAAAAAAAGGGTGAAGACTCAACAGAATTAGAAATGAAAAAGGAGAGGTAGCAACTGACACTGCAGAAATAGAAAGGATCATGAGAGATTACTGCAAGCAACTCTAAGCCAATAAAATGGACAACCTGAAAGAAATGGATAAATTCTCAGAAAAGCATAACCTTCCATGACTGAACCAGGAAGAAAGAGAAAATATATACAGAACAACCACAAGCACTGAAATTGAAACTGTGATTAAAAATCTTCCAACAAACAAAAGCCCAGGACCAGAGGGCTTCACAGGCGAATTCTGTCAAATATTTAGAGAAGAGCTAACACTTATCCTTCTCAAACTTTTCCAAAACTGTCCCTTCCCCTTCCAGATGGAGGAACACTCCAAAACTCATTCTATGAAACCACCACCACCGAGATACCAAAACCAGACAAAGTTGTCACAAGAAAAGAAAACTACAGACCCATATCAGTGATGAACATAGATGGAAAAATCCTCAACAAATTCTAGCAAACAGAATCCGACAGCACATGAAAAGGGTCATACACCATGATCAAGTGGGGTTTATTCCAGGAATGAAAGGTTTCATCAATATACACAAATCAATCAATGTGATACACCATATTAACAAATTGAAGGGTAAAACAATATGATAATCTCAATAGATGAAGAAAAAGCTTTTGACAAAATTCAATACCCATTTATGATAAAAACTCTCCAGGAAGTAGGCATAGATGGAACCTACCTCAACATAATAAAGACCATATATGACAAATCCACAGGCAACATCATTTTTCAATGGTGAAAAAGTGAAACCATTTCCTCTAAGATCAGGAAGAAGACAAGTTTGCCCACTCTCACCACTATTATTCAACATAGTTTTGGAAGTTTTAGCTACAGCAATAAGAAACGAAAAGAAATAAAAGGAATCCAAATCAGAAAAGAAGTAAAACTGTCACTGTTTGCAGATGACACGACACTATACATATAGAATCCTAAAGATGCTATCAGAAAACTACTAGAGCTAATCAATGAATCTGGTAAAGTAGCAGGATACAAAATTAATGCACAGAAATCACTTTCATTCCTATACACTAATGATGAAAAATCTGAAAGAGAAATTAAGGAAACACTCCCATTTACCATTGTGACAAAAAGAATAAAATACTTGGAATAAACCTATCTAAGGAGACAAAAGACCTGTATGCAGAAAACTATAAGACACAGATGAAAGACAGTAAAGAGGATACAAACAGATGGAGAGACATAGCATGTTCTTGAACTGGAAGAATTAAAATTTTGAAAATGACTATACTACCCAAAGCAATCTACAGATTCAATGCAATCCTTATCAAACTACCAATGGCATTTTTCACATAACTAGAACAAAACATTTCACACTTTGTATAGAAACACAAAAGACCCTGAATAGCAAAAGAAAACTTGAGAAGGAAAATGAAGATGGAGGAATCAGGTTCCCTGACTTCAGACTATACTACAAAGCTACAGTAATGAGGACAGTATGGTATTGGCACAAAAACAGAAATATAGGTCAATGGAACAGGATAGAAAGCCCAGAGATCAACCTACACACATATGGTCAACTTATCTTTGATAAAGTAGGCAAAAATATACAATGGAGAAAAGGCAGCCTCTTCAATAAGTGGTTCTGGGAAAACAGGACAACTACATGTAAAGGAATGAAATTAAAACACTCCATAACACCATACACAAAAATAAACTGAAAATGGATTAAAGACCTAAATGTAAGGCCAGGCACTATAAAACTCTTAGAGGAAAACATAGGGAGAACACTCTATGTCATAGATCACAGCAAGATCTTTTTTGACCCACCTCCTAGAGAAATAGAAATAAAAACAAAAATAAACAAATTGGACCTAATGAAACTTAAAAGCTTTTGCACAGCAAAGGACACCATAAACAAGATGAAAATACATTTCTCCTCAGAATGGGAGAAAATATTTGCAAACGAAGCAACTGACAAAAGATTAATCTCCAAAATATACAAGCAGCTTATGCAGCTCAATGTCAAAAAACAAACAACCCAATCCATAAATAAGCAGAAGACCTAAATAGACATTTATCCAAAGAAGACATACAGATTACCAACAAACACATGAAAGGATGCTCAACATCATTAATCATTAGAGAAATGCAAATCAAAACTACCTCACACTGGTCAGAATGGCCATCATCAAAAAATCTACAAACATTATATGCTGGAGAGGGAGTGGAGAAAAGGGAACTCTCTTGCACTGTTGGTGGGACTGTAAATTGATACAGCCATTATGGAGAACAATATGGAGGTTCCTTAAAAATCTAAAAAATGAACTACCATATGACCCAGCAATCCCACTACTGGGTCTACACCCTGAGAAAACCATAATTCAGAAAGAGTCATGTACCATAATGTTCACTGCAGGACTATTACAATAGTCAGGACATAGAAGGAACCTAAATGTCCATCAACAGATGAATGAATAAAGAAGATGTGGCACATATATACAATGGAATATTACTCAGCCATAAAAAGAAATGAAATTGAGTTTTTGTAGTGAGGTGGATGGACATAGAGTCTGTCATACAGAGTAAGGTAAGCCAGAGAGAGGAAAACAAATACCATATGCTAACACATATATATGGAATCTAAAAGAAAAAAAAATGGTTCTGATGATCCTAAGGGCAGGACAAAAATAAAGACACAGACATAGAGAATGGACTTGAGAACACTGGGAGGGGGAAGGGTAAGATGGGACGAAGTGAGAGAGTAGCTTTGACATATATACAATACAAAATTTAAAATAGGTAGCTAGTGGGAAACAGCTGCATCACACAGGGAGATCAGCCCAGTGCTTTGTGACCACCTAGAAGGGTGGGATAGGGAGGGCGGAAGAGAGATGTAAGATGGAGGGGATATATGTATACATATAGCTGATTGTTATACAGCAGCAACTAACACAACATTGTAAAGCAATTATACTCCAATAAAGGTGTTAAGAAATAATTATGCAAATAACAAAATATATTGTTTGGGGTTCAATGTAGAAGCAAAGACCTAATTTTAGTGTAAAGTGGTGCCCCAATGAGCCTGCAAAAATAAGATCACTCAGCAGTAGGCCTGATGGCATCTGTAGCATTCAGGGGCCTTCACTATTTAGATGTTTTTCTTCAACTAAATGCCTGAAAATGTGTCTCAGGGGGCTTAATATTTTTAACCCTAAACGATCATTTTATTTCTGGGAATCTAGCCTAAAGAGCAAAAATCCTTAATGTGGAAAACCCTTATGCACAAAGATGTTTATCATAGTTTTCTATGAAATAGTCCAAAATTGGAATCAACGCAGAGGTACAACACTAGGAGCAGGTCAATAATATTATATATCCACTTGATACACTATAATGTAGCCACAAGGAGAGATGCTTGAAAGTGATTGTGCTAACATGAAAAAAAAATGCTGGAGATAGAGAGTTTAGTGAAAATAGATGCATACTTCTCTGTATAATAGGACAAAAATAACAATAGTCCCTACAAGGAGTGAGGGAAATGAGACTTAAATGAACCAATGGGTTGGCACTGGTTGTATTTGTTTGATGCTGTCAGGTTATTAATCTTCTTTTATGATATTTTCATATCTTTCAAATTTTCATAAATGGGAACTTGGGGTATTGAAAACTACACAAAAACTCTAAAGGAAAAACTCAAAATAATGAGGTGGGCAGAGAGTTGTTAGACATTCCTTCTGATGAGCTCCTGGCCTGGATCATTCCTCTTCAATAACTGTTTTGTGTAATTGAGAGTCCAGAAACAAGAGACAGCAAAGAGGTGGCTCAGGAAAGGTGTCTCGGCCAGGCCAGGTTGGGGTACACATTGTGAGCAGATCATCTCCCACCCCTGTCTGTGGAAATTCAGAGCAGGGTCGTGTGCTTTATTTCTGGGTTCTCCTCTGTCTGGCATATCTCTGGGTCCAAGTGGGTACCAAGCAGTGTTTGCTGACTTTAGAATCAGTGGGCAGAAACTACGGCAAATTCCAACTGTCACATTACGGAATATTTACGTTATGCTTTTAGTGTATTTTTTTGGATTTTGAGGAAAAGAATGAAAACAATTTGGCTGGAGAGGGTGTGGAGAAAAGGGAACCCTCTTACACTGTTTGTGGGAATGTAAGTCAGTGCAGCCACTATGAAGAACAGTATGGAGGTTCCTCAAAAAACTAAAAATAGAGTTGCCATATGATCCAGCAATCCCACTCCTGGGCATATATCCAGATGAAACTATATTTCAAAAAGATACATACACCCTTATGTTCATAGCAGCCCTATTTACAATAGCCAAGACATGGAAGCAATTGAAATGCCCATAGACACATGAATGGACAAAGAAGATGTGGTATATATATACACAATGAAATATTACTCAGACTTGAAAAGAATGAAATAAAGCCATTTGCAGCAACAGGCATGGACCTGGAGATTATCATACAAAGTTCAGTAAGTCAGAAAGAGAAAGACAAATACCATATGTTATCACTTATATGTGAAATCTAAAATATAACAAAAATGAACTTATCTATGAAACAGAAACAGACTCACAGATATAGAGAACAGACTTGTGGTTGCCAAGGGGGAGGAGGGGTTGGGGGATGGATGGATTGGAAGTTTGGGATTAGCAGATGTAAACTGTGAAATATAGGATGTATAAACAACAATGTCCTACTATATAGCACATGGAACTATATTCAGTATCCTGTGATAAAATAATGAAAAAGAATATGAAAAAGAATATATATATATATATGTATATATATATATATATATGTATATAACTGAGTCACTTTGTTGTACACTAGAAATTAATACAACATTGTAAATAAACTATACTTCCATAATTTTTAAAAAATAAAAAAAAGAATTACATAGATAAAAATGCCAATGCTGTTTTAAAGGAATAATGAATAAACCACCATCTCTGAAACAGTTGTCTCTTTCTAATGCTAACTGTAAAATAAAAATATTCATATTCACTATTATTTGCACAGAGTTTTAACATTTACACAAGAAGTTTACATATATTATCTTGTTTGAGGTTCATGATAACCCTGTGAGTTAAGTGGGAAAGATATTTTCACTAACATGCCCCATTTCATAGGTGAGAAACCTGAGGCAGTGATGGAACCATGGAACTAAGATCTTAAAATTAGTAATGGCCAGGATAAAAATTGAATCTAAGTCCTTTGACTCCAAAATTTTTCAAGTTACTTTGGATATATCCCTGTATTTCAGAATCTAAACAGAGATGTGAACCTCAATCAAGGAAATCACAGAGATAATTCCATCTTTTAGTAAGTAGTTGAGTAATATGATACTGGGGGCCCCTCTAAGATTTTGTGATTCTGCTGCTGTTATGTACAATTCACTGTAGCCAAACTCAATTTCTCACTATCTCAGGAAGACAGCTCAAGTTTTCAAAACCACTCATCAACTTAGCTTGTACTTTTTTCTTTGCTTGTATATCTTCCACTAAGTACAGTGCCTACCACCTAAAATTTTAATTGTAAATAATAATGATGTTATTTAAACACAAGTGTTAGCTGTAATTACTATAATTATTACCACTTCGTGTTTGAAGTTTACAGAAATTAGTGCTTTCCTCTGACTGAATCTGTTGCGTGGTAGGCCTATTTGGAGGCAGATTTGAATGAAAATCGGACTGACTGCAAGCCTCAGCTTCTATTCTCATTGGAATTAGTATAAAAATAAATGAGCCAGTGCTAGATAATGGACTCATGCATGAGAACTTGAAGACTAAATTTATCCCATAACCAGCTCTAGAAATCACCAAATGTCTCTTCAGTCCACAGTTGCTGTTGTTACCATCAGTCCTTCATGTCGGGTGGAACTCTTGAAGTCATGCTCTCTGTAGAGAGATAGATACTACTTATCGACTCTAATGGTTAAATGTTGCTGGTCCAGTTCCCAGATGAGATCTCTGCAGGCTTTTGACACAATCTGTATCTACTACCTAAGAGATAGACTGAGTCAAGCTGGCCTTTTTCCTGGAATAACGGCTTAGTAGAACTCAGTGCTCAGCTCAGCAAACCTAATCACCCACACAAACCAGCTGTCTGAGAAGTGGCTCTGTCATCTGCCATTTAAAAACCTAGAGTCTACCTATGTTTTCTCTTCAGGGATCCATAACATAATAATTTATACTTTCTTTTTCTTTTATTTCTCACAGATTAAAAAAAAAACTTAATTATACCCATCTTCTCTGTGGTAGAGTTGTAGCCAATCACCTATGCCTCAGTTATGTTAGTTTCATTAAACCTCTGCATTTCTCCCTGCTCCATCTCATCCATAGCTCCTTCATGGAAAGTTACCTTTGTAGCTTAAGGGTGATGTCAGAGAATTAAATACCAGATAAGCAACTTTCTCATTTGGCTTCCAAGTGGGAAAAACAAAATTATGGGATAGGGATGGAGGGATGAAACAAACAGTCTTTCCTGGAGCATACACTTATATTCTCCCCTAAAGATGTTTCTTACCCTCCCCACATTAGCTTATTTCCAGAAAGTTGGGAAAATGGGCAGTCTTTCAGGCATCTGTACCAGAATTTCTGTCCAGGATTGGATTCTCCAGAAAATTAACTTTCATATATTTAAATGTTGTGTTGCTATATAAGTGTCATTTTCCCAGCAATATTCAAAGGTGATGCAAGTAGGCCAGTGTTTTGAGTGAATTTCAGAGCACTTCTTGGTGGTAACTCTTCATGGAGACTCTATGAACCTCACACACCTTATGAGCTCATTTTTAAAAAAGTATGTTGAAAGACATTGTTAAGCTCCTCAAGAGCAGAAACCAAGTCATATTAATAATTTTATCAACAATGCATAACCCAAATCCTAGTACAAAGTTTACTTACAACAAATCTTTGCCAAATAAAAGTTGCTTAATAAATATATAGGTAATCAATACAAAGGAAGAGAAATATATATTTTCTTCAGAACTTTAAATTGAGTTCTGGAGTGTTTTGAAGGACACATTGATACATTTCTAAATGCAATCCCATTGTTTGCAATGTAAATTTATACCTTCATATCTAAGAGAACACTATCTGAAATATAACCAGAATTTTATAGAAAAGGTCTCCATTTTTAAATAGATGTTCAAGTTTAAGACTCTCTAAAATATTAAAGTTCACAGACAAGCTTAAACTGTAAAACAACTTGTATTTATTTGAAATTCACTATAATTAAGTTTATGAAATTCTGGATTATGGTCACTTCAAATGACCTCTATATGGACCCAAATAATCATATTATTTACAGAACTCCAGTCCTTCTGAGATATATAGACTTTTGAGGCAATATTGCTATTGTAGAGAAAGATATTCTTTGTAAAGTAATATTAAAAATACTATCTAGTTACCACATATTAAAATACACATTGATAACTCAAGTAATATTTGCAGGATAATCTTGAGATGATAAAATTTCTGTATCTCAGATTTGTACATTTGAGTACATTGTACATTTGAGTACAACCTTAGGGTATTTCTAAGAAATACATCATGTTACATGCTTAGGTCCATGACTGATGAATAGAAAATTATCATTATCATTATATATATATAAGTATTATCATTATTTTTATATATAAAATACTCTGTTTTTATATTCAGGATCTCAAAATCTAAGTAACATAAATTTCTGAAAATCTGTGTTGGTCCACTATATCAGTAAATTCTCTAACTACTTTTCTTTTCTCCCAACTCTCTAGTATTCCAGAAGAATTTCATTAATCATTAGTCAAGGTTATTATATTTTTTTCCAGGAAGCATATGCCTGTGATTTTACCTCCAAAAAAAAAGGAAAGAAATTGAGCTGGTAAGAAGAGTCACCAGGTGCTACTTGGAAAAAAGAATTAAGAATTAATAAAACTTTGCAGGCCAACAGAAGTTTTAGGCCCATTAAATTAGAGAATTACTTGCAGAAATAATCTATTTCATTTCCAACATTTTAAAAATATGTAAATATTAAGACCTCTGTGCCTTCTTTATCAAATATTATTCAGTAGCCATGAAATAGTTTTCCTGTACTATTTAATATAAATGAAAACACAACTGGAAATAATTCATGGGGAGAAAGATTTTTAGCAATAGTTCCTTCTCTTGACATTGAGCAAATTGTTTCCCCAAATATAACCCTGAAGATAACCATCTTCCTGTCCTTAGTATAGATTAAAGATGTAATGTCTTGCAAGATCTTTGAGTGACCTAAGAAGAGTGTTACATAAAAAGTAAACCATTATTGAATTTTTTAGCATTTAAATTTTCTGGACTAAATGCTCCAATCAAAAGACACAGAGTGGTGGATTTGATAAAAAAAACAAAACCAAACAAAAAAACAGGAGCCTACAATATGCTGCCTACAAGAGACCCACTTTAGGGAAAAGGGCAGAAATAAATTGAAAGTGAGGGGATGGAAAAAGATATTTCATGCAAAAGGAAATGACAAGCAAGTGGGGGTTGCAATGCTCATATCTGGTAACATAGACTTTAAAACAAAGACTATAAAGAAAGGTAAAGAAGGACACTATATAATGATAAAAGGATCAATACAAGGAGAGGACTACATATATACACCCAATATAGAAGCACCCAAATACATGAAACAAATACTAACAGACATAAAGGAAGATATTGATGGAAATGCAGTAACAACCCACTCACATCAATGAAAAGACCTTTGAGACAGAGAATCAATAAGGCAATGGAGATGTTAAATGATACAATAGAACAGTTAAAGTTAATTGATATTCTCAGGACATTACATCCAAAAAAAAACAGAATACACATTATTTTCAAGTGCACATGGAACATTCCCTAGGATTGACCACATACTAGGGCACAAAACAAACCTCAACAAATTTCAGAGTATAGAAATTATTTCAAGCACCTTTTCTGACCACAATGGCATGAAGCTAGAAATCAACTATAGAAAAAGAAATGAGAAAAAAAAATTACATAGAGACAAAACAACATGCTACTCAAAAAAGATGGGTCAATGATGAAAGGAAAGGAAACATTAAAATAGCCCTTGATCCAAATGACAATGAAAGTAAGGCCATGCAAAATCTGTGGGATGCAGCAAAACAGTTCATAGAGGGAAGTTCATAGGGATAGAGGCCTTGTTTAAGAAACAAGAAAAAAATATCTCAGATAAAAAATCTAATACATCACCTAAAAAAATGTGTAAAAGAAGAACAATCAAAATGTAAAATCAGCAGAAGGAAGGAGACAATAAAGATTAGAGAGGAAATAAATAAAATAGAGATTAAAGAAACAATAGAAAAAAATCAATGAAACCAAAAGCTGATTCTTTGAAAAGGGAAACAAAATTGACAAAGCTCTGGCCAGGTTCACCAAGAAGAAAAGAGAGAAACACAAAAAAACAAAATAAGAAATGAAAAAGGAGACATGTCAACCAAAACCACATAAATACAAAAAAAAAAAAATGATAAGAGAATACTATGAACAGTTATATGCCAACAAATTTGATAGCCTAGAAGAAATGGACAACATGCAGCCCACCAAAACTGAATCAAGAAGAAATAGACAATTTGAACAGACTGATCATTAGAAGTGAAATAGAATATATAATAATAATAATAAAAAAAACTCCTTACATACAAAAGTCCAGGACCAGATGGTTTCACAGAGGAATTCTACCAAACATACAAAGAAGAACTTATACTGATTCTTTTCCTTCAGCTACCTGAGCTCTTGGTGGGGCTAATGGCAGACTCTGAGAGGGCTCACACCAAGGAGTACTTCCCAGCACTTCAGCAGCCAGTGTCCTTGTCCCTTGGTGAGCCACAGCTGCCCTCCACCTCTGCAGGAGACCCTACAATACTAGCAGGTATCCCAGGACTCCCTGCTTCCTGAGACCCTCTGTAAAAGCTCCATGCACCATGCTGTTGAGTGCCCTGAGGAAGTAACAGTATTCAGAGTCTAGAGAAACTGGATTGGTGGACACTGAGCCCTCCTCAGGTAACCAGAGTTTCATAAGGATTGTCCAAATAAATGGAAGAGTGAGTGAACCATTCTGTGAAAGAACCAGAGGCTACCACTGAGAAGCCCGAAGTCCTGTGTGCAAGCCATGTGGATGACAGCCTCATGGTGCTCCAGCCAGGCATCAGGGCTGTGCCTCTGAGGTGGGAGACTCAAGTTCAGGACACTGGTCCACAAGAGACCTCTCAGCTTCACGTAATATCAAATGGCGAAAATCTCCCAGAGATCTCCATATCAATGCCAAGACCCAGCTCCACTCAATGACCAGCAAACTATAGTGTTGGACACCCTTTGCCAAACAACTAGCAAGACAGGAACACAACCCCATCCATTAGCAGAGAGGCTGCTTAAAATCATAATAAGACCACAGACACCCCAGAAAATACCACCAGACATGGACCTGCCCTTCAGAAAGACAAGATCCAGCCTCACCCACCAGAACACAGGCACTAGTCGGCTCCACCAGGAAGCCTACACAACCCACTGATCCAAATTTAGTCACTGGGGACAGACACCAAAAACAAGGGGAACTACGAACCTGCAGCCTCTGAAAAGGAGACCCCAAACACAGTGAGTTAAGCAAAATGGGAACACAAAGAAACACACAGCAGATGAAGAAGCAAGGCAAAAACACACCAGACCTAACAAATGAAGAGGAAATAGGCAGTCTACTGAAAAAGAATTCAGAGAAATGATAGTAAAGATGATCCAAAATCTTGGAAATAGACTGGAGAAAAAATGGGAAACATTTAACAAGGACCGAGAAGAACTAAAGAGCAAACAAAAAGTGATGAACAACACAAAAAATGAAATTAAAAATCCTCTAGAAGGGACCAACAGCAGAATAACTAAGGCAGAAGAATAGAAAAGTGACTTGGAAGATAAAATAGTGGAAATAAATACTGCAGAGCAGAATAAAGGAAAAAGAATGAAAAGAATTGAAGACAGTCTCAGAGACTTCTGGGACAAAAGTAAGCACACCAACATTCGAATTATAGGGGTCCCAGAAGAAGAAGAGAAAAAGAAAGGGACTGAGAAAATATTTGAAGAGATTATAGTGGAAAACTTCCCTAATATGGGAAAGGAAATAGTTAAACAAGTCCAGAAAGCACAGAGAGTCGCATACAGGTCAAATCCAAGGTGAAACACACCAAGACACATATTAATCAAACTATCAAAAATTAAATAAAAAGAAAAAATATTAAAAGCAGCAAGGGAAAAACAACAAATAATACACAGGGAATTCCCATAAGGTTAACAGCTAATCTTTCAGCAGAAACTCTGCAAGCCAGAAAGGAGTGGCTAGACATATTTACAGTGATGAAGGAAAAAACCCTACAACCAAGATTACTGTATCCAGTAAGGATCTCATTCAGATTTGACAGAGAAATTAAAAACTTTACAGGCAAACAAAAGATAAGAGAATTCAGTACCACCAAACCAGCTTTACAACACATGCTAAAGGAACTTCTCTAGGCAGGAAACACAAAGGAAGAAAAAGATCTACAATAACAAACCCAAAACAATGAAGAAAATGGTAAAAGGTACATACATATCAATAATTACCTTAAAGGTAAATGGATTAAATGCTCCAACCAAAAGACATAGACTGGCTGAATGGATACAAAAACAAAACCTGTATATATGCTGGCTACAAGAGACCCACATCAGACCTAGGGACACACACAGACTGAAATTCAGGGGATGGAAAAAGATATTCCATGCAAATGGAAATCAAAAGAAAGCTGAAGTAGCAATTCTCATATCAGACAAAATAGACTTTAAAACAAAAAGTATTACAAGTGACAAAGAAGGACACTACATAATGATCATGGGAACAATCAAAGAAGAAGATATAACAATTGTAAATATTTACGCACCCAATATAGGAGCACCTCAATACATAAGGCAAATATTAACAGCCATAAAAGGGGAAATCAACAGTAACACAATCATAGTAGAGGACTTTAACATCCCACTTTGACCAATGGACAGATCATCCAAAATGAAAATAAATAACAAAACACAAGCTTTAAATGATACGTTAAAAAGATGGACTTAATTGATATTTATAGAACATTCCATTCAAAAACAACAGAATACACTTTCTTCTCAAGTTCTTATGGAAGATTATCCTGGATAGATCATATCTTGGGTCACAAATCAAGCCTTGGTAAATTTAAGAAAATTGAAATCGTATCAAGTATCTTTTCTGATCACAACACTATGAGACTAGATATCAATTCCAGTAAAAAATCTGTAAAAAATACAAACACATGGAGGATAAACAATAAACTACTTGATAACCAAGATATCCCTGAAGAAATCAAAGAAGAAATCAAAAAATACCTAGAAACAAATGACAATGAAAACACGATGACCCAAAACCTATGGGATGCAGAAAAAGCAGTTCTAAGAAGGAAGCTTATAACAATACAATCCTACATTAAAAATGAAGAAACATCTCAAATAAACAGCCTAACTTTACACATAAAGCAATTAGAGAAAGAAGAAGAAGAAGAACAACAACAACAAAACAAAGTTAGCAGAAGGAAAGAAATCATAAAGATTAGATCAGAAATAAATGAAAAAGAAATTAAGAAATTGATTTCAAAGATCAATAAAACTAAAAGTTGCTTCTTTGAGAAGATAAACAAAATTGGTAAACCATTAGCCAGGCTCATCAAGAAAAAAAGGGAGAAGACTCAAATCCGTAGAATTAGAAATGAAAAAGGAAAATAACAACTGACACTGCAGAAATACAAAGGATCATGAGAGATTACTACAAGCAACTCTATGTAAATAAAATAAACAACATGGAATAAATGGACAACTTCTTAGAAATGCACAACATTCCAAGACTGAACTAGGAAAAAAATAAAAAATATGAAGAGAAAAATCACAAGCACTCAAATTGAAACTGTAATTAACAATCTTACAACAAACAAAAGCCCAGGACCAGATGGCTTCGCAGACAAATTCTATCAAACATTTAGAGAAGAGCTAACACCTATCCTTCTCAAACTCTTCCAAAATATAGCAGAGCGAGGAAGACACCCAAACTCATTCTATGAGGCCACTATCACCCTGAAACCAAAATCAGAGAAAGATGTCACAAAGAAAGAAAACTACAAGCCTATATAACTGATGAACATAGAAGCAAAAATCCTCAACAAATTACTAGCAAACAGAATCCAACAGCACATTAAAAGGATCATTCACCATGATTAAGTGGGGTTTATCCCAGGAATGCAAGGATTCTTCAATATATGGGAATCAATCAATGTGATACACCATAATAACATATTGAAGGAGAAAACCCATGTGATTACCTCAATAATGCAGAGAAATAATGCAGAGAAAGCTTTTGACAAAACTCAACACCCATTTATGATACAAACCCTGCAGAAAGTAGGCATAGAGGGAACTTTCCCAAAAATAATAAAGGTCATATATGACAAATCCACAGCAAACATCATTCTCAATGGTGAAAAACTGAAACCATTTCCAGTAAGATCAGGAGGAACAAGACAAGGTTGCCCACTCTCACCACTATTATTCAACATAGTTTTGGAAGTTTTAGCCACAGCAATCAGAGAAATAAAAGAAATAAAAGGAATCCAAATTGGAAAAGAAGAAGTACAGCTGTCACTGTTTCCAGATGACATGATACTATACATAGAGATGCCTAAAGATGCTACTAGAAAACTACTAGAGCTAATCAATGAATTTGGTAAAGTAGCAGGATATAAAATTAATGCACAGAAATCTCTTGCATTCCTTTACACTAATGAGGAAAAATCTGAAAGTGAAATTAAGAAAACACTCCCATTTACTATTGCAATAAAAAGAATAATATATCTAGGAATAAACCTACCTAAGGAGACAAAAGACCTGTATGCAGAAAATTATAAGACACTGATGAAAGTAAA
>NW_020838037.1:2204843-2325085 GCF_003676395.1 Aethalodelphis obliquidens | reverse complement strand
TATATATATATATATATATATATATATATATATATATATATGTTCTTGGACTGGAAAAATCAACATTGTGAAAATGACTATACTACCCAAAGCAATCTACAGATTCAGTGCAATCCCTATCAAACTACCATTGGCATTTTTCACAGAACTAGAACAAAAATTGTTACAATTTGTATGGAAACACAAAAGACCTCGAATAGCCAAAGCGATTTTGAGAGAGAAAAATGGAGCAGGAGGAATCAGGCTCCCTGACTTCAGACTATACTCCAAAGCTATAGTAATCAAGACAGTATGGTACTGGCACAAAAACAGATATATAGATCAATGGAGCAGGGTAGAAAGCCCAGAGATAAACCCATGCACATATGGTCACCTTTTCTTTGATAAAGGAGGCAAGAATATACAGTGGAGAAAAGACCGTCCCTTCAGTAAGTGCTGTTGGGAAAACTGGGCAGCTACATGTAAAAGAATGAAATTAGAACAGTCCCTAACACCATACACAAAAATGAACTCAAAATAGATTAAAGATCTAAATGTAAGGCCTGACACTATAAAATTCTTTCAGGAAAACACAGGCAGAACACTGACATAAATCACAGCAAGATCCTTTTTGACCCACCTCCTAGAGAAATGGGAATATAAACAAAAATAAACTAATGGGAGCTAATGAAACTTAAAAGCTTTTGCACAGCAAAGGAAACCATAAACAAGACTAAATTACAACCCTCAGAATGGGAGAAAATATTTGCAAATGAAGCGACTGACATTGGATTAATCTCCAAAATTTACAGGCAGTTCATGCAGCTCAATAACAAAGAAACAAAGAACCCAATCCAATAATGGGCAGAAGACTTAAAGACATTTCTCCATAGAAGATATACAGATTGCCAACAAACACATGAAAGCATGCTCAACATCATTAATCATTAGAGCAATGCAAATCAAAACTACAATGAGATATCATCTCACACCGGTCAGAATGGCCATCATCAAAAAATCTACAAACAATAAATGCTGGAGAGGGTGTGGAGAAAAGGGAACCCTTTTGCACTGTTGATGGGAATATAAATTGATACAGCCACTATGGAGAACGGTATGGAGGTTCCTTAAAAATCTAAAAATTGAAGTACCATACAACCCAGCAATCCCACTACTTGGCCTATACTCTGAGAAAACCATAATTCAAAAAGAGTCATGTACCAAAATGTTCATTACAGCTCTATTTACAATAACCAGGACATGGAAGCAACCTAAGTGTCCATCAACAGATGAATGGATAAAGAAGATGTGGCACATATGTACAATGGAATATTACTCAGCCATAAACAGAAATGAAATTGAGTTATTTGTAGTGAGGTGGATGGACCTAGAGTGTGTCATACAAAGCGAAGTAAGTCAGAGAGAAAAACAATACTGTATGCTAAGACATATATATATGGAATCTAAAAAGGAAAAAAATGTTCATGAAGAATCTAGGGGCAACATGGGAATAAAGACACAGACCTACTAGAAACTGGACTTGAGGATACGGGCAGTGGGAAGGGTGTGCTGGGATAAAGTGAGAGAGTGGTATGTACATATATACACTACCAAACGTAAAATATATATCTAGTGGGAAGCAGCCGCATAGCACAGGGAAATCAGTTTGGTGCTTTGTGACCACGTAGAGGGTTGGGATAGGGAGGGTGGGAGGGGGGGAGATGCAAGAGGGAAGAGATATGGGGACATATGTATTTGTATAACTGATTCACTTTGTTATTAAGCAGAAATTAACACACCATTGTAAAACAATTATATTCCAATAAAGATTTTTTTTAAAAGACATATAAACAGTGATCTTGAGAGATGAGAAACAAATGACATAAGCCTTGCTGTTGCCTCAGGTTACTGCATTGAAAGAGTTTCTAGACCATAATGTAGGGAAAATGTGCACAGTGGAGCCTAACACTTAGTACAAAATTTATCTAAATATGGATCATAGATCTAAATGTGAAATGTAAAGCTATAAAAGTTAGAGTAAAATATTAGGAGAATATATTCACCATCTGGGGTTATCCAAATAGTTTTTAGACATGACACCAAATATATGATTCATAAAAGAAAACATAGTAAATTGGATTTCATAAAAATTAAAAATTTTTCGTCTGTGAAAGTCACTGCTAGAGAATAAAAAAACAAGTAAAACCCTGGAGCACACTGAGCAAAAGGGGAATATAGTTGGAAAACATATATTCAAAATAGGATTTGCATTCTAAAACTATAAACAATTATCAAAAATCAACAAGAAGAAAACAAATGACTCAACTAAAAATGCACAGACATTTTACCAAAGATAACAGAGATGACAAATAAATACATAAAAATCTATTCAGCTTCAGTAACCAAAAAGGAAATCCAAATTGAAATTCTGATTTGATACCACTATGCACTTATTAATTATTTTAGTAAATTGAATCCAACAATATACTGAAAGGATAATACATCATGACCTAGTGAAATATATCACTTTAAGATTGCTTACACATTTGAAAATCAATCAGTGTAACTAATGATATTAACAAATAAAATAGAAAACATATGGTTATCTCAATAGACACAGAAAAATAATTGACAAAATCCATTACCTACTGCTAATAAAAATTCTCGTAAACTAGGAATGCAAGTTAACATCCTTCACTTGCTAACAGGCATCATACTTAATAGATTGAAAGTTTTCTCTCTAAGATTGGGAAAAAGACAAGAATATCTTTTCTCCTCACTTTTCTTCAAACTGTGCTACACGTTCTACCCAAGTAAATATAGAAATTGAGTGGGAGAGAAGCATCAAAATTGGAAAGGAAAAGTAAAACCATATTAATTTGCCTGTGGCATGATTATCAATATAGAAAATTTAATGGAACCTTCAGGAAAACCAGTAGATCTCATAAGTAAATTTACAAAGGTTGTAGGATAAAAGATCTATAGAAAAACAGAATCAATTATATTTCCATATACTAGCAATGAACAATCAGAAAGTAGAGCTAAAAAAATAAAAATCAAATCATAGACCAGTAGAAAATATTTTGCAAATAATATATATAATAAAGGATAAATCCTTGGCAAAAATGTAGAGATGTGGAAAAACTAAAACCCTCATACACTGTTGGTAGAAATGTTAAATAGCATAATCAATTTGGAAAACAAAGTCCTTCAGAAAGGCAATTACATAAAGGCTAATCATATACCTAACATATGATTCAGTCATTCCACTCCTTGGATTAGGCAAAGAAAAGCAAATGCATTTGTATATACAACAGCTTGCACAACAAATTTTCATAGCAGCTTTATTTGTATCAGCACAAAATGAAAACAGCCCAAATGACTGTCAACAGTTGAATGGATAAATATGCTTGGTGTATACTGATAGTGGAATACTATATGACAATAAAAAGAATGAACTGTTGACATATGCAACAACATGGATGAATCTCACAATAAATATGCTAAGTCCGAGAAGCTGGGCAAAACAAGGAATGTGCTGTATGATTCCTAATATATAAACTTCTAGAAAATACAACCTAATCTATTAGCTTCACAAAGTAAACTAGTAGTTGCCCAGTAGTTTAAACGTTATCATAAATGATAACGTTTATGATACTGCTTAATTATCTACAAAAATGGCAAAAAAACCCTACAAAAATAAAACCAAACAAACACCTCACAGTGTTGCTTCAGGATTTAATAGAATAATGTATATAACAATCATTTATACAAAGTATCATGGGGGAAGGGCTGGCTGAATCAAAACTTTGACTGCTTTATAAGTGCCAGAACCTATGATTGCTAACACACTAAATAATTAATTTGATTTAATCATATTAAAACCAAAGTAAATAGATTTGTATCAGTTCAATGGTGCCACAGATGCTGCCATTCAGACACAGTTTAAGAATGAATTTGAATTAGCCTCTAAAATGTTAATAAATACAACCTCCATAAGTGTCTAATTCATTACCATAGTGTGGAGTGACTTGTTTATTTACCCATACAAGTGTGATTTTTTTCCTTTAGAAGTATATGATTCTTTTTTTTTTATTTAACATATTTATTGGAGAGTATATGATTCTTGGATATTGCAGGAAGAAGACATTTGCCACATCAGCAGCACAGGCAATCACAGTCAGCAAGTACCTAAAGTTACCGTATTTTCCTCGTTCAACTCATATTACAATATGATGAGGTCATTTAAAAAGTAATAAATTCAAAGTGAGAGATATTTTATAGTAGATACAGTAACTACAGTTTGGGGGATTAAAAATATGCTGCAATCCATAAGACCATCTCTGTAGTGTTGTATGTTCTTTTTTTAACATTGTATTAGTCCAAGATGTACAACATAATCATTTGATATTTGTGTATATTGTGAAATGATTACCACAATAAGTTTAGTTAACATACTTCACTGCATATAGTTACATTTTTTTCTTGTAATGATAACTTTTAAGATCAAATCTCATTAAGTATACTTCAATAAAAAATAAAAAATTTTAAAAAGACAAAAGAATGATCTATTCTCTTGTCAACTTTCAAATACAATACAGTATTATTAACTTTAGTCATCATGCTGTACTTTACATCCCCAGAACTTATTACTAGTAGTTTTTATTTTTTGACCACCTTTGCCCATGTCCCACCACACCCATAGTGGTGTACATTCTGATGCCACAGAGACACTATACCACATCCATGATCACAGGTAATTCTTACAACCCAGTACGGCTGTAAGATGAGCTTCAAACTTCCCTTCATTCTGAATATTTATGTTCCCAAAGCTTGAGATTACCCAGTGGAGAGGACTAAGAATGAAGCTTCTGGGTAGGATAGAAAAGGGTGGGCCAAATTTATATTTAGGGTCTTATCAATGAGGGCAGGAGGGGCATGACAAAGGAAAGATGTAGGCAGAAGTTTAATGTCATTCTACAGGATCAGGTTTAAAACTGGCTGACTAATCTCAGTCTACTCGGATGAGAGCTGATGAATTAGCCTCAGTCTTGGGCTAATTTCCATCTTCAATGTGAAGGCCCAAGTGTGAGTGCAGGCTCTGCCCTCTACTATTTTTATGCCAGGTCACTTAATTACCCTGAGCCTTAATTTTTTAATTTGGTAATTTAAGAATAATTTGTGTTTGGTCAACTCACTGAATTGATATGATATATACTGATCACATTAGCTTAGCATGGTCCAACCAGGACTTATAAGTTCTTCTGAATTGAAATAGAATAATGACAACACAAGATAAATTGCTATTAAATTATTGTCCTTGAAGGAAAAGCAAGCTATGATGTAAACTAAAAAGGTATACTGCTTAATAATGTGAGAAAAAGTAAACTTACTTTAACTGAAAAATGAAGAATAGCCTCTTAAGAGGATAAGGAAGGACCACTTAAGGAAATAGTTTAAGAGTTTATAACTTATTGAGTTAAAGACAAAATAAATACTAAACCCTGTTTTGGCAGAATCATGTATTAGGTTTCTTGAATGCCTACTGTGTAAAATAGTCATAGGCCCTACACTCAAAAGAGTATCTGAGTGGCTGTACTAGCAAAGGACAATGAATTACAACAGAGACACAAAATTATTCCATATCCTGGCAAAAGGCCCACTAGGACTGTGTAGCTGATCTGTTTTAACAGCAGACATCTTCCCCTGAATCTTGCACATGCAGCTGTGTATCGTGTATAAAAAAAATGACTGTTCATGACATCAGTTCCTGCCATCTCCCTTAGTTTTAAGCTAAGATTTTTATGTTTTTATTGTGGTAAAATACACATACCATAAAATTTACCGTTTTTAACCTTTTGAAAATATATATTTCATTGACATTTAGTATATTGACAGTTTTGTGCAACCATTTCTGCTACCTTGTTCCAGAACATTATAATCACCCCCAAAGTTAACTCCCTACTCAATAAGCAGCCAATCCCCATTCCTTTCTTCCCTCAGACCCTGGTAAGCACTAATCTGTTTTCTGTCTCTACGGATTTGCATATTCTGGACATGTCATGTAAATAAAATCATACAATCTGTGACCTTTCGCTTAGCTTAATATTTACATTTTCACCCTTGTTTTTGTGGCTGAATAATATTCCATTATGGGTAGGTCACATTGTGTTTATCCATTAATCAACTGAGGGACATTTGCATTGTTTCCATCTCTTGGCTATTGTGTATAATACTGCCATGAACATTTGTGTACAAGTATTTTTTTGACTAAGCTGTTATAATTTTATAATGTTAAGGCTTCCCTTCAACTTATAGACTAAGACTAAGATCTTCTTTCAGTGTGATTTTTGGTGTTGTCCAGTTTTTGCATGTCTTTCCAGACTTTTCTCTCACCTCTCCTCTTTTTATGCAGAACCCTCCTCCCAACTCTTATACACAGCCCATGATCAAGGTTGTCACACATCTCAAAGATCAGGCTTTGCCACTGCCCAAAATGTCCTCATCAACCTGTTGAACACTTACTAATTACTAATTTTCTGGCTTTTCAAGAAGCAGTTCAGGCATCACCTCCTGCCAGAAGCCTTTCCAGGTCTCCTTCTTTGCTTGGTCCTGTGCATCTAACCTATGTACTTCAATCAATAGATCGATTACGTTCTACTACAAACATTTATGTGAATATAGGTTTCTCTGCTACACCGTAAGCTCCAGTGTAATATAAATTATGTCTGATACTTCTGTGAATCCCAGCAGAGAGTCTGACCACATAGTGGATAATTCATAAAAGTTTTATAAGTAAATATATTAACTGTGTAAATGAATGAACAGTGAGTGCATTCTATGGAGCAAGAGGAGAGGTGAGTCCTTTATAGTTGCTTAACCTTGTTTTTAAGCAGTATTTGCCTTTTGTCTCTCTTATGCCTCTCTGCCTCAGACAGTCAATTAATCTTTCAAGCTCACTTCCCCAAAAACCATGTAGAAAATGACTAAATCCTAGAGAAGAACAATGGATATGGTCCGGAAAGATAAGGATAACTTATGGCACTTCCATCTTTATCTCCCTATGTACTTTGCTTGCTGATTTTCTAATAGAGACTAAAATAGACTCAGATACAATATTGAAAGAATGTTTTAGTGCCACCCCAACTCTGAGATGCTGGCCATGTGATTTCTAACTACACATTTATTTTGCCTCAATAATTTAAAATGTGCAGTGAAGTAGGTTATAAAAAATTCATTTTACTACACAGATTAAAATATATTCAAAATTTATTCAAAAAATCATCAGCTCTTAAAATTACTACCCTAGCAAGGGACAAAACTGTATATTTAATTTCAAGTGAAAAACGCTCAAATGCCCTCATCCAACCATATATGTTTTAGACAGGATAAAGCTCAAGCACACTTCTCAGAAGAAGTGTTCTCAGCTATTCCAGTCTAGTTTAAATGTCCTTTTCTCTGCCTGCATTGCACCTTTCATCTTTCTCTCCTATAACATGCACCACTGTCTTGTAAGCATAGATATACTTGTCTCTGTCCTCCAATAAATCATAAGTTTTATGATAGCAGAAGCCATGTTTTATCTACAGTGATTAGTACACTGCCCTGTATATTGCAGGCGCTCTGTAAATGTTTGTTGAATGAATGTCACTTACATTTAATCAAGTTTGATAAATAACTGATATTACTAGACAACAGTGAACCAAATCAGTTAGAAATGAACACTGAATTTAATCCACCTTGCAGAATAATAATTCAGAAGTCCAGAAAGACATTTTTCCATTAAAATATAGCATGAAATAAGGTTTTAATTGCCATTACCACAGCTGAGGCTGGGGTTTGAGGAAGTCTGGCTTTTGTAGAAGTACGTATAGAATCCCATGGAGAGGAATCTCTACCACCTTCCAGATGTTTTTGAAATGGCTCTTGTCATAAAATCACTTCTCACTGTAAAATAATAATTTTAACTTTTAAATAACAGGAAATATCTTTCTATTTTTTTTGTATTTTTACAGTAGTTTGGAATCAAAATATTTACTGTAATCAAAAACTGACAGGATCACAAATAAGAATATTTTTCAAGTCATGCCTTTCAAGTCAGAAGATCTTCAAGAATAAGTGAAGAAAATAAGTCTAACTGTTGCATAATTTGAATAGCCTATTTCATATACTTTACATATTATATAAACCAGAAAGGTAGTCACTTAATGGATGATGATAGTTAATAATACCTTGGATTTCAATAGGACTTTTCTTGTCCATAGAGTTCAGGGTAATTTTGTATGTTGTCATCTGTTTCAAAAGTGTCTCTGAGTAATTGAAACAGAAAAACATTATTACTTTCCTCCATCCTAAACCCTCATTGTCCCTGTGCATATCTCAATCACTGCATTTTCTACATTATGATGAAAGTATCCATTTATATATCAGTTTCTTTCACTAGACTGAAAAATCCCCCAGGACAGAAATGGTGTGTATTCATCTCTCTCTATTCCAGTACTTTGGACATTAACTGGCCCATATTTTTACAAAGGGTCTGAAAAAGTATCAGTAGCAGAGCCAATATTAGAATCCACTGACTCAAGTGATCTTCACAGATATTCAAAATAACTGTTTATAAGCTAGAATGCACCCCTTAGGAGCCATTTCTGTTTTGATGCATTTTAGGCTTGTTTATTTTCCAAGTGGCATGCCCTCTCAATAAGTGTTGCTGAAATCATGACATAGAAAGATTTGTTAAATTGTTTTTTTCAGAAGAAATGACATATGAAGATTGTCATATTGTTCCAAAGATTATCAATGGTTAATTTCTCAGTGGAACTGATAGCATGTATGAATAGAGTGACCTGCATAGTAGAATTTGAGTTGTACATCTTCAAAAGGTATCTTTTTTCAAATACTTTCCCACTTGGAACCATTGTACTCTTGGATTTATCACCCTGTCATGGTTGGTTATCAGTTATTTATCAGATTATTTCCTCATTGAGGGAATGAGTCACATAGTAGGTACATTTTGATGGGGAAGAGGGAACTGAGGAGAGAATACATGAAAGAGGGTAACTGCAGATTAATCACTTGTGTGGGGAACATGAAGAGGAGGAGGAGGAGAACTGAATCACAGACACACCAAAAATGAGAATAACTCATTAGGTTTAACCATAGAGATTCAATATGTCAGAAGCAACTATGACAATAGATTTCAATGGGATAAAAATTACATTAATATTAGTTAGAATCCAATTGTTTCTCTAATCTTAGTGGTTCACTGTTAAATTTTACTGCAGTATTATTTGAGGAAAGAGAAGGTTGTCAAATCATTACCTCCAGTTTGATAGAATCTTCTGATTGGTCATACATTTTAAATTTGCATCATAATACTTTTTATAATTTATTTATAAATTTATAAAATCAACCAAAAAGATATCAAACTCAATTACACTAACTGCATTAATTTCCAGTAAATGAAATTTTTAAAGTATTAAATAGAAGCTTTTATAAACCTGCCATAGTCATAAGGAGAGCACTTATTTAATGATTCTCAGATATGGGAGCAAAAAGAAGAGAAGTTATTTTCAATTTGTCTCCAGTAAGTTGGCTGTCAGTGAAACAAATAAACATGAAATAGGTAGAACAACTTATAGGGGAAAAAATGCACTACTGAAAGTTCCATTGATATTTTCATCATAAACTCCAATTTGGGAGGCTTTTTCTTAGTCATCTTACATGTCATGAAACAAACGTTGTCATAGAAACAAAAGGACCCAACAAGGTTATTTTCTATTGTTTCCTTATCCATGAAAAGCTGTCAGTATTATAACTCATTTTTGTGAAAACAAACCTTCTAAGTTTGGCGCAAATTACTTCTTTGTGTTCTTTCCTCTTTTGAGAGTTATTCTCAAATAAGGAAAGATCTAAAATTCTATGTATTTCTCAGACTTGCAGTATGAATTTGACTTTATTGAAGTACATACTATTTATACATTAACTTCAAAAGAATATGATGCTAAGGTGTTTGCTAATTCTCAAAACCCCATAATTGTATATCTTTAGCTTTATCCTTAATGTAATATTTCATGTTTATATAGTATTCCAATTTTATTTATTTCACCTATTTTCACTTCAGACATTCAGATATGCTAATGAAACAAGTCACTGACTTCATATAAATCATCTTTGGTTTCTCGTAAAAGGTTTTAGTTGTATCTAATTCCCCATCTTAAGAAGGCCTGTCACAAAATTCAATTTCACATTTAAATTCAGTATATGTACTCATCCACTCCATGTGATGAGGATTATATCACTTTGCTTCTTCTCTTAAGGACCTACAGCTTCACACATGTGAACATTTTGGCTAGTAGTGCATGAAGATATACACATAGGTGACCAAAGAAAGGAGAGGTTAGCATAGGCATGAGTGGTCATGAATGTTTCATAGAGTAGGACAGACTTCTTCAGGGCCTGGAAGGACAGGTAGAATTTCAGTAATAAAAAGAAGGGAGATAAAAGTTACTGTTCTTATAGTCCATAATGTTCTACATTGCTTAGCTCCTGCTATCCTCTTGCAGGAGATGCAACTACTACCTCAGAGCAGAACCTGTTAACATGCTGACCCTGGAACCAAGAGTGCTGTTCTTACTCTTTCACCTGGTGAACTCATTGCATAACTTTACATGTTATTTCCTCAATCAAGACTTCCCTTGAGAGTACCGGTTCCAAAACTTAAACAAGGTGCCTCTGTTATATTCTCATCACATGCCTTATTTTTCCTTAATAACACATAATACACATTATCATTATACATTCATTCATGTGATAATGTGAATACCACATACTCTTACTCAACTGAACCCTCCATGAGATCAGGGACTGTACCTGTTATACACACCTGTGTTCTTTATTCTTAGCATCCAGAACAATGTTTGGGATATTGGAAGCATTCAGTATATTTTGATCGAATAAGTGGGAAAAAAACAGAGATTTAAAGAGTGCAGCAATAGACAATTGCAATGTTGTATTACCCTACAGGAGAAAGACAGACCCTGGAGTTTGTATCTAGGCTGGTGATGACATAAATCCTTGCTCTGTGATGTGCTGACTGTGTAACAGTGTTGATTCTTTTTGAGCTTCTGTTTCCTCATAGGTAAAATGGACAGGGTAACCCTATCTCGTAGGTGTGTTTTAAGTATTGAATGAATTAATGGATGCAAAATGCCTACTACATTGCTTAGCATTCAATAAATATTTCTGATATGTAATATACAAAATAAGTGATGTGCTTCCAAACTTAATAATAATACTTTGAAATAGCTAAACTTAAAATGCAAACTAATACACTCAAATGACTTATTAGGCATTTATTTTTCATGCAAACTTTAGTTTCCCCAAATGATTTGTAATATCCTGTAAATTAATCTAATAAACATGAACTTTCACTAGACTGTTTCTTCTTTTTGCCAAACTATGTGATGTGCTTACATGATATACTTTTCAATTTTAAAACCTGGAAAAAGATACAGATAACAGTTAAACCTAGGTCTCAGAATCCTGGATTGTCTGTTCCTCTAGTATGTGATAGAGGAAATGTCAAGGACCAGTAAAAACTGTGTTTCTGTGTGTGTGTTTGTGTGTGTGTGTGTGTGTGTGTGTGTGTGTGTGTGTGTGTGTGAAAGAGAGACAGAGAAAGAGAGGGAGAGAGAGTTTCTAAAGAGACTCAGAGAAGTCTCTTGAGAAAGTCTAAAACTGAATGATAGGATCAAGTCAATCATTCATGAGATCTATAGCTCATGATTCTTAAATAAGGCACATTGTTACAATATTGTCTATGACAATTCCTGCCCCTTAACATATTAAGGAGATATCCAAAACCCCTAAGTTGGGTCTACTTTTTAATAAAAGATACTATTTTCAAATAAAACAATAATTACTGTCTTGGATTTTTTATGAAATTTAATGAGGGAGAATAATACCCGTTTAAATAACCTAATTTTCTTAGTCACTTTTAGTCAGTGAAAATGCATCATACATATCTTGTTCAGAATAAATGTACAAGAAATCTTTCATTTTTTAGCAATATTTCAGTAAACAGAATAAATGTAAAACCAGTGAGGAGATATATGTTAAATTGGTACTTTATAGAAACTACTTATATATCAGGAGAATGTTACAAGTTTGAAAATATTTACCCACATTTATTTTATGGAGAATTCTCATTCAAATCCACAGGTACTCTTGGATCTTAAATTAGTTCTAAGATGAATAGAAAATACTTCTATCAATTTAAAATAGTTATTGTCTAAATTCCTGTTCTGGCAGCTTCTTGATAGAAATATTATTTTCCCCTATTTAGAGCAGAAGTGACTGCTATGCTTATGGAGTATCTTGCATTGTAAACCTTTGACCTATCTCAATTGTGGCCTCTTTTTTTTTTTTTTTTTTTTGAGAAAATAACTCCCATTGCAAAGCCTAATCAAATCTTCAATTTCTCTTTCACTCACACTTCTCCCTCATTAAAAATTGTATCACCTCCAACTTTGGTTTATCACAGGATTATTTTTTAATTTTCTTTTTAAACCCAAAGAATCTGTGCTGTTAAAAAAGTAATGGAAACTTAAGTTGAAAAACTTTGATATGTAAAACAAATAGTAGTTCCACAAAGTGAATAATAATGCAGTAATTCTATATTATCATAAATCATAAATGAAACAATGACTTAAGTTAGTTTGGAGATGGAGCCCAAATGCAGTTCTTTTTTTTTACATATTATTATTTTATCCTATTCATTCAGACTGAGGTAAACCTAAGGCAAAATACCTCCACCATAGGTGGCAATATTGATAGAGTGCTCGTTATCTGATTCAATCATTAACTAAACTCAGGTAAAACACCCAAGTATAGTGTGAAAATGGAAATATTTTGAAGTTGACAAGGAGAAAATAAGAAATAAGATTTATCAAAAATTCATACAGAAAAAACAAACTTTCTAAATATTGTAATATCACACATATATCTAAAACTTAATTATGCTTGAGAAATATCTGGAAATTTCAGCAAGCTCTATGAATTAAGTATAGATTATAATTATAAAATCTATTCTATTGCTTCCTGGGCAGTATATTTTCTGTTATTATCTTTATAAAGAAAAAAAAAATTCATTCCAGGTCTGAAATTCCAGGGTGTACACTTTCAATGAAAATTTAGTATCTATTCATGTTACAAAGTTTTAATTTTTAGATACTAAGCTAGTAAATCTCTCCATGTCTAATTTACTTTGACAGATTAATCTTGGCATCCAGTTTTTGAAAAAAGAGCACTGTTAAAACTACCAGATATATTTCAAAGCTACGAAGAAGTGTAAATTGATTCTGTCTTGCTTACCCTAATTAAGACTGAGGAGGGTCAGGGAATGATAAGAAAAGAAAATGGCAAATGCATTTTAATTATTACAAAAGACATATGACAGAATTTATTGAGAATCCAATGGCATAAAACTATTTATGAAGTATTCCCTAAGCCATCATTTTCAAACATAAATGCAATTGTTCAAGCTGTTAATTGCTGGCCTCCTTCCTAAGGTTGAGCTAATAAAGAATTTGTTTTATTTTGTTTTTTTATTCAGGACTTCCATTCAGGAAAGGCATGGAACTGTAGGCTCTGCTCTATTTTGGGGACCCTGCCATACCTGTGCATTGTTTGCATCTAGACAAGGAAGAAATTCTCCAAGCCAACTGTGTCCCTGTAAATGAATCAAGTAGAAAGTGGATTTTTCCTCATTTGTCAAGAGTTTATTGCATCAATCCTAAAAGTGTTTTTTTGTCTGATTTAAGTAGGAAAAATTTTGATTACCAAGATCCAAAATGGACAAACTGACAAAGAACTAAATTCCACTATTTTCAGAAAATATATATTTTACCATACACAACCCTATGAGTCAATAAAATACTAACTATTTAAAAATAGAGATGTTAGAAGTCAAAGATTGGAACACTGTAAACTAAGCCACATAAAATATAGAGAATTTACAACCAAAAATTAACTATATCTACAAAAACTTAAATCTCTTTAAAACATTACTAAGGAAAACAGATTTGAATAAAGTCCAGGGTAAGAAAACTAAATAATTAAAACTTGACTGTTCTTCCCAACTTAATTTATAAACACAACTTTGTTAATTATCCTAGTTTTTTTTTCCTTTTTCTAATTAAAAAATCTTAGAATGGCCAGAAATATTATTCCTATAATTGTGAGTAAGAATTCCTTGCCCTTTCAGCTAAACTATATTGTAAAGTTACAAAAACAAAAGCAAACATATCAAACAATAAAATTTCAAAAATAAAAAAGTTACAAAATACCTTTAATAATATGGATGAATTTCTGATTTCTGGGTATGAAATAAACTATTTTAAGTATATCATGATGGAATATAAAATAGTTGTGAATGGAAGATAACAACAATGTGAAATATTGACCAGCTTGGCAACATATATAATTTTTAATCTCTTTAAAAATAAATAAATAAAATTAAAGGCAAATGAAATATGGTCATGTATGTTTTAGTTAGTATACATGTTAATTAATGTGCAAAATATATACCAAACAACACCAAAGACTTTTTTCAAATCGTTAAAAATTTATGAATACTCAAAAGAAGAATTGTCATTATGCATCAGTATTTAACACATGGAAAAATACAAATAGCCAGTTAAGTTGTAAAACATTCAGCCTCACTAGTAATCCAAGAAAATTCATCATCGTCATAATGAGGTTTTATTTTTTTATCAATTTGGCAAAGATTAAAAATTTAATATCCAGTTTCTGTAAGAATTAGAGGAAATTAGCACTCTATATAAGGCTGATAAGAATATAAACTTGGTGGACAATGTGTAATAATATATCTTTGTTTCTATCCCTATTTTTATCTATGGATAGATATTTAGGGGTCTTAAAATTGCTCATACTCTTTGACCCAATATTTCTACTTTTTGGAATTAAGCTGTAGTAGGAAATAACCAGAGATATAAATAAAGAATTATGGAAAAAGAACTCATCACAATGTTGTAAAACACCAAAAATTAAAGTCAACCTAAATGTCCAATACTTGCATCATAATTTATGATATTTCTATACAAATAAATATCCATTAAATAATAATTTCAAATAAAGATAAGAATTCCAAACAGGATAAATTGTCCATGCTACTATGTTATATAACAATTTTAAGATATTGTGTTTTAAATATACTATGATAATAATTTTATAAGCATTATAAAATAAAAATACCAAGAAACTATATCCATTTCTGAATAATAATCATTGTCGAAAAGCTTATGTGTGATTTTTATTTTCTTCTTTGTACTTTTATGCAATTAAAATTCAGAGATTATCAGATTGGATAAAAGCCTTTTCTATAAGAAACTCAAAGATCACATTAACAGGTCTCAATACTTATTTAAACCTATAATAATCGAGACAGTGTGGTATTATACATAAGGAGAGACATATGGATCATTGGAAAAGAAGAGAGAAACCAGGAATAGACTCATAACATACATAGTTACCTGACTTTCAATAATGATTCTAGGGTAATTCATTAAGAAAATGATTGTTTTGTTAAATAAACAACACCAGAACAATTTTGCATATGTGTGTCAAAAAATAATAATTTTACCCATACCTCCTACAAGAAAAAATTGAGTTTTAATTGGATTATATCCCTAATGTAAGATAAAACTATAAAATTACCACAAGAAAACATAGGAGAGAAACTTTGTGAAACTTTAGCTTTGCAAACTTTGTACAACTTAGTTTAAGTAAAAATTTTTAGGACAGAAATATATGATACATAAAATTTAACAATTGATAATATTGGACAAAAAAATGAAAAACCTTGTTTTCAGAATGACAGACTTCAGAAAAGAAATGACAAGCTGGAGAACTGGTGAAATTATTTCAAATGCCTTGTATCCAGAAACATTTTATATAAAGAACTCTTGCAACTCAATTATGAGAAAAGAATTCACAAAAATTGGGAAAATTTTTAAACAGATTCTTCACACAGAAACATACACGAAGGATGGAAAATTAGCACATGAAAGATGTTCAAATTCTAAGTCATTAGAGGAATACATAAAGCCACATTGAGATACCTCTACAACTGTCTAAATGAAAAAGACTGACAACATCAATTGCTGGTAAGGAGGTGCAGCAACTAGAATTCTCATACATTGCTAATGGGAATGCACTCTAGAGAAGCTTGCCAGATTCTTATGAAATTAAACATACACTTACATGACTTAGAAATGCTACTTCTAAGTATCAGAAAAAAATGAAAACATATGCAATACCTTTACAGTTGACTCTTGAAGAACACAGGTTTGAACGGAGTTTCTCCACTTATAAATGAATTTTTTTCGATAGTAAATACTATAGTACTACATGATTCAAGGTTGTTTGGATCCAAGAATACAGAAACTTGGATAGGAGGGCCGACTATAAATTGAACATGGATTTTCCACTGGGCAGAGGGTCAGCACCTCTAATCGCAGCAGTGTTCAAGGGTCAATTGTACTTGAATATTCAAAGAAGGTTTATTCATAATAGCCAAAATGTGGAAACAATCTAAATTTCTATCAGCTGGTGAATGCATAAACAAATTATGGTGCATCCATACAATGGACTATGACTCAGCCTTAAAAATAAAGAACTACTTATATATGCAAGAACTTTGGTAATTCTCATAAGCATTACACTAAATGAAAACTAAAGACCACATACAAATGAATCCATTTATATGACACTCTAGAAAAGCAGAACTATAGAAACAGAAGTCAGATCAGTTGTTGCCAGAAGGAGAGGTATGGTCAGGAGACTGACTGCAAGATGGCATAAGGGGACTTTGTGTGTGATGGAAATATTCTATGTTTCAATTGTAGTAGTGGATACATGACTGTACAGATTTGTCAACTTCATCAAAATCTATATATAAAAAGTGTGTATTGTATATTAAATCTCAATTAATATGACTTAAAAAGATAAATTTAGATTCTCATAGTAATCTCTAATAGTTATGTTGATACAGTAGTAGTGAACATTTATCAAATTACAATTTACAAATATACTTTCACATAATCATCTTGTTGGATACTTATCACTGTGAGAGAGGTAATACTATTACCATCATTTTTATAATTATGGATATTAAATGTTAGGTGATTTTAGGTGATGTTTTTCTAAAGCATAATGATTGATATGTGGGATAGCTAGGGCTCGGATGCAGCCTGAGATTCACTCAGAAGGATAAAGTGGGCAGAGCATAAATTTTGAATCATAGGTATATGAGTTCAAATCTTGTAACTCTTTCTAAAATATATGGAAATTGGGATATATATATATATATATATATATATATATATATATATATATATAGCCTTGCTTGCTTAAAACTGTTGATCATCAGTATTACAATGATAACCTTTTCAAAGTGTCTAGTACAATACCTAACACATATTAGGTATTCTTCTTATTATTCCTTCTCTCACCTTTCCATTAAATTGCTATTCTATTAACCTCTCCTGAACAGACACTGTCTCTTAATAGCATTACCACCTCCTAAATCATCCAAGTCAAGAGTCCTGGAGACATATAGTCTTTACCTCCAAGTACCATTCTTTTGATAGTGAGCCTTGCAACTTTCTTCCTAAAGAAGTCTTGAATTCTTCCTACCTCACACTTAGTCTCCACACCTCCCTAGTTAAAGCTGTCTTTTATTTTCCTTTAAGTGCTCTGAAGTTTCTTCTTACCTAGTCTCCCAGACTCTAAACTGCTATCTACATTGCTACCAGAGTGAGCACAAATCTGATCATTATTCTCGTACTAGCTTCCTTTATTAGCTCCTTGTGCACTGGCAGTAGGTACTGTAAACTCAATAGCATATGAAGCACTTCATGATCTGATCTTAGCCTTTTCCCGTGGTCTCCACTCCCAACCCCACTCCTCCAATATCTAGTCCCACAGAACTTCTTATAGTTTACCACAGTAACACCTGCTTATCCCAATGCTGTCTTTATCCTGAGAAGCTCCTTTCTCCCCTCCCTTCTGGGCTAAATCATTCCTGCTCTTTATTTACAAATATTTTCTCCTCCAGGGAGTCTTCTCTGATTAAATAAAACTGTTAGTTTTACCCTTTCTCTGGGTTCACATAACTTCCTATGCACAATGCTATCATGTAATTTATGACCTTGTGTTATCATTATTTACCTTCACATTTATATACACCATTGACAATGAATGTCTTGAGGGACAAAGTCTTTCTTGTAGAAGAATCTCCTAGAACCATACATGAAGTAAGCATATACTGAATGAATAAATCTAAGCATGTATTGAATGAATAAATTAGTAACATATGGACTTCTATTTACCATCTTCAAGTTTATTTGGCAAAAATGAAGCTTGTGCACCCAAAAGTTTCCACATTGTCTATTTTTCCAACAATTTAGGAAAAATTATGATGATATTTCCCTTTCCTTTATATATCCAAACACTAGTAATTCTCAATTTCCAAGAAAGGGGATCATAACTTAGTAAATATAAAATTAAACTTGATGTCAGGAGACCTGTTACTATTTCTAGCTCTGAAAGTAACAAACTAAATAACTGAGTAATTCTAATAGCTTCTCTATGTTTCACATAAACTAATGGATAATCTCTGATGTTTATTCTAATTCCAAAGTGTGGTTTTTCCCTCTATGCTCTACTTTTGTAAAAATCTAATAACTTTATTCCCGGTTATATAGTTTTAATTTCTCTACTTTCCTTTCTAGCCTACAATTTGTGTGTGTAGAAATCCTAGTTACCTAAGATATAAAACATAATAATTTATTCTTTGTTGGTTTTCTAGAACCTGGTTTCTTTTCCCTCCAGGTGTGTAACACACTATTCTGAAATCATTTTCTATACCAATCTCTTAAGCTGTCTTCTGTCTATTTCAGTGAGTCTCCTTTGCCCTCAGATCAAACACCACCTTCTGAATGTTACCTTCAAAATGCTGAAGCTAGACTTGT
Source organism: Aethalodelphis obliquidens (assembly GCF_003676395.1). Classification (NCBI taxonomy): domain Eukaryota; kingdom Metazoa; phylum Chordata; class Mammalia; order Artiodactyla; family Delphinidae; genus Aethalodelphis; species Aethalodelphis obliquidens. Next base: position 2,306,051 of record NW_020838037.1, on the reverse strand, counting down.
TCTCCCTCCCTTCTCTTGTCTCCTCTTAACCTTACTCCTCACCCTGCTTCTCTCATAAATGCCTACTCCTGTCAAGCAGCATTTTGCCCATGTTGCCCACTTTGCCCTTGTTCCATCTTTCTATTCCATTAAGTATGAGTTCAATACCCATCTCCTTCAAACACTTGTCCTCAGTTAACCCTGTTTCTCCTCTGACCCTCTCACAGAGAGTCTCAGGAACCCTTTCAATTCTATGTACCAAGTAACGAACAATCTGGCTAAATACTCATACTATCAAGTTCATAGAACAAAATATAATAATTCAAAGAAGAAAACTGATTATACTAAAATATGGAATAAATCTGGAAACTTCCAGTTCTCCATCTCATATCTATTCCAGATTTGTTTGTACCCTTCTTTTAATCCTTCATGAGGAGAGCTCTTAAGTGAAACAGCAGGAGGCCCACTAAGATTTCTAGCTTTTCTGATGTTCTAATAAGTGGAATATTTCCTGTGTATCAGCTATCTAATAAATGTATTGATTTGACTTGAATACCCTTTATTTTCTAATCAAAATATGTAAATTCTAGCTTTATAATACTTTTAGAGCTTAAAAATAAGTGAATATAAACTCTTTGGTAATTTGGTCACAATATATTCACATCATGTTAACAGTTGAAATGGACTTTATACATTGTCTCATTTAAACTCCTTATTTTATACAATAGATGAGGAAATTGAGACCCATAAAAATGAAGACATTTACTGAAGGTCCCACTACTTTCAGGTGGTAAGTCAATATTAGGGCATTTTTCTCCCAATCATCAGCTCCATCATGCTTCTTTACTTTTTGTCATACAATATACTGTCAGGATATAAGCAGAATAATCACATTATCACAACTCTTCTGAAGCTGATGTCTGAATAAAATTCTTCACCATTAGATGTTGACTTGTACTTATTGGAAAAAATGACACAGTTTTTACTATAACTAGCAACTGAAAAGTACAAGGAATACTTTAACACATTCATATTGGTGTAACATGATAGAATTTTTATTAACAAATTATTCTCAATATTTCTCAGCCTTGCCTGTTACCAGTTTACCTATGAAGTAAACTGGTAAAATTTGAGCTTTAACTTTTAAGTCAGCAATATACAGCTAGAATGTTAGAAAAACTATCTGGAGGTTGTTATAGTACTTTGGGAACATATCAATTTTGAATTATAATTGTTCTTCATAGCTAGTTCTGTAGAGAAGTAAGTTCATAGTTAATTATATAATCCAATGCAATAGTTTCAAGACATATTACTAATATAATTTTTAATTATGTAGGTAAAATGTACAGTATAAATAATTGATTTCATATTTTATACCAGCATATGCTGGTGATGAAAAGTTACAATATCTTTCTCTAATGTATAACCTTTAGAAAAATGTCTGAGTATGTTCTTTGTGATTTTAATTCCTGGTATTTATAAAAGGAAGAACGCAGAAACTTGGGAATATTTGTAACCAAATTTATACTCTTTAGTTACAGTTGTAGCTAGTATTTATTGATTGGTTAATGTCCAGCACTAGCTTATCAATTTATGTATAATTAATCATTGAAACAACCTAAATCCTCACTTACAGTTTAATAAATTATTCTAAACCAAACAGCTAGCATTTTAATTTGATGTTCCAGGTGTTACTTATTCTAAAATCCTGTGATCTTGGAAAATAAAATGTCATGTTAATTGATTACCATCTATTTTCCTGGAATCAGTGCCAAATGGGAGGAATGCAGAAATGAACTCAATAGTCTTGGTCTTTACCATGCTTACTCCAAATTATTCCAGACATGGGCATTTGTCCAAAGAATCTATGAAGTTTTAAAAGTGTGAAAGACACCATAATAAGAATTTTTTTAATCTTAAAGAAATAAGCAGTAGAGTCAAGATGGTGGTGTGGGAAGATGCAGAGTTCACATCTCCCCACAAACTAGGACATCTGCCTGACACTGGGGGGTACCTCAATGCCCAAGGAGATGGGAGGAACTGCCAAGCAAACTGGTAGGATGTGGGGGGACTGAGGGGCAAGGAGAAGAGGAGGCTGGACAGAACCTGAGTGATGGCTGAAGGAGGGAGGGATTCCCACGCCTGGAGGGACCCTTGGGGACTTGGGTCAGGGGGAACATGCCCAGTAATTCCCCTGCCCAATTGGCAGGGGAAGTCTGCCCAGCTATGGGGCCTGGTAACCCCTCAGAGGACCCCTCTGGTCCATGTTGGTCCTGAGGGAATAGAAGGGAGGCCGGGGGAGGACAGGAGAGGCAGACTGGAGGGGATCTCCAGGACTGAAGGAGCAGAAGAAGGGTGGAGGGTGTTGGCCTCTCCCACTCAGGATCAGGAAGATTGCTGGGCACCCAGGTGGGGTCCCCCACCCTCTGAGACCAGAAGCGGGAGGCACACCTGGATCCCTTCCATTCTGTTGAGCCTAAGCCCCACCCCCCACACCTCCCAAGGCCTTTCCAGCCCTGTGGGTACTAAGAATAGACCCTGCCCTCCATAGCCAAGGTGTTTTCCACTTTTTTTCTCCTCCTGTTTTTTACTATTGTGGTTCTGTTTTACCTTCTGGTTGATGTTTCATCTGTATATATTTTTCATATTCTTTCTAACATATCTGTTAGTTTCCTAATCTAATATTATTTTTTTACTTTGTATTGCTCTTCTTTTTTTTTTTTTTCTTTCTGCCACATGAAGCTTGCATGATTTTGGTTCATGAGCAGGGGATTGGGTGGAAACTCCTGTGGTGGGAGCTCTGAGTCTGAACCACTGGACTAACAGAGAACCTCAGTCCCTGGGGAATATTCATCAGAGTGAGGTCTCCCAGAGGTCCTCATCTCAGCACAAAGACCCACCTATACCCAATAGCCAACAAGCTCCAGTGTTGGAAGCCTCAGGCCAAACAACAAGTAAGACAAAAACACAATCCCACTCATAAAAAAAAAAGAGAGATGGCAAAAAAATATGTCACAGATGAAGGAGCAAGTTAAAATCCTACAAGAGCAAATAAATGAAGAGGAAATAGGTAATCTACCTGAGAAAGAATTCAGAGTAATGACAGTAAAGATGATCCAGAATCTTGGAAATAGAATGGAGGCACAGAATGAGAAAATACAAGAAATGTTTAACAAAGATATAGAAGAATTAAAGAACAAACAAACAGAGATGAACAGCACAATAACTGAAATGAAAATACACTAGAAGGAATCAATAACAGACAGAAGAACGAATAAGTGAGCTGGAATACAAAATGGTGGAAACAATTGCTGAGGAGCAGAATGAAGAAAAAGGAATGAAAAGAATTGAAGACAATCTCAGAGAACACTGGGACAACACTAAATGCACCAACATTTGAATTATAGATGTGTCAAAAGAACAAAAGTAAAAGAAAGGGTCTGAGAAAATATTTGAAGAGATTAGAGGGGAAAACTTCCCTAACATGAGAAAGGAAATAGTCACTCAAGTCCAAGAAACACAGAGAGTCCCATACAGGATAAACCTGAGGAGAAAAACACCAAGACACATATTAATCAAATTAACAAAAATTAAATTCAAAGAAAAAATATTAAAAGCAGCAGGGAAAAACAAAAAATAATGTACAAAGGAATCACCATAAGGTTATCAGCTGATTTTTCAGCAGAAACTCAGTAGGGCAGAAGGAAGTGACAGGATATACTTAAAGTGATGAAAGAGAAAAACCTACAACCAAGATTACTCTACCCAGCAAGGATCTCATTCAGATTTGATGGAGAAATGAAAACCTTTACAGACAAGTAAAGCTAAGAGAATTCAGCACCACCAAAACCAGCTTTACAATAAATGCTAAACAAACTTCTCTATATGGGAACACTATTGTGGACAAACACTATTTGTCCACAAAAACAATCCAAAAACAATTAGGAAAATGGTAATAGGACCATATATTTTGATAATAACCTTGAATGTAAATGGATTAAAAGCACCAACCAAAAGACTGCCTGAATGGATACAAAAATAAGACCATGTATATGCTGTCTACAAGAGATCCACTTCAGACCTAGGGACACATACAGTTTGAAAATGAAGGGATGGGAAAATATATTCCATGCAAATGAAAATCAAAAGAAAGCTGGAGTAACAATACTCTTATCAGGTAAAATAGACTTTAAAATAAATACTGTTACAAGAGATAAGGAAGGACACTACATGATGACCAAGGGATCAATCCAAGAAAAAGATATAACAATTGTAAATATATATGCATCCAACATAGAAGCACCTCAGTCTATAAGGCAAATGCTAACAGCCATAAAATGGGAAATCAACAATAACATGATAATAGTAGGGGACTTTAACACCCCCCTTACATCAATGGACAGATCATCCAAAATAAAAATAAATAAGGAAACACAAGTTTAAATGACACAACCAACTGGATAGATTTAATTAATATTTATAAAAAATTTCACCCAAAAGTGGCAGAATACACTTTCTTCTCAAATGCACATGGAATATTCTCCAGGATAGATCACAAATTGGGTCACAAATCAAGCCTTGGAAAATTTAAGAAAATTGAAATTTTGTCAAGCATCTTTATCGACCACAACTCTATGAGACTGGAAATCAGTTACAGAAGAAAAAACAAAAAACATGGGGGCTAAACTCTGCACTACTAAATAACCAAGAGATCACTGAAGAAATCAAGGAAGAAATAAATCAATACCAGAAAAAAATGACAACAAAGACATGATGGCACAAAATCTATGGGACGTAGCAAAACAGTTCTAGGAGGGAAGTTTACAGCAATTCAATCTCACCTCAAGAAACAAGAAATATATCAAATAAACAATCTAACCCTACACCTAAAGCAACTAGAGAAAGAAGAACAAAGAAAACCTAATGTCAGTAGGAAGGTAAGAAATTATAAAAATCAGAGTAGAAATAATGAAATGGAAATGAAGAAAACAATAGCAAAAATCAATAAAACTAAAAGCTGGTTCTTTCAGAAGATGAAAAAAATTGGCCAGACTCATCAAGAAAAATTAACCAGACTCATCAAGAAAAAAAGGGAGAGGACTCAAATCAATACAATTAGAAATGAAAAAGGAGAAGTTACAACTGACACCACAGAAATAAAAAGGATCATTAGAGAATACTACAAAGAACTATATGCCAATAAAATGGACAACAATGAAGAAATGGACAAATTCTTGGAAAGGTACAACTTTCCAAGACTGAACCAGGAAGAATTAGAAAATATAAACAGACCTATCACAAGTAATGAAATTGAAACTGTAATTACAAATCTTCCAACAAACAAAAGTCCAGGACAAGATGGCTTCACAGGTGAATTCTCCCAAACATTTAGAGAGGTGCTAACACTGATGCTTCTCAAACTCTTCCAAAAAATTGCAGAGGGAGGAACACTCCCAAATTCATTCTATGAAGTCACCATCACCCTGATACCAGAACCAGAAAATGATATCAAAAAAAAGAGAAAATTATAGACCTATATAACTGATGAATGTAGATGCAAAAATCCTGAAAAATATACTAGCAAAGAGAATCCAACAATATATTAAAAGCATCATACACCATGACGAAGGGGAATTTATCCCAAGGATGCAAGGATTCTTCAATATACACAAGCCAATCAAAGTGATACACCATACTAATAAATTAAGGAATAAAAACCATATGATCATCTCAACAGATGCAGAAAAAGCTTTTGACAAAATTAACACCCATTTATGATAAAAAACTTTCCAGAAATTGGCATAGAGGGAACCTACCTTAACATAATAAAGACCATATATGACAAACCCCCAGCAAACATCATATTCAATGGTGAAAAACAAATAGCATGTCCACTAATATCAGGAAAAATACAAGGATGTCCACTTCTGCCACTCTTATTCAACATAGTTTTGGAAGTCCTAGCCATGGCAATCAGAGAGGAAAAAAAAATAAAAGGAATCCAAATTGGAAAAGAAGAAGTAAAACTGTTATTGTTTGCAGATAACATGATACTATACATAGAAAATCCTAAAGATGCCGCCAGAGAACTACTAAAAGTAATCAATGAATTTGGGAAGATTCCAGGTTACAAAATTAATGCACAGAATTCTCTGGCATTTCTGTACACTGACAATGAAAAATAAGAAAGAGAAATTAAGGAAACAATCTCATTTACCATCACAACAAGAAGAATAAAATACCTAGGAATAAACCTATCTAAGGAGGTGAAAACTTTTATTAGAAAACTATAAAACACTGATGAAAGAAATAAAAGATGGCATAAACAGATGGAGAAATATAACATGTTCTTGGACTGGAAGAATCAATATTGTGAAAATAACTATACTACCCAAAGCAATCTATAGATTAAATGCAATCCCTATCAAACTACCAATGGTATTTGTCACAGAACTACAACAAAAAATTTCACAATTTGTATGGAAACACGAAAGATCCCAAATTGCCAAAGCAATCTTGAGAAGGAAAAGCAGAGCTGGGGAAATAAGGCTCCCCAACTCCAAACTATACTACAAAGCTGCAGTAATCAAGAGAGTATGGTGCTGCACAAAAACAGAAATATAGATCAATGGAACAAGATAGAAAGCCCAGAGATAGACGCATGTATATATGGTCACCTAATTTACAACAAAAAGGCAAGAACATACAATGGAGAAAAGAGAGCCTCTTCAATAAATGGTGCTGGGAAAACTGGACAGCTACATGTAAAAGAATGAAATTAGAACACTACCTAACACCATACACAAAAATAAACTCAAAATGGATTAAAAACCTAAATGTAAGACCAGACACTATAAAACCCTTAGAGGAAAGCATAGGAAAATCACTCTGTGACATAAACCACAGCAAATCTTTTTTGACCCACCACCTAGAGTAATGAAAATAAAAACAAAAATAAACAAATGGAACCTAATTAAACTTAAAAGCTTTTGCACGGCAAAGGAAACCATAAACAAGCCAAAAGGACAACCTTAGAATGGGAGAAAATATTTGCAAATGAAACAATGCACAAAGGATTAATCTCCAAAATATACAAAGAGCACATGGAGCTCAATATCAAAACAACAAACAATGCAATTAAAAAGTGGGCAGAAGACCTAAATAGACATTTCACCAGATGGCCAAGAAGTACATGAAAAGGTTCTCAACATCACTAATAATTAAATAAATGCAAATCAAAATTACAATGAGGTATCACCTCACACTGACCAAAATGGCCATTATCAAAAAATCTAGAAACAGTAAATGCCGGAAAGGGTATAGCAAAAAGGGAACCCTCCTGCACTGTTAGTGGGAATGTAAATTGATACAGCCACTATGGAGAACAGTATGGAGGTTCCTTAAAAAAATAAAAATAAAACTACCATATGACACAGCAATCCCACTACGGGGCATATACCCTGAGAAAACCATAATTCAAAAAGAGTCAGGTACCGCAATGTTCATTGCAGCTCTAGTTACAATAGGTAGGACATGGAAACAACCTAAATGTCCACCAAAAGATGAATGGATAAAGAATATGTGGCACATATATACAAGGGAATATTACTCAGCCATATAAAGAAATGAAATTGAGTTATTTGTAGTGAGGTGGATGGACCTATATTCTGTCATACAGAGTGAAGTAAGTCAGAAAGAGATAAACAAATACTGTATGCTAACTCATATATATGGAATCTAAAAAAAAAAAAAAAAGGTACTGATGAACCTAGTGGCAGGGCAGGAATAAAGATGTAGACATAGAGAATGGCTTTGAGGACAGGGGAGTGAAGGGGAAGCTGGGGCAAAGTGAAAGTAGCAGTTACATATATACACTCCCAAATGTAAAAGTTTGCTAGTGGGAAACAGCAGCATAGCACAGGGAGATCAGCTCATTGGTTTGCGATGACCTAGAGGGATGGGTTAGGAGGGTGGGAGGGAGGCTCATGAGGGAGGGGATATGGGGATATATGTATGCATATGGCTGATTCAGTTTGTTGTAGAACAGAAACTAACACTATTGTGAAGCAATTATATTTCAATAAAGATCTATAAAAAATAAAGAAGTTGATGTAGACAATAACATTTATGTACATAAATGTTTACTTCAGCGTTACTTGAAATGGTTAGTTAAACAAAAATAAGCTATAGTATAGCCTTAAACACAAAACAATATTCCACCATTGAATAATATTATAAAATATATTTTATGATAAGGGCATAAATAGTTTATAATTCTTCTATTCAAAAATATTTATAAACACATATAGTTTCTTTGACACAATTCAAGGTACTGAATTGCAAACCATAAACAAGTTCTGGCCCTTGTAAATGTTACATCTTCATGGTGAAAACATATAACAGAGATAAGTAACTATAAGTAATACAGTGTCAGGTAGTGGCAAACAGGGTAAAGGGATAGAGAATAACAGTGATGCTACTATTTAAGGATGTGAATATCTGGGGAAGAACATTTCAGACACAGGAAATATTAAACATCCCAGGGATTGAAATGGGCTTGATGTTGAATGTGGTTGGCATTCAAAATGAATGAATGAATAAAGTAATGACATAATTCACTCATGCTCTGTTGTTTAGAGTTGCTAAATGTTATCAATCATCTGTATAGAGACATGGAATGTGAATTATAGCTAGCTCCAGGCTTATACTAACTAGCTATCATGTGCCTATCATATACCAGGTACTTTACCAAAATCCTTTTAAATTATTACCACAAATGTACAACTTAAATATTATTTCCTCCCCTTTTACCGACAAGGGAACTGAGGAGTAGAAAGGCTTAGTATCCACAAGCAGATGTCCTTAATCCCAGATTCATAATTAGGTCATATGTTTTTCTGGTTTAAAACTTTTTACTACATTTTACCATCTTTCATGGCTAATGAAGGTGTGAATATTTGCATGTTCTAATAAATAAAAAAGTAAGGCTTATCCCAGGTGTGCATTCATAAGAGAAAAGAAGAGCATACATGATCTTTTTATACAGAAATAAGATAACTTATTAAAGTTTCAATATATGCAATTTTCACTAAGATTACCAAAGATGTATACTTATAAATATACCATTTCTAATGTAGATATCTAAAAGTATGTTTTGTTTCCTAAGGAATTTCAGCAGTTACAGTTATTGCTTACTTTTGTAGTTTTTTATACTAGGTAACTTTATGAAACAGTTTCAAATAATATTTAAATTTGAGACTTTGTAAAGACATGAAACACCTTTTTTATCTTTAAATTTTTAAATTTTTATTGAAATATATTTGATTTACAATATCATGTTAGTTTCTGGTATACTGCACAGTGATTCAGTTATAATATATATATATACATATATATTCTTTTTCAAATATATATATTAGTTTTTCAGATTCTTTTCCCTTATAAGTTACTACAAAATATTGAGTATAGTTCATTGCAGTATACGGCAGATCCTTGTTGGTCATCTATTTTATATATAGTAGTGTATATATGTTAATTCCAACTTTTTTCTGTCCTTCCCTATGCCCTTTTCCCCTTTGGTGATCATAAGTTTGTTTTCTATGTCTATGAGTCTCTTTCTTTTTGTAAATAAATTCATTTGTATTTTTTTTAGATTCCACATATAAGTAATATCATATGATGAACATAGATGTAAAAATCCTTAACAGAATATTAGCAAACATAATCCAACAATATATTAAAAGGATCATGCACCATGATCAAGTGGGATTTATCCCAGGGATGCAAGGATTTTTCAATATCCACAAATCAGTGTGATATACCACATTAATAAATTGAAGAATTAAAAACCAAATGATCAAAGCTTTTGTTAAAATTCAACACAGTTTTATGATAAAAGTGGGCATAGAGGGAACATACCTCAACATAACAAAGACCTTATATGATAGATCCACAGCTAACATCATATTCAATGGTGAAACAGCTTCTAAAAAGTAGTCAAATTCACATATGGTCATGCATTATATAAAATACATTAACATATTTATGTGCAAAGAACTACAAAGAATAGGGAATATTTAAAATTTTATTTTAAGTAAATCAAACTTTATATAATCCAAATATCTTGTTTCAAACAAAGTAAAAAAGCTGAGTAAAATACTAAATGTGCTTGAAAGTATTTTTGGTGATAACAAGACAGTAAGGACGTAGAGAGGTAAAATCCTGAGGAGAGGGGGAGTATGGAGAGATGAGACTAATATTTGGCTCCACTTTCCCAAACAGGTGGTTGAGAGATTACATAGCCAAGCAGACCTTTGGCAATCTCAAGTTGCTTAGGGAAAAGATGGGGAAAAAAAGACCATTCCTGGTGCTTTTTATCCCTTTAAGTAAACCCATATTTCCATCCTGCATCATATCTGTCCTGTCTGATGATTTTTTAAAAAAAAAACATTTCCTATAGTGTACTTCTGTTGGTGATGAATTCTTTCAACTTTTTTTTTTATGACTGGAAATATTTTTATTTCACTTGTGTTTTTGAAAGATATTTTCACAGAGTTCTAATCGGACAGTATTTTCCCCTTGTTACTCTAAAGAAGTGATTTCACTGTCTTGTCTCTTGCATTACTTCCTATGAGAAACCTTTTGTCTTCATTATCTTTGTTCATCTATATGTAACGTCTTTTTCTTTTTCTCCTTCTGAATGCTTTTAAGGAAAATTTTCTCTTTATTGTTGGTTTTGACCAGTTTGATTACGATGCACCTTGATGTCATTTTATTTATGTTTTCTTGTATTTGAGTATCATTGAAATTCTTAGATGTGTGGAGCTATAGTTTTTGTCAAATGTGGAATAACTTTTGCCATTATTTGTTCAAATATTATTTCTGTCCTCCTCTCTCTCTTTCAGGGACTCCAATTGCACATAAATTAGATTGTTTGAAGTTGTCCTACACTGCTCTGTTTATTATTCTTAGTTTTCTGTTTCCTTTGCGTTTTATTTTAAATAGATTTTACTGCTATGCCTTCAAGTTTACTAATAATTTCTTCTGTAGTGTCTCATATGCCATTAATCTCATCCTTTGAAATTTTTAGCTCATGCATTACGGTTTTTATCTATATAAATACTTTAGACCTTTTTTCTATGTTCCATGTCTCTATGTAATATTTTGAACATATGGAGTACAGTCATAATACTTATTTTAATATGCCTATATTTTAATCTAACATATGTGTCAGTTCAGCTTGGGTTTTAATTGATTGATTTTTCTCCTCCTTATGGGTCATATTATCCTGCTTCTTTGCAAGCCAGATAAATTTTTTATTGTTGCCAGACATAGTGGATTTTATCTTGTTTGTTGCTAGATATTTTTACATTAAATATTTTGAATTAAAGTATGTTGTATTTCATAAAATATATGATATTCAACTCCATTGTGCATATTCTTGAATTTATTCTATAATGCAATAAATTTATTTTGAGATAATTTTATTTTTATCAGGTCTTATGCTTAAAATTTGTAAGAGAGGACGAGAGCAGTGTTCAGTCAAGGCTAATTGTTCCCAGCTACTCAAAATACATCTTTCTGTGTGTCTTGTGTGATTCCTCTCAGATTTTCGAGTATGGCAGGGGGGCATAAGGAGTATTCCAAGCCTTATGTTCATGCCTTCTCTCTAATCCTTTTATTTTCCAATCCTGTTTATTTTCTAAGCCTCAAGTTTTCTCCCAATACAAATTTTACATCACTGATATACACAGTCATCCTACAGCTGAAAACTGGAAAGGGATACACTACAGAGCTCTGTGAAGCTTTCTCCTCCCTGGTGCTCTGTCCAACAAACTTTAGCAGCCTTAGACTCCCTGGACTCTCAGTTCTAGATCTTCCATTCAGGGAGTTCCCTAAGAACTGCTGCAATTCCCCATCCTTGTACCACAGCCTAGAAACTTATTCAGTTCAGTAAGCTGAGGTAATCAAAGATCTATCCTAAGTTGTTTCCTGTGACTCAAGGAATATTTTCTTTACCATTTTTTGCCCAGTGTTTTATAAACCATCATTTCATATATTTTGTATGTTTTTAGCTGTTTCAGTGGGAAGGGTTCAGTTGTTCTCCTTTACTCCATCTTGACCAGAAGCAGGAGTCTTGTAATAGGAATTTAAGGCAAGATTTAAATATATCAACCAAGGTCCACTATTTTCCAAATCTGATTGTGATTACTCTTTCTATTTAAAAAAAGTATAATAAAGGAGATTCTTAATCGTATATTCAGAAATACCTTCATATGTTTTCTGGAATTTGTTCAGATGAAGTGTGGTGTGGTTTCTTACACCTTGGAATGTGCTGTGCTCATACCTTCCAGGCTAATTAGTTTCCTACTCCTCTTAAGTTAATAAAATTTCAACCAATAACCAGGAAATGGGAAACGGTTTGTATGCCAGTTCCTCACAGGAAAGTATATTCTCCAATCAGAACACGTAGGAAAAAAAAAAGTTTCTTATTTGCTCCCTGAACTGGTAAGTTTTTCATTGGAACTTAGAGTTTCTAAGCTTTATTCAGTGATCTAATTTCCTACTCCCTACCTTGTTTGTCTGAGTACCCTAACCTCTGCCTATGTGTATGTGTGTTAAAGTCACTAGCCTTTAAAATTTGTTTCTGTGTATTTAGACACAAACTCTCTCCCATTAAATGCAGCATTTACAGTACTAAAAATATGATCTGGCAAACGTTTAATTTTTAACTTCCTTTAACAAAAGTCAAAAACTACAATTAAGTATTGAAAATGAAGTGAATAATGTTCAATATATTAATAAAGTGATGTGCATCATTTCTAAATTGAAGCTGGGTAAAGTTGAATTAAGCCAAGAAACAAAATAGATTCCAATCTTAGAAAAATACAATCCAATGAATATTAGAAGAAATATGATTTGACTAGATATGAAAAAAAACATAAGACTAGAGAAAAGTATCCCTGGGGGTAATAGATCAAAAAATAGATAAAAGGTATTCAATAAATTGTGTCTAGTGATTAAAAGGAATAACATGTGACATATTTACTGCTAATTATTTTTTATTGGAGTATAGTTGATTTATAGTGTTGTGTTACTTTCCAGTGTACAACTAAGTGAATCAGTTTTATATAGGTATATAATCTCCACTCTTTTTTTGATTCTATTCCCATATAGATCATTACAGAGTATTGAGTATAGTTCCCTGTGCTATACAGTAAATTTTTATTAGTTATCTATTTTATATATAGTAGGGTGTGTATATGTCAATCCCAATCTCTCAATTTATCATCTTCTGCACCCTTTCACTTTGTAACCATAATTTTGTTTTCTACATCTGTGACTCTATTTCTGTTTTGTAAATAGGTTTATTTGTACCATTTTTTTAGATTCCACACATAAGTGATAACATATATTTGTCTTTCTTGGTCTGACTTACTTCACAAAGTATGACAATCTCTAGGTCCATCCATGTTGTTGCAAATGGCATTATTTCATTCTTTTTTTATGGCTGAGTAATATTCCACTGTGTATATGTACCACGTGTTCTTAATCCACTCCTTTGTTGATGGACATTTATGTTGCTTCCATGTTTTGGCTATTGTAAGTTAGTGCTGCAGTGAACATTGGGGTGCATGTGTCTTTTTGAATTATGGTTTACTCTGGATATATGCCCAGGAGTGGGATTACTGGTTCATAAGGCAGCTTTATTTTTGTTTTTTTGAGGAGCTTCAATATTGTTTTAGATAGTGGCTGTACCAATTTACATTCTGACCAACAGTGAGGGGAGGTCTCATTTTCTCCACACTCTCTTCAGCATTTGTCTTTTGTAGATTTTTTGATGATGACCATTCTGACTGGTGTGAGATGATACCTCATTTTAGTTTTGATTTGCATTTCTCTAATAGCGGTGTTAAGCATCTTTTCATGTGCCTCTTTGCCACCTTTATGTCTTCTTTGGAGAAATATCTATTTAGATCTTCCACCTACTTTTTTATTGGGATTTTTTTTTTTTTGATATTGAGTGCTTGAGCTGTTTGTATATTTTAGAGATTAATCCATTGTCATTTGCTTCATTTGCAAATATTTTCTCCTATTCTGTGTTTTTTATTTTTTCATTTCATTTATGCTTTCCTTTGTTGTTCAAACGGTTTTAAATTTAATTAAGTCCCATTTGTTTTTATTTTCATTACTATAGGAGGTGAATCAACAAAGATCTTGCTGCAATTTATGTCATAGAGTGTTCTGACTATGTTTTCCTCTAAGAGTTTTATAGTGTCCAGTCTTACATTTAGGTCTTTAATCCATTTTGAGCTTATTTTTGTGTATGGTGTTAAGGAGTGTTCTAATTTCATTCATTTATTATACATGTGGTTTTCCAGTTTTCTCAGCACCACTTATTGAAGAGACTGTGTTTTCTCCATTGTATATTCTTCCCTCCTTTGTCATAGTTTAGGTGACCAGAGGTGCATGGGTTCATCTCTTGATTTTCTATTCTGTTCCATTTATCTATATTTCTCTTTTTGTGCCAGCACCATACTCTTTTGATGACTGTGACTTTGTAATATAGTCTGAAGTCAGTGAGCCTGATTCCTCCAGCTCCTTTTTTTTTTTTTTTTTTCCTCAAGTTTTCTTTGGCTATCTGGGGTCTTTTGTGTTTTCATACAAATTGTAATTTTTTTTCTAATTCTGTGAAAAATGCCATTGGTAATTTGATAGGGATTGCACTGAATCTGTATAGTCATTTTCACAATATTGATTCTTCCAATCCAGGAACATATCTCTCCATCTGTTTGTGTCATCTTTGATTTCTTTCATCAGTATTTTATAGTTTTCTGAGTACAGCTCTTTTGCCCATTTAGGTAGGTTTATTCCTAGGTATTTTATTCTTTTTGATGTTATGGTAAATGGGTTTATTTCCTTAATTTCTCTTTCTGATCTTTCATTATTTGTGTAGAGGAATGCAAGAGATTTCTGTGCATTAATTTTGTTTCCTGCAACTTTACCAAATTTATTGATGAGCTCTAGTAGTTTTCTTGTAACATCTTTAGGATTTTCTATGTATAGTATTATGTCATCTGCAAACAGTGATAGTTTTTCTTCTTCTTTTCCAATTTGGGTTCCTTTTCTTTTTCTTCTCTGATTGTCATGGCTAGGACTTCCAAAACTGTGCTGAATAATAGTGGTGAGAGTGGACACCCTGGTCTTGTTTCTGATCTTAGAGGAAATGTTTTCAGGTTTTTATCATTGAAAGTGACGTTTTCTGTGGGTTTGTCATATTATAGCATTTATTATGTTGAGCTAGGTTCCCTCTATGCCCACTTTCTGGAGAGTTTTTATCAGAAATGGTGTTGAATTTTGTCAAGAGCTTTTTCTTCATCTATTGAGGTGATCATATGGTTTTTATTCTTCAGTTTGTTAATGTGGTGTATCACATTGATTGATTTGTATATCTTGAAGAATCCTTGCTTCCCTGGGATAAATCCCACTTGATCATGGTGTATGATACTTTTAATGTGTTGTTGGATTCTGTTTGCTAGTATTTTGTTGAGGATTTTTGCATCTATGACCTGTAACTTTCTTTTTTTGTGACATCTTTGTCAGGTTTTAGTATCAGAATGTGAGACATTTTTAGAAGTGAGTAATTAACCACTCAATATCCTACGTTTGAACAATTCACTTTTGATAAATAAAATAACCATAAATCAGCCAAATTTTTATAAAAGGTCTAAATTTTATTATAGCATCCTTAACTAGAATAATAAAGCTTGAATATAAGATTTAAAATATATTTCAAATTGATGTGCTCATACTTACTATATACAATACATATACATATATATATATATAATTTGCAGTATTTACATCTAACAGTAGTTTCTGCAGGATTCTAGGATTTTTATTCTCTCCAAATTATTTTCATTGAGAAAAGTTTTTCCATATAACTTTGAGATTATTTTATGGCTCCCTTAGACCTAGGTGCAAAGTCATTTTCAAGCCAGGCTTACTAGCACAGATGACATTTGCTTTACAAATATTTTCAATGGAATTTGATATATCATTTAAGTACTACTAACATTTCTGAAAAATCAAGCAGGAATACAAATTCAGTAAAAAAGAGTAAGCCAAATAAAAATAATTAACTAAAAAAAAAAAAAGAGGATATATCAAATAGCAGAAAATAAAGTTAAAGATATATAGATTAGGGCTGGTGGCACAGTGGTTGAGAGTCCGCCTGCCGATGCAGGGGACGCGGGTTCGTGCCCCGGTCCAGGAGGATCCCACGTGCCGCAGAGCGGCTGGGCCCGTAAGCCATGGCCGCTGAGCCTGCGTGTCCGGAGCCTGTGCTCCGCAACGGGAGAGGCCACAGCAGTGAGAGGCCCGCGTACCGCAAAAAAAAAAAAAAAAAAAAGATATATAGATTAAACATAAAATGTAGTTGAAGTATTTTTTGAGTTAAACCTCATAGTTATCATGCAAGCCCTTTTTAATATATGCTTAACATTTACAGTTTATATTTTGACCTTGCAAATTCATTTCCACGAATATACCTCAAGGAAATAATCAGTGATGACTGCAACATCTGTGTAAGATGATATTCAGTTTCATACACCAATATTTATAATAGAAATTTTGAATATAACCTAGATATTAAAAATTTCAAAATAATTAAAAGCTATGGAGATAGTATGGCAGCTCAGGGGCAGTGGGAAGCTCACAGGGAAGGTGTCTTATCAGGAAAGACAGTCTGAAGGTGGCCAAGCCTGAGGCAGGAGGACATCTGAGCAGTCAGTGACCTGGAGCGATTAGGAGTTTAGCTACACAGAATGCCCTAGACCTGGGTATGCAGGATCCCTGCCTAAGGCCTGCATTTCAGAGACCTAACTCCTTGGAGTGTCTTTCTTTGCAGCATTATCAAGAAAGGGTACTCCAAGTCTAGACCAGAAATCATGTACGACTGTCCCTGTTTCTCCCTTTGGGGACATTCTCTAACCTATTTCTCCCCAGTCCCATGTGGGATAAAGCAGATACCTCAAAGACCACAAGGACTCGTGCCTATGGGATCTTCCTTGGGTCCCTCCATAGTTTCAGGAAACCAGTTAGTGAGAAAATTCATCCCATGAGGCCATCTTTTTTTTAACAGGATTGAGAAAGATTTATGCATGAGAAAGATACTGACATGCTGAGTTCTACGCTTATTATTGAGGAGATTTCCGCACTCTGGGCAACAGACTTTGCTCACTTGAACCAAACAGGTGGGCAGTACATTGCCTCTTGTTCTTTTGCCTTCTGATCACTGTGCTCCCTCTAATCAACATCTGAGGTCTGTAGAGAGTCCACCGCCACTGGTATACCGTCACAGATCATGTCAAGAATTCCTCCAGGAGAGTCTCAGCCTATCTCCTGCAAAGGCATTCACGACCATCAACAAGTTTTGTGCACTATTACTGCTAAATGATGTGATGTAATGCTTTCCCTTATTTGTCTTAAGACATACTGGATGAGAGATAGATATTTCTTGCCCAAAAGGGACCATTCTTGCTCTCCCTTTTGCTGGCAATGGTATGGAAGGCAGGAAGGCAGAGAATGTGGTAATATTGAAAGAGATTTCATTCTAAGATTTCAGTGATTACAGGCTATAGAGTTCAACAGAAAACAGAATTTTAGGGTATACTGTTCTACTATATTTTTACTGGAAAATTCTTTAAGGAAAATTTCATATGAATAATAAATGAATATCATTCATATTTTTCCTGCCCACTCTGAGTAAAGACTTACATTTATGGTTACTATCAATAAAATATGGTAACAAACTTTGAGAGTCATTGGAAACCAATATTCATGAGGTGCAGGTTGGATGATTCAGTGTCATGAGAAATTACACAATCAGCAATAAATAAAAAGTAATAGGGCATTGCAGAAACAAGAACATCTATGTTGTTTCAATAACAACAGATTCAGAAAATCCTGTTTTAAGTAATAACAACATTGTTCTTTTTTCCTGGGAGATAAAAAATTAACCAAGAATGGTGCATTTGACAATAAAGAATAGGAAAAGCTTGGTTTTAAATCTTAACAGGAAGAGGTAGTGTCAAGACAATGTGAAGAATATCTGATGCTCTGATTTGACAATAAACTAACACAGATGTACCTTCACCCATTTTTCTAAATCTTCATCGATATGTCTCTATACTTTACATGTACCCCTGAGTTTTTTAAGTAATTTAAATTATATTATTAATGTAGACATATGGCCCACAAAAATTATTTTTGGGCCCCCTCAAAGCCTATTGGTGGCCTTCTGCCTACATGCAGGGAAGTTAAGCAGATAAGAAACTATGTTGAGTACAATGGAATCCAGGTTTCTTACCTTTAGAAAAGAGTGTTATAAATACCGAAAGAGGCAAATCTAGAATGAACCCTGTAGTATTGCATTAGAATTTGTGTTATTTGTATAATCTCATGGATTTCAATGTATTAGAGATAGAAATATAAATTTGATAGAGAAAAGGATGTTTATAGATGCAAATGTGTTTGTGTTATAGTCCCGTACATTGTGAAGTTCTCTGAAAAGCAACATAGCAGTAGCAATGAGCACACTTACAGCATAGATCTTGCTCACTGATTACATTCTGTAGTAAAATAACCCAGAGATTCTTGAAAAATGGCTGATGAAGTCTTGGGGTAGGGAAAGTACAGGATGAACCTAGAACATCTTGTTTGGCCGAAAGTAGGAAAACACTCAGAAATGATGAGGACATAACAAAAAGACACAGGAGTTAGATTAAAGGAATTCCTAACAGCCAAATGTGAAACAATTTGAACAGAAGACATGTAATAAAAATAATGGATTATAACATACTGAATGAATTAGGAATCCATAAATGAGAAAATGCATAAGTAAGTAAATAAATAACCAGAAGAGACTATTTCTTACAATAAAATATCAACTAATAAATGTAGAAAGAATGGTGGAATCAGATAACCACTATTTGGCAATCATCATAGTAAAAATTCAGACGAGATAAAATCATCAATGGATGCTGAAATGGTGGGAGAAGGTGGGATGAGGAACAAATTTTTATGTAGTCTCAAAATATTTCCTCATAAATTATTTATCATTTACAAAGGGGAGACATGTAACTTTACAATGAAGGTATCCAGAGATTTTATCTTCACTAAATGATCAAAGTAAGTCTACAAATAATGGGGCAATCAATATCATGTGCCACAATAGAAGGATGCAATGAAAGAATGCAGCATCAATTCTCTGGTATTCTAGACAAAAGTGCATGACCTAGGTGCAATCATGAGGAAACACTGAACAAAGCCACTTTGTTGATAGGAACAATGGGAGATAGTTCCTGAAGTAAGATTGAGGGTTATATGAAGTGATGCTCTCCATGAAGAAAAACAGAAATAAAGGATGATAATCCATATTCTGCCTTTTGCTATCAGCTTGTTTTATTTTCCTTTTATGCATGATGTCTTTAGATGATGACAGTCTCTTTCTTTCTCTTAGAGCTAAGCCCTTTTGTTAATATAATAATCTTTCTCTTTCTGAGATATATTGTCATTGTGTTGTAGTATCCAGTTAAGAGTTAATAAATGTTCTCCAGTCCAATTAGGCAATGTGTGCAATGGTCATTTCTCAGGGGATCAAAGAAATTTTGATATGACTGAATGGCATCTGATAAAAAAAGTTTAACAGATCTAAGTCAGTCCTACTGAGTCAGAATAAGAGTTCAATCTCCTGAGGAAGGAAGCAGGTCAATCAGCTAAGTGGATATCATGAGATATCCCAAGGAATAACAAAGACCAAGAAAGTTATCCACATTAGCAAGAACAAAATAATTCTGTGGCATTGTTTCTCTAATATAGCATGGCAAAGAATAATTGTTAAAGAACTTGATAACAATGTATCTTTGCTCAGCCCTGCTTCCAGAGATTTTGATTCAGTAGGTATGGTGTGGAACACAGGGAAGTTTCCTCACTATCACAATCTTAGGTGATTTTTTTCCACATTAAATTAGACAACAAATACTTTAACAATATCTTTCAAGACTCACCCTGTTGTTGTTAATATTAACAACTTTCCTGGTCTTTGCAATTTCTGGAAAGGACCTCTGACCCTTTGCATAGTTTCCACTAAACTAATTACTCTGCTTCCTCACCAGTACAAAAGAAAGTGCTTGGTGGGCAAATAATGGGCCACACTTTGCAAAGTACTGTCTTATAGGATTAAAAAGTGCATATATATCCAGTGAATTCCAGATTGTCACACAAAGGAAAAGATATTAGTCAAGCCCAGTTCAAAGTTGGTTCCTGAACAATGAACTCAAGAGCAAACTTTTCAATGTGGCTTCCTGTTGAAGTGTACCTCCTCTCACCACAGCATTCCTCTGGCACCTAGTCCCAGGAAATAGTCTTTGAGAATACCCTGCTTCCCAAGTCTCTCTTACCCCCTCCTGGGATGTCTCATAATTCTTTTCATTTATTTTCTATCAAATCATTAGAAAATGGCAAAATTAGAAGTCTTAACCTTTGTAGACAGCAGAATCTATGACAGTGCCTGATACATTCCAGATATCCTCAAATTATATGTTAAATTAAAAGAATCACTCATGTACTCTTGTATTTGTTTTATATTGTTGTGTAACAAGTTACAAAAAGTTAGCTGAAACAAAACAGTTTCCATGGAAATCTTGCATAATTTAGCTGGGTCTTCTGCTCAGGGTCTCACAAGGCTTAAATCATGATGTTGACTGAGTGTGTCCTTATCTGGAAACCCAACTAGGGAAATATCCACTTCCAAGCTCCCTTAAGTTGTTGGAAAATTTATTTTTTTATTATAATTATATGACTGAGGTCCCTGTATTCTTTCTGTCTGTTAGTCAGGATCTGCTCTCAGTTAGATGTCGTTCTCAGGTCCTTGCAACACAGCCCCTTCCATCATCTTTTTTCTTATACTTTGAATCTCCTTCTTTCTCTAATCTCTAGAACTTTTTCAAAATGAGCCACTTTGGCTAAATCAGACCCACCTACACTTAATGGATGAGGATTATAAAGGGTGTTCACACCTCTCAGAGGCTATTTTATAATTATGCCTGCCACAAAACTTAATAGATAAAGTTCTTTAAGTATTCACTCCAATTTGTAGGTTGTTAAATTTCACATGGAAGCTCAATAGCTACAGACTTTACTATCTACCATGTGTAGTCAGAAAAACAATCAGTCATGGCAATATGATCAGTGGATTATTTCTTAAATGAACTTTCTTTACCCAGGGTGTAAACAAGGAATGTCACTTACCATCTGGTTCTATAAGGATTAAGTCATTAGCCACTGCAGTACACTATCAAAGGAATTCAGGACAAAAAGTACTCTGTGCTTTGGGAAAACAGGCAAAATATAGCCTTAGATAGTTATATATTTCAGAAAAAATGTTAATAAACTCACATTCTTGCCTCTTCTCATATATAGAAAAGCACTAAAATCAGTAACTGGATATCTGATCCACATTACTATCAGTAACATTTTGCCAAGATGTATGCTTTACTACATGTATCCCCTAGCCAAAATCACATATATACTGGCTTCTTCCCTTACGTCTTCAGAGAATTTCCTCAGAGATATCTGAAAAGATGTCTCCAGGTCAATAGTCCTCAGTAAGACACCGAATAAAACTCACCTCACAGCTCTTACCATTGTTCTTTGTTTTTTCCAGTTGACAAGGGCTAAAATGACTCAAAGTCTAGGACTAGAGCAATATCTACTCACACAGAAGGAAGAGAAGAAAGTGATTGTTAAAGATTTATTTTACCTTCCGCGAGACAATTGGAGGAAATAGATGCCTGACATTTGTCCTTCCCTTTACTTGTGTAGATGATAACATACTAGCTAAATTAGAAAGTGTTTGCTGTGATCAGGGACAGTGCTAATACATACATCATGTGATTTCATCTTAAATGAATCTTATGAAGTTTGCTATCACTGTGCCATTTTATAAATGGTGAAACCTAACCTAAGAGAGTGATCAGATATATACTATATATACCTTGATTCTTTTTTTCGGTTTCAAATATAACTTTTTTTGTAACATCTTTATTGGAGTATCGTTGCTTTGCAATGGTGTGTTAGTTTCTGCTTTAAAAAAAGTGAATCAGTTATACATATACATATGTTCCCATAACTCTTCCCTCTTGTGTCTCCCTCCCTCCCACCCTCCCACCCTACCTATCCCACCCGTCCAGGTGGTCACAAAGCACCAAGCTCATCTCCCAGTGCTATGCGGCTACTTCCCACTAGCTATCTATTTTACGTTTGGTAGTGTATATGTGTCCATGCCACTCTCTCACTTTGTCACAACTTACCCTTCCGCCTTCCCATATACTCAAGTCCATTCTCTAGTAGGTCTGTGTCTTTATTCCCGTCTTACCCCTAGGTTCTTCATGACCTTTTTTTTTTTCTTAGATTCCATATATATGTGTTAGCATACGGTATTTGTTTTTCTTTTTCTGACTTACTTCACTCTGTATGACAGAATCTAGGTCCATCCACCTCACTACAAATAACTTAATTTCATTTCATTTTATGGCTGAGTAATATTCCATGTATATATGTGCCACATCTTTATCCATTCATCCGATGACGGACACTTAAGGTTGCTTCCATGTCCTGGCTATTGTAAATATAAGTGCAATGAACATTTTGGTACATTACTCTTTTTGAATTATGGTTTTCTCAGGGTATATGCCCAGTAGTGGGATTGCTGGGTCGTATGGTAGTTCTATTTGTAGTTTTTAAAGGAACCTCCATATTGTCCTCCATAGTGGCTGTATCAATTTAAATTCCCACCAGCAGTGCAAGAGTGTTCCCTTTTCTCCACACCCTCTCCAGCTTTATTGTTTCTAGGTTTTTTGATGATGGCCATTCTGACTGGTGTAAGATGATATCTCATTGTAGTTTTGACTTGCATTTCTCTAATGATTAATGATGTTGAGCATTCTTTCATGTGTTTGTTGTCCATCTCTATATCTTCTTTGGAGAAATGTCTATTTAGGTCTTCTGCCCATTTTTGGACTGGGTTGTTTGTTTTTTTGTTACTGAGCTGCATGTGCTGCTTATAAATTTTGAAGATTAATCCTTTGTCAGTTGCTTCATTTGCAAGTATTCTCAGGGTTGTCTTTTGGTCTTCTTTATGGTTTCCTTTGCTGTGCAAAAGCTTTGAAGTTTCATTAGGTCCCATTTGTTTATTTTTGTTTTTGTTTCCATTTCTCTAAGAGGTGGGTCAAAAAGGATCTTGTTGCGATTTATATCATAGAGTGTTCTGCCTATGTTTTCCTCTAAGAGTTTGATAGTGTCTGGCCTTACATTTAGGTCTTTAATCCATTTTGAGCTTATTTTTGTGTATGGTGTTAGGGAATTATCGAATTTCATACTTTTACATGTATCTGTCCAGTTTTCCTAGCACCACTTATTGAAGAGGTTGTCTTTTCTCCACTGTATATTCTTGCCTCCTTTATCAAAGATAAGGTAACCATATGTGTGTGGGTTTATCTCTGGGTTTCCTATCCTGTTCCATTGATCTATATTTCTGTTTTTGTGCCAGTAATATACTGTCTTGATTACTGTAGCTTTGGAGTATAGTCTGAAGTCAGGGAGCCTGATTCCTCCAGCTCCATTTTTTGTTCTCAAGATTGCTTTGGTTATTCGGGGTCTTTTGTGTTTCCATACAAATTGTGAAATTTTTTGTTCTAGTTCTGTGAAAAATGCCATTGGTAGTTTGATAGGTATTGCATTGAATCTGTAGATTGCTTTGGGTAGTAGAGTCATTTTCACAATGTTAATTTTTCCAGGCCAAGGACATGGTATAATTCCCCATCTATTTGTATGATCTTTAATTTCTTTCATCAGTGTCTTATAATTTTCTCCGTACAGGTCTTTTGTCTCCTTAGTTAGGTTTATTTTTAGATATATCTGTTTAAAAGAAAATCTATCTCATTTTGAATTGTTTCTCTCCATATATAGATGGATTACCTTTCTTGATGTTTTCACAACTCATGTATGAGGTTATGTATTAAAGAGATTAAAATAAAGATTATTTTCTTACTGTGTTTGCCCCTAAATGCGTGTTTTTAAATGAGTTATATTTTCAGCTCTAGTAATGTACAAATGAATGTGAACTTTGTAAAAGACTAAAGACATTGTTTTCTAAAAGATATAGTGTATTCAGTATGACATAAAAGAATTCACTGCATGTGACCACCTTTAAATTCTCAGAGAAATGTTTAAAACCTAGATTAATTAGACAAGTTAATAATGTTTCCCTAAACTGAAACATTAACCTTTGAGTATACAGAATTAACTACACCTAAGTAATTTTCAAAACTAAATAGTTTATTTTATAGGTGTGCTTGTTAATATAAATGTAGAAACAATACTGCATTAATGAATATAAATGTGCATGTAAAAATAATTTTCATAGCTATATATATTAGACTAAATAGGAGCTTGAGTAAATAATATTTTATTCTACGTGTAAAAAAACTTAAAGTAGTTTACCTCATTGGACAAAACTATATTTATGTAAAATTTAGGGACGAATACTTTGCAGTTAATATGTATATTAAAAAATTTACATGAGTTAATTCCCACAACAGAAATAAAAATAGACCGATATATGGATTGATATCTCATTACTACTCCTGTTATAAGGAATCATTTATAACGTTAAATAAGGTTTGCATTTTAACATTGCCAGTATACTCTCCTCGAGTATACAAAATATTTTGACCAGATGTTTATACCTTTAATGAATATAACATACATGGAAATAGAATCTCAATTCTAAGGATTTTAGTAAGAGTTTATAGAAACAAATTTCTGGACTGAAATAACAAAAGATTAATTTAGAATATATAAGACATAAATTATATAGTCTTTTCATTTAAAGCTAATTAGCTTTCAATATCCACATCATGGCATTTTCACCCTATTGAAACTTAAATAAATTCTGATTTGTTTTACTTTCTTTGCCATGACGTATATTCTTTTTGTAAAGTATGATAATGTAAGTCAGGCCAATTTTTGGTAATGTCTGCTCTTTCAGCAACTCTTTATGATTTCTTATAACTCAAAAAAGTATTTCTCTGATTGTATGAGCTAATTTCAATTATCCTGAGAAAAATTTTGAAGCCTATCAATGTGAACTAAGCTTGGCATAGTGCTTAATCCTCCGTATAATGCTTGGTCTACATCTTCTATTTATTTGTTCATTCAGCAAATATGGACAATTATGAGGCATTATGAAAAATACTAGAAACAACAAAAACCATTTTCTGTCCCTAAGTGATACCATACACATCACAGGAAGAGAGACAGTATATCATAATGTGATCTAAGATAATAGAAGTGAAAATATGCTGCTCTGGAATCAATAAAATATTTACCCAAACCAGACCAGGCAGACAGGGATGGTTTATTGGTAAAGTTGTTATCAGAGTTGACTTTTGGAAGATGACTTTTGAAAAGTTTTGCCATGCCTTAAATCTTATTGAAAAACATAGACGTCAACAAAGTAAAACTTCCTTTTCTAGAGACAAATCTTCATAATATGAACGTACAAAACATTCTCTCTAATTACTAAGGAAAAATGTATCTCTGCCCTGATTTAGGTCCAAACTTTCCACTTATGGTCTGGATCCCATGCTTTCTTTCTTTTGTAAGTACATTGCTCCTTTGATTATATCCTTTGACAGTTATCATGCAACTTGAACTGGTGATCATGAACTGAGTGTTGTCTGGCCCACTCAGCCACAGAATTAAAAATGGACAGTACTTTTCATCATCAAATGGAAATGATATAAACAGGACCAGGCTCAAGCAGGTCATGAAGGCACAAGTAAGTTGCACAAGGGAATGACTTAGATGCCCATGACCACTACTCCTGGTATTTTGCCTTCTCTCCCTACTTGTAACTCTAGGCTCATGGGGAGTTCCTTAGAATATTTTGACTGAAGAACAAACACAGGACTGGTTTACAGATGATTCTGCATGATATACACACACAATTGAAAACTGGACAGCTACAGTGCCATGGTGTTATCTGGGATAACACTGAAGGACAGTGATAAGGGAAATCTTGTCAGTAGGCAGAACTTCAAGCTGTGCACCTGGTTGATCCTTCTGCCTGGAAAGACAGATGACCAGAGGTACATGTCTGCATCAATTTTTGAAATGTGATTAATATTTTGTCAGGATGGTCAAGGACTTGGAAGAACAAAATACGATTGGAAAATTGGTGATAAGAAGGTCTCGTAAAGAAATATGTATATAGTTCTCTCTAAATGGGCACAGAATATGAAGATATTTGTGTCCCATGAGAATGCTTACCAAAAGTGACCTTAGCAGTAGAGGATTTTAAGATTAACACTGAACTTCCAAAATGACACCATTCCTCAGGGTATCAACCAGTTACCTACCAGGTACACTGCTTCCATCATAGAAAGGGAGTGCTTTGGTCTTACAGAAAGAGATATTTACTCTGAATATAATTTGCTTTCCTAGACTGCAATGTTTCTGCTAAAATTGTCATCTTGGAAATTATGGGATGCCTTATTATGATATTACAATTTATAATAAGAAAAATATATTTGGTCTTTCTCCTTGTTTTTGGCACAGAATTCCTAAAACCCTTGGAATTTTCTAAGTGATGAGAGTTACAAAACTGTCTTTTGTTATGTTAATGAGGTGACTGGACTGAACCTACAGATAGGTCGGCTTGCCAAAGGAACCAACTATGTGATTAGAGGGATGGAACTTTAAGTTCTACCCTCTTGACCTCTGGGAAAGGAGAGGAGCTGGAGGTTGAGTCTATCAGTAATGACCAATAATTTAATCAGCTGTGCCTATATAAGGAAATCTCCATAAAAATCCAAAAGGGCTGGGTTCAGAGAGCTTCCAGAATAATAAGCATGTGGAAGTGCTGGGAGACTGGTGTACTCAGAGGGGGAAAACTTCCCTATGCATCTCTTCCATCTGGCTGTTCCTGAGTTGTATTATTTTGTAATAAACTGGTAATCTAGTAAATAAACTGTTTCTCTGAGTTCCATGAGCTGCTGTAGCAAATCAGTCAAACCCAAGGAGGGAGTCACTGAAAACTCTGATATATAGACAGTTGAGTCAGGAGCAAAGGTGATAACCTGGGCTTTTGGTGTCTGAAGTGGGAGAGGTGGACAGTCTTAACCTGTGGGATCTGATGCTATTTCCAGGTAGATAGTGTCAGAAATGGGTTGAATTGTTAAGACACCCAGTGTTTGAGAATTGTTAGTGTGAAAACAACCCTCTCCCCTCCACACATTGGAAACTGGGATCAGAACTCTTATGTATCTACTGGCATGGTGTTCCACACAGCACTGCTGCTGACCAAGAAATTCATTTCACAGAAAATGAAGTGCAGAAATAGGTCCATGCTTAATGAATCCACTGATCTTACTGTGTCGCCCATTGTCTTAAATCACTGGTTTCACAGAATGGTGGAATAGCCTTTTGAAGACTGAGATATAGTGAGAGATAGGTGAGTATGGGAATCAAGGGATGGAAAATTGAGTGGCACTTCTTCATATTACCCCTAGTGATCCACAAGCAAAAGTTTTTCTTCTTGTTCCCAAGACTTTAGGATTTGATGCTCTAAAGGGCTTAGTTGCAAATAGAGAAATGTTTCCAATAAGCAATAAAATGCCACCAAATGGGAAGTTAAGATTGTCACCCATTTTTGGATCATCATGACACTGAATAAGCAGGCTAGGCAGAGGTCTGTAATAACTGATCCTATCAAATTAAAATTGAGTTGATACTACACAATGGGATAAGGAGGAGTATGTTGGAATGTAGGAGATCCTGTAATTTGTGCCTTGTGCATTTCATATCTTATGATGAAAATCAATAGAAAATAAATATAAGTAAGCTAAATAAATCCAAACAATTCAGGCAGGAGAGCTAATGACCCAGAAATTTCAGGAATAAAGGTTTAGGTCACATCAGCTGGCAAAGAACCACAACCAACCCAGGTTCTTGTTGAAGGCAAAGGAACTATGGAATGAGTAGTTGGAAAAGGTAGTTATAAAAATACCTATGACCATGTGTGCAAGTTTCAGAAATAAGCACTATAATAGTTATGATTATTTATTCTTTATTTTGATATGATTATATTTGTATATATAAAATATTTTTGTTTATTCTCCCACTTTCTTCTTTTCATCTGATATAAGATGTATTAATGTATTATTCGGGATTTCAATAACAGGCTATCAAAGGGGGATATGAATCAGAAGAAGAATTAACTTCACCTGAAGATAAAAGAGGGACATTATATACTCTTTTGGGGAACTAGTTAGGATGTTTTGCTCTTTCACACAGCAATTAACCACTTTCTGTATTCCCTGTTATTGATAACACTATTTTTTTATCTCTATTATGGCAGTCCTTACAATGTGCCTTAGAATTTCTCATGTATCTATCTGTCTCCTTAATACTTTTCATGCCCTGAAATTACAGGAACTATGTCTTGTTTAACTTTGTTCCCCCCGTAATGCACGGCATAATTCCACCTAGATTAGGTGCTCAATTAACATTTGTTGTATTGAAACATTTAACATTTAAATATCTATATACATCATTAACTCAAATTATTTAATCAGCAGTTTTTGTATTCCAGAAAAAATACTTTGACTATTTTATGCAGTATGTCATCATCAATTATTAACTGGGATCAGATTCTAAACTGTGAATGTTAGGCTAAATATAAAGCTTATTTACTATTATAAGAATTAATTTATGACCAAATGTTTAGTTGTTTGTATGTTTCAAATTGATTTTTCTGCTTACATGACAGAAATAGACTTGAAGGTATTAAACTCAAATGATTATTTTCATTGACTAATAGCATTAGATACAGATTTAGAGTAAATCCTCAAAATGTAGAATTACTGACCACTAAGAAATACTTCTGAAATATGATTACTAAGCTAAAGATCTACTATAAAGGTAATTGTTTTGAGTAAGAGGGGTGGGATTAGGGATCTTGTAAGTCTTTGTGACCCAGTGGTCTGCACTGAATACTTATTTGGATTTATTTGTATTTGGGGACATGCCATGTCATAGAAAGTTTCATAACCAGGACTGTGGCCAAATAAAATAATTTTCCTTACAAATAATCTTCAGTGGATAAATTTATTAAATGACTTAGAATAATAAATGATGAGTAAACACATCATTCTCAATTTCTTGTCTGCAAGTCTCCTTACCCAATTAAGAAATACACCAGTATTAGGGAAGGGCCTACTGGACTTTCTGCAAGACTTCCACCAATAAGTACACTAGAAACCAAACAAGTGTACTCATGTCTGTCAGTATCTTAGCACTTGCATGTTAAAACTATCTTTTTACTTTTTCTTCTACAGTGGGCTCTGAAATCCTTGAGAGCAAAGATAATGTTCTCTTATTCACTCAAACATGTCTGGGGCTCACCTTACATATTATTCTTTAGATGTAGAATCTGAGCCAGGTTTTCAGGGACATGTGATTTATGGGAGAAGTGATCTCAAATGAAAGGGAATTTTTTTTTCCTCACTATTGTGGCCTCTCCTGTTGTGGAGCACAGGCTCCTGATGTGCAGGCTCAGTAGCCATGGCTCACGGGCCCAGCTGTCCCATGGCATGTGGGATCTTCCCGGACCAGGGCATGAACCCGTGTCCCCTGAATCAGCAGGCGGACTCTCAACCACTGCACCACCAGGGAAGGACCGAAAGGGAATTTTTAAAGTATGATAGAACAGGGGAAGGTGACAAGCAAGGAAGTGGTCTCAGCTGGAATCCAGAGCATAATTTGAACAATTTTAAAATCATAGAGGCTGCCATCAGTTAGAACCCCACCATTAGTTAGACACTGACTGCAGACTGTTTGGGGATGATGGGGAGATGTTGTCAGATTGGGTGAAAAATGAGTTAGCTTATGTCTTTTAAAAACCCAACATCAAGATGGGATAAGCCATGCAAGATAAGTATTGGGAATAAGGCCTGGCATTGGGAGGAAGAACCCCAAAAACATCTAGCCATGTAGGGTCTTGAGTGAAGGAGCTCCACAGTGTTGGGGGAAACAGAGACTTCACTCTTGGAGGGTGCACACAAGGTCTCACATACCCTGGGATACAGCACAAAGCAGTATCTCCATAAGAACCTGGGCTAGACCTACATAGGGGTCTTGGAGGGTCTCCTGGGAAGGCAAGGGTCAGCTGTAGCTCACTGTGGGTGCAAAAGCATTGCTAGAAGAGACCCCAGGGAATATTGATTGGAGTGAGCTCTCCCAGAGGTTCACATTTTGGCACCAAGACCTGGCCCCACCCAACAGCCTGCAGGTTCCAGTGCTGGAATTCCTCAGACCAAACAACCAACAAGATAGGAACACAGCCTGACCCAATAGCAGACAGGCTACCTAAAGTACTAATGAGCTCACAGCCACCTCAAAACACACCATCTGACACAGCCCTGCCCACTAGAGGGACAAAACCCAGCTCCACCCACCATAGTGCAGGCACCAGTCCCTCCCACCAGGAAGGCTACACAAGCCCTTGGACCAACCTCACCCACCTAGGGGCAGACACCAGAAGCAAAGGTACTATGATCCTGCAGCTTGCAGAAAGGATACCACAGACACAGAAAGTTAGACAAAATGAGCCAACAGAGAAATGTGTTGCAGACAAAGGAAAAGAAAAAATCCACAAGAACAACTAAATGAAGAGTAGCTGGACAATCTCCTGGAAAAATAATTCAGAATATTGATAATGAAGATGATCCAAAATCTTGGAGAAAAAGAATGGAGGAACAGACTGAGAAGATACAAGAAATGTTTAACAAAGAGATAGACAATTTAAAGAACAAAAAATAGAGATGAACAACACAATAACTAAATTGAAAAATACACTAGAAGGAATCAACAGCAGAAGAACAAAGAAGTGAGCTGGAAAACAGGGTGGTGGAAATCACTGCTGCAGAAGAGAATAAAGAACAGAGAATGGAATGAAGTAAGAGCAGTCTCAGAGACCACTGGGACAACATTAAATACACCAACATTTGCATTATAGGGTTCCCAGAAAAAGTAGAGAAAGGGAAATGACCTGAGAAAATATTATAAGAGATTATAGCTGAAAGCTACCATAATATAGGAAAGGGAACATACACCCAAGTCCAGGAAGCACAGAGAGTCCCAGACAGGATAAAGCCAAGGAGGAACACTCCAAGACACATAATAATTAAACTAATAAAAATTAAATACAAAGAAAAAATATTAAAAGCAACAAGGGAAAAGCAACAAATAACATATAAGGGAATACCTGTAAGGTTATCAGCTGATTTTTTAGCAGAAACTCTGCAGGCCAGAAGTGAGTGGCATGATATATTTAAAGTGATAAAAGGGAAAAACCTACAAATAAGAATAGTCTACCCAGCAAGGCACTTGATAAGGTTTGATGGAGAAAACAAAACTTTACAGACAAACAGAAGCTAAGAGAATTCAGCACCATAAAACCAGCCTTGAAACAAATGCTAGGGCTTCCCTGGTGGCACAGTTGTTGAGAGTCCGCCTGCCAATGCAGGGGACGTGGGTTTGTGCCCCGGTCCGGGAAGATCCCACATGCCGCGGAGCGGCTGGGCCCGTGAGCCGTGGTCGCTGAGCCTGCGTGTCCGGAGCCTGTGCTCCGCAACAGGAGAGGCCACAACAGTGAGAGGCCCGTGTATGGCAAAAAAACAAAACAAACAAACAAAAAAAAACAAATGCTAAATGAACTTCTTTAGGAGGAGATAAAAGTGACCACAACTAGAAAGAAGAAAATCACAAATGAGAAAGCTCACCAGTAAAGTCAAATATATGATAAAAGTAGAAAATTATCCACACACAAACATAATATCAAAACCAGCAACCATGAGAAGACGAGAGTACAAATACAAGAAATGAGAATTGCATTTAAAATTAAGAGACCAGCAACTGAAAACTTGTATATATATACACTGCTATATCAAAACCTCATGGGAACTGTAAACCAAAAATCAACAATAGATACACACACATAAAAGAAAAAGCAATCCAAATGCAACACTAAAGATAGTCATTAAAACACAAGAGGACAAAAGAGGAAAAGAAGAAAAAAGATCTACAAAAACAGAACAATTGACAAAATGGCAATAAGAACATACATATCAATAATTACCTTAAATGCAAATTGACAATGCTCCAACCAAAAGACTTAGTCTGAAAGGCAACAAAAACAAGACCTGTATACAGGCTGTCTGCAAGAGACCCACTTCAGAACTAGGGATATATACAGAATGAAAGTGAGGGGATGGAAAAAGATATTCCATGCAAATCAAAACCAAAAGAAAGCTGGAGTAGCAATACTCCTATCAGAAGAAATAGACTTTAAAATAAAGACTGTTACAATAGACTATGAAGGACACTACATAATGATCAAGGGAGCAATCCAAGAAGAAGGTATAAAAATTGTAAGCATATATGCACCCAACATAGGAGCACCTCAACGTATAAGGCAAATACTAACTGCTATAAAGGCAGAAATCAAAAGTAACACAATAATAGTGAGGGACTTTAACAATCCACTTTCATCAATTGACAGATTATCCAGACAGAAAATCAAAAAGGAAACACAGGTCTTAAATGACATATTAGACCCAGTGGACTTCATTGGTATTTATAGAACATTCCATCCAAAAGCAGAAGAGTACACATTCTTTTCAAGTGCACATGGAACATTCTACAGGATTAATTACATGTTGGGCCACAAAACAAGCCTTTCTTCCAAGAAAAATAATAAATGTTGGAGAGGGTGTGAAGAAAAGGGAACCCCCACTACAATGGTGGTGGGAATGTAAATTGGCGCAACTATTATGGAGAGCAATATGGAGGTTCATTTAAAAACTAAATATAGAACAACCATATGATCCAGCAATCCTGCTCTTGGGCATATATCTGTAGATAACCATAATTTGAAATGATAAATGCACCCCAAATTTCACTGCAGCATTATTTTCAATAGCCAAGACATGGAAGCAACCTAAATTTCCACTGACAGAGGAGTGGATAAAGAAGATGTGGTACATATATATGATGGAATATTACTCAGACATAAAAAAGAGCTAAAGTAAATCAGACAGACAAAGACAAATATCATATGACTTCACCCTCTATGAGGTATCTAAAAAATGGTACAAATGGACTTATTTACAAAACAGAAATAGAGTCACAGATGTAGAAGACAAACTTATGGTTATCAGCAGGGAAGGGATAAATTGGGAGATCAGGATTAACATATACACACTACTGTATATAAAATAGATAACTAATAAGGACCTACTGTATAGCACAAGAAACTTTGCTCAATACTCTGTAATGACCTATATGGAAAAATAGCTTAAAAATAGTGGATATATATATATAACTGTTTCACTTTGATGTACACCTGAAACTAACACAACATTGTAAATGAACTATACTGCAATAAATTGTTTTTTTAAAAAAGTTAAGCATTTCAATTTTCTATGGGTGCTGTAATAAATTACAGTGGAAGCAGTGGCTTAAAAGCATGCATTTATTTTCTTACAGTTCTGTAGTTCAGAAGTTCAAAATGAGGTTCATTGAAGGAAAATCAAGGTGCTGGCAAGGCTACATTTTTTTCCTGCAGGCTCTAAGGGAGAACTCATTTCCTTGTCTCTTCTAGGATTTAGAGATTGCCAACTTCTCATGGTTTGTGGTCCTCTTCCTGTTTTCAAAGCCAGAAACAGTGACTTGAGTTCTCACTTTGCATCACTCTAACATCTTCTTCTGCTTCCCTCTTCCACAGTTAAGGGAACTTGTAATTACATTGAGTTCACCCAGAGAATCCAGAAGAATTTCTGTATTTTAAGGTCAGCTGATTAGCAATTTTAATTCCTTCTGCAATCTGAATTGATATAATCTAATAATCTAATATGTACACAGGTTCAAGGAATTAGCAGGTATACCAATTTAGGGGCCATTATTCTGCCTCCCTGAGATCTGAATGAAATATGGACTATAGTTAATAATACTGTATCAATATTAGTTAATTAATCAATATTAATTAATTGTGATAAATGTACCATAAAAATGCAAGGTATTAATAATAGGGGAAATTAAATGTGGGGTAAGAGAGATTCTCTGTACATTTCACATATTTTCTGCAACTCTAAAATTATTCAAATATAAAATGTTTACTTTTTATAAAGAACACTAAAACGATAAAATTTATTTTTAAAAAAAATTTAGCTTTTATTTTACCAAATTAAATGAATTTTTTTGTTTGTTTCACTTGTATTGTCAGAGTATAGTAAAGTTTAAAAAGTGTGTTTACAAATCAGGATTATTAAAAGAGCTATCAAGATGGCAAAGATGTAGAAATGGTGCCCTATAGGGACTAATTGAAATTGGAATTTTTTAGCCTGAAAGAAAACAAAAACAATGCAACATCTTAGCCATTAGAGTTGACATATAATTTTGATGAACCACTTTAAACAACACTGAATTCCATTTGTAAGAGTATTTAGATGGGAGATTCTTGCATTAAATGGACAGTTAAATACATTGCCTCTTGTGGTCAAACTTAATGTTATTTTTATTTTAAAATATGATAGAAAAAGAGGAATAAGTTTGCCAGATTTCAGGAAAAATAAGTTCTTTAAAATATATTGGCAAGTCTATATTATACTCTGCTATGAATTGAGAGAAATGAAGTTTGGACTTCACCATAATGTTTCACTCTAAATTTCATTTAACTAAACACAAACATCTGCCTGTGATGTTATTAGAGGACTTATCTTGCACTATCAGAGCATAATATTTGATACTCTTTAGGATCATGAAAATTTTAAGGTTTTGTTTCTCTCTGTTCTCAGAGGTACTAATTATATAGTAAAATCTGAAAAATTCTTGTTTCCAGTTTTACAAATTAAAAGCTGCCACATGTATTCTTATTAAGGATTTGTTTGAAATTTAGTAAAACAATGATGCCATCTAAGATTTTTCATGAATGATTACTGAGATTGCCACACAAATGTATGTATACACAAAACTGATAAAGGGAAGAATAATAGAGTATAAGTCCTAGAGCATGTTAACTTTTTTTCTTTTTCCTTAAATGAAAACAACAAGTAGGGTTGCAATGCCAAAATCTGAGAACTTGGGATAAGGAAAACCCTCCAAGAAAGGTTGGAAAGGCATCAGAGAACTTAAGTCAGTGGATCAAAGGAAGTAAATTCTGCTCAATAGAATTCAAAATGACCATAAGAAAGCCTCCGATTCTTATGAAAGTCTAGGGCAAAGTTAAATTAGATTGGAGGACTGTGCTGCACAGAATCATTGGCCACACATTTCAGAGCATTCTAGCACACAGCAGCATAACTGGCAGGGATCTAGCATAAATAGATAATAAAGGAAACAGACTCTGTGCATCAGTAAAGCAAGATATTACAATCAGGACCAATATCATGATCATCTACCTTCAGCAATATAATCGTAAAGTAGTTTAATTTGAGAATGGAGGTAAAAATTAGACAATATTGAAAAAGCAAGGCTGTGAATAAAAACTTTTTAATTACAGATTTTCATGCCTAAGACATATGAAATATCAAAGACACTGGCAGAGAAATGGTTGGAGCAATATGTTTTGGTACCACTCTAACCATGTACAAGATAGTATATCTGGTATTTATTCTGTCAGTAGTACTTTTTCTTTAGAAAAAATACTTTTTCTTCAGAAGCACTCCTGCCTTCATGAAGACTTCCTTTTCCCACTCCAGGAAAAAATATGATACATTTATTTTCACTAAGTTTCAAATGACTAAAAAACATGATTAAAATGACATTTACCATGAAGGAATTTGTGTATTATTAGGTCAAATAAAAAAATAAAATTTTTAAATAAGCAGGTTTGCCAAAAAGCATTCGATGAAGAGTAAGCTGTTCTTTTCATTACTAAACTAATTTACTCTTTTTGTTAAACTAAATGAGGTCCATGAAGTCATACCCTGTATTATTTACTTTACACTTAAACACAAGTAAATGCTCAATAAATTCTTGAATTTGAGAATAATTGGAAAATTGCTTTTCTGTAAACCTAATTACTGTGATTAATATAATTCTTGCAGCTTCACTTTCCATCACTCCTCTATTTGCCAATTTCAGAACAGAATATGCACCCTCCCTCAACCCTGCTTACCACCAGCCCAAGCCACAACTTAAATATCCTTAATAAAGAGTTACATAAGCTTTCCATATCAATAAAGCTATTAGGAGACAAATATTGAAGATTGTGCTCCTTTGATGTTCTGAACAAGTCTTCCTCTCTTCCCTTTCTTATTAATGGAACTGCTGAGCTAATGTTCAAGTTCCAAGATATCTGAGACTAATATGGTTAATATCCTGCAATTGGCTTTCACTCAAATGAATTTAGTCCATAATCCTAAGTGCTCCTCAATCACATTTGATATCTTCTACTGGTGTTCACCAAGATCTCAAACTCTATGTGGCTCAAACTTTTTATCATCCTGAGTTTCCTGCCTCAGCTTTTGAATAACACCTTTTAACAAATAGCCTAGGTAAGAAACCTTGGCCACATGACATTATTTATTCTCCCTAAATTCCTATATTTATAGATTTAAGGAGAAAAATTAATGACATTTGATGACACAGTGTTAGGAACCTAAAAGTACTCAATAAATGTTAATCTCCATAAATCATAACTGAATGCTTGTAAAATATGTACAGATTGTTACAATCAGGAAAGCTGACTAAAATGTGTAGAAAAAAATTGGAGGAAATCAAATGACTTCTCCAAACACTTATTTATTAAAAATGTTTTCATTGAAGTATAGGTGATATAAAATAATATATAAGCTGTAGGTGTACAACATAGTGATTCAGAATTTTTAAAGGTTATATGCCATTTACAGTTATTATAAAATACTGGCTATATTCTCTGTGTTGTACAATATATCCTTGTAGCTTATTTATTTTACCCGTAATAGTTTGTAACTCATAATATTTCCAATATTTTGTTGAATAAAAGTGGTGAGAGTGCGCTGAGCATCCTTGTCTTGTTTCTGATCTTAGAGGAAATAATTTCAGCTTTTCACCATTGAGTATGATGTTAGCTGTGGGTTTGCCATATATGACCTTTATTACATTGAGGTATGTTCCCTCAATTCTCACTTTCTGGAGATAACATGTTTAATTTTGTCCAAAGCTTTTTTCTACATCTATTGAGATGATCATATATTTTTTACTCTTCAGTTCCCTAATATATTGTATCCCATTGATTTATTTGCAGATAATGAAAAAATCTTTGTATCCCTGGGATAAATCTCACTTGGGCATGGTGTATGATCCTTTTAATGTATTGTTGAATTCAGTTTGCTAATATTTTGTTGAGGATATTTGCATCTATGTTCATCAGGGATATTGGTCTGTAATTTTCTTTTTTTATGATATTTTTTATGTTTTTTTAACCTGGGTGATGCTGACCTTATAGAATGAGTTTGGAAGAAATCTTTACTCTGCACTCTGGAATAGTTTTAGAAGGATAGGTGTTAACTTTTCTTAAAATAATTGATTGAATTCAACTGTGAAGCCAACTGATCCCAGACTTTTATTTATTGGAAATATTTTTATTATTGATTCATTTTAATACTGGTAATTGATTGGATCATATTTTCTATTTTTTCCTGGTTCAGTCTTGGGAGACTGTATATCTCTAAGAATTTGTCCATTTTTTCTAGGCTGTCTATTTTATTGGTATATATTTTTTGTAGAGCTCTGTTATTATTCTTTTTGTGGTGTTGTTTATAACTTTTACTTTTTCATTTCTGATTTATTGGTATGGACCCTTTTTCTTGCTGTGTCTGGCTAAAGATTTATCAATTTTCTTTATCCTATGAAAGCATATATATCAATAATTACTTTAAATGTAAGTGGACTAAATGCTCCAATCAGAAGACATAGAGTAGTGTAAATAGAAATAAACAGAAAACTGGGGTAATAATATTTATATCAGACAAAATAGACTTTATAGTAAAGATGTTTACAAGAGTCAAAGAAGAACAATACACAATGATCAAGGGATCAATACAAGAAGATATAACAATTGTAAATATATATATACCCAGCATAGTATCACATAAATACATAAAGCAAATGTTAGCAAACATAAAGGTGACAGTAACACAATAATATTAGGGTACTTTAAAACCACACATACATCAATGGACAGATTACCCTGACAAAAAA
Organism: Aethalodelphis obliquidens; assembly: GCF_003676395.1. NCBI lineage: Eukaryota > Metazoa > Chordata > Mammalia > Artiodactyla > Delphinidae > Aethalodelphis > Aethalodelphis obliquidens. The sequence goes on along the minus strand of NW_020838037.1, from coordinate 2,267,705 downwards.
TCAATAAGGAAAACTCAGGCCTTAAATAACACATTAGACAAAATGGACTTAACTGATACTATAGAGCATTGAATTTGAAAGCAGCAGAATATGCATTCTTTTCAAGTGCACAGGGAGCATTCTCAAGGATAGATCACATGCTAGGCCACAAAATAAACCTCAGTTAATTTAAGAAAACTGAAACCATGTCAAACATATTTTCTGATCATGACACAATGAGACTATAAATCAACTGCAAAGAAAAAATGCAAAAAGCACAAATACCTAAGGGTAAATGATATAATAAACAACCAATGAGTCACTGAAGAAATCAAAGAGGAAATCAACAAATACCTAGAGACAAAAGAAAATGAATACATGACAATACAAATCTATGGTACATAACAAAGGCAGTTCTATGGGAAAGTTTATAGTGATACAAGTTTACCTCAGGAAACAAGAAAAATCTCAAATAAACAGTGTAGCCTTATACCTAAAGGAACTAGAAAAAGAACAAACAAAACCCAGTGTTAGTAGAAGTAAATAAATGATAAAGATCAGATCATAAATAAAATAGACACTAACAAAATAGAAAAGATCAATGAATCTAAGTAACTACTTTTAATGGCACTATTAGAATTTATCTGCCATCTAGTCCAGCCTTCTACTTTAATGAGAAATACCATTGACTGCATCTCTGAGAGATTCTCACCACTGCTTAATCTTCCAATGTAGGGGAAGCTATGTTTCATGAGCCAGTTTATTTTATTGTTTTGATATTATCCACTCTGTCTTGATTCATTTTCTTGTCCATATTTTATTTTGGAATTAAAATCCCAGTATGGGTTTTGAACAGTACTTAAGTAATATAGAGGAGAACAGATATTAAATTTCCATAAAAGGAGTAAGACCTCTGAGTGCAATTGAGAATACCACTCTGTAAGCATTTTTAATCTTAATAATTAATGCATAGAAAACAAAAAAAAAAAAACAAAGAAACAAACGTGTCTCTCTTTCAAATTTCATTATAGGTAGGGAAGGGATAGTCAATTACTACAGAATATGAACAGAATTTGCTGCCTTCCACTTCCACATAGTGTTTTATTATAACATCCAATCATCATGCTGATGGCAGTTTACTCAAGGCACAGTGTACCTGTCTCACTTTCTTTTTAGCATCCCATTCACTTTCGACAGAAACTGTCATGATGGTTCACAGACTTTAATGTATGCCATGCCATAAGAAGAGACAATATTTGCTTGCATACTGCTATGCCTGTTGGGGAAGAGTTCCCAGACAGAAAACACTCAGCAAGCAGTCCTATGCACCTAGTGAGTGAATATTTTGTTAATGGAGAATTAGAAAGAGTAATCAAGCTTGGACTGTTTGTTGACGCATATCATCAAATAATTGAACAGAAACTATTAGACAGCTGTTGGATGGCCTGTGGGGAATTGATTGAAACATTTATTTTATTTGACATAATTTCTTGCACCTTCTTTTGAAAACAATAACAGTGCATTTCATTACTCTTCTTTTATTTACAGTGCCATGTTTATGTATTCTTTTAGTGGAGAAAGCATTTTTTTTCTTTCATAAATAGAAAGAAAATCAAATCTGCCTTCATTTTTCTTTAAAACATTAAAAAGAGGGAAAATATGTCCATTTCTCTTTTTTCTCTCTCAATGTTCTCCTTTCCCCCTCTACACATTTTTGCTTAAAAGTCTAGGAAAATACATGTTTTTGATGCACAAATATATTGATTATACCATACTGTTTTATTTGTTGGAAGCTTATAGAGGTTACATAGAGCAATGAGAATTTATTCATAAAATAAATCTGTCTAAAGTGCTTATAATGCTTGTCTCAGCTTCACTTTACTCAGAACTCAGTCCAGACAGAGATGCACATTGTTTGAAACTATAGCAAACCAAACTAATAACTCACAGATTCCTAGGTCAGAAGATTATGGTTGAAATGAACAATAGAATCCTTGAGAGTCAGAAGAAATACTGAGTAGAATTTCATAGAGAAATTAAGGCTTTCAAAATCATCCATGCATATTGGGGATTTTAAGTGGACATGTGCATGCCCAGGGTAAGAGACATGCTAATAAACAACTTGAGAAGGCCTTCATCTTCTTTTTTTTAAGGTGGGAGATTTAAAAATTATTTTAATTTAATTTAATTTTGGCTGCACTGGGTATTCATTTCTGTGCAAGCTTTCTCCAGTTGTGGAGAGCAGGTGCTACTCTTTGTTGCAGTGCATGGGTTTCCCATTGCAGTAGTTTTTCTTGTGGAGCATGGGCTCTAGGAGCATTGGCTTCAGTAGTTGCAGCACATGGGCTCAGTAGTTGTGGTGCACAGGCTCAGTAGTTGTGGCTCATGGGGTCTAAAGCACAGGCTCAGTAGTTGTGGTTCATGGGCTTAGGTGTTCTGTGGCATTTGAGATCTTCCTAGACCAGTGATCAAACCCATGTCCCCTGCATTGGCAGGCAGATTCTTAACCACTGCACTACCAGGAAAGCCTTGAGAAGGCCTTCATCTTTAATTTTAGTCTGATCCCTAGACTCAATGCAAACCCAGCTAAGCTTTGAATGAATGTCGTCACATTGAGTCAATCTGTATAGACTGGAAGAGGTGTTTGTCTCTCTATTTGTACCTTAGTTTGTAGACTTTGGGGTTCAAGAAAAGCTCTGTGAAAATACTAGTTGAACAGAAAATTATGGAACAGAAACTTCAGTAACTACACTAAAGAAAAAAAATCATATCAGTGGGAAAAAAAAGTTTGTAAAAGTCATTAAACAAACAGAAAACTATAGGTTTCAAAAATCAGAAAATAAAAGTAATTCCTGGAGAAGAGAAAAAGTCTGATTTCCATACTTACCATACAATAGTATTCAAATCTCAACTGTTCAACCACAACAACAACAAAAAAATACAAAGCATACAGAACAGTAAAGCACCCTTTTAGTCCTGGTGCTCTGGCCGGGTATCAGGCCTGAGCCACTGAGTTGGGAGAGCCGAGTTCAGGGGGTCTCATCCACCAGAAAACTCCAGGCCAGATGTAATATCAAACAGAAAAAGCTATCCCAGAGATCTCCATCTCAGTGCTAAGACCCAGCTTCACTCAATGACTAGCAAGCTACAGGTCTGGACACCATATGCCACACAACTAGCAAGACAGGAACACAACACCACCCATTAGCAGAGAGGCTGCTTAAAATCATAATATGGTAACAGACACCCCAAAGCACACCACTGGATGTGGTCCTGCCTACCAGAAGGACACGATCCAGCCTCATCCACCAGAACACAGACACCAGTCCCCTCCACAAGGAAGCTTACACAACCCACTGAACGAACCTTACCCACTGGTGGCAGACACCAAAAACAAGGGGATATACAAACCTGCAGCCTGCAAAAAGGGTACTCCAAACACAATAAGTTACGCAAAACGAGAAGACAGAGAAACACACAGAAGATGAAGGAGCAAGGTAAAAACCCACCAGAACAAACAAATGAAGAGGAAATAGGCAGTCTACCTGAAAAGAAAATTCAGAGTAATGATAGTAAATATGATCCAAAATCTTGAAATAGAATGGAGAAAATACAAGAAATGTTTAACAATGACCTAGAAGAACTAAACAGCAAACAAACAGTGATGAACAACAGAGTAAAAGAAATTTAAAATTCTCTAGAAGGAATCAATAGCAGAGTAACTGAGGCTGAAGAACGGACAAGTGACCTGGAACATAAAACACTGAAAATAACTACTGCAGAGCAGAATAGAGAAAAAAGAATGAAAAGAATTGAGGACAGTCTCAGAGACCTCTGGGACAACATTAAATGCACCAACATTCGAATTATAGTGGTCTCAGAGAAGAAGAGAAAAAGAAAGGATATGGGAAAATATTTGAAAATATTAGAGTTGAAAACTTCCCTAATATGGAAAAGGAAATAGTCAGTCAGGTCCAGGAAGAGCAGAAAGCCCCATAAAAGACAAATCCAAGGAAAATCACGCCAAGACACCTACTAATCAAACTATCAAAAATTAAATACAAAAAACAATATTAAAAGCAGCAAGGGAAAAACAACAAATAACATACAAGGGAATCCCCATAAGGTTAACAGATGATCTTTCATCAGAGATTCTGCAAGCCAGAAAGGAGAGTCAGGACATATTTAAAGTGATGAAAGGGAAAAACTACAACCAAGATTACTCACCTAAGCGAGGATCTCATTCAGACTCGACAGGGAAATTAAAATCCTTATGGACAAGCAAAAACTAAGAGAATACAGCACCACCAAACCAGTTTTACAACACATGCTAAAGGAAATTCTCTAGGCAGGAAACACAAGAGAAGGAAAAGATCTACAATAGCAAAGCCAAAACAATTAAGAAAAGAGTAATAGGAACATAAATATCGATAATACCTTAAATGTAAATGGATTAAATGCTCCCACCAAAAGACACAGACTAGCTGAATGGATACAAAAACAAGACCTGTATATATGCTGTCTACAGGAGGCCCACTTCAGGCCTAGTGACACATACACACTGAAACAGAAAGGATATAAAAAGATATTCCAGGCAAATGGAAATCAAAAGAACGCTGGAGTAGCAATTCTCATAGCAGGAAAAATGACTTTAAAATAAAGACTATTACAAGAGACAAAGAAGGACACTACATAATGATCTAGAGATCAATCCAGGAAGAAGATATAACAACTGTAAATATTTATGCACCAAACATAGGAGCACCTCAATACATTAGGCATATGCTAACAGCCATAAAAGGAGAAATCAACAGTAACACAATCATAGTAGGGGACTTTAACACCCCACTTACATCAATGGACAGATCATGCAAAATGAAAATAACCAAGGAAAAACAAGCTTTAAATGATGCATTACACAAGATGTACTTAACTGATATTTATAGGACATTCCATCTAAAAACAACAGAATATACTTTCTTCTCAATTGCTCATGGAGAATTCTCAAGGATAGATCATTTCTTGGGACACATATCGAGCCTTGGTAAATTTTTAAAAATTAAAATCATATCAAGAATATTTTCTGACAACAATGCTATGAGACTAGATATCAACTACAGGAAAAAAATGGCAAAACGTACAAACACATGGAGACTAAACAATACACTACTAAATAACCAAGAGATCACTGAAGAAATAAAAGAGGAAATTAAAAAATACCTAGAAAAAGATAACAATAAAAATATGATGACCCAAAACCTACGGGAAGCAGTTCTAAGAGGGAAGTTTATAGCAATAAAATTCTCTCTCAAGAAACAAAAATAAAAAACCTAACATTTCACCTGAAGAAATTAGAGAAATAAGAACAAACAAACCCCAAAAGTTAGCAGAAGGAAAGAAATCAAAAAGAACAGATCAGAAGTAAATGAAAAAGAAATGAAGGAAACGATATCAAAGATCAATAAAACTAAAAGCTGGTTCTTTGAGAAGATAAATAAAATTGATAAACCATTAGCCAGACAAGTGAAGAGAAAAAGGGAGAAAACTCAAATCAATAGAATTAGAAATAAAAAAAGGAGAAGTAACAACTGACACTGCAGGAATAAAAAGGATCATGAGAGATTACTACAAACAATTATATGCCAACAAATGGACAACCTGGAAGAAATGGAAATACTCTCAGAAAAACACAACCTTCAGAGACTGAACCAGGAAGAAATAGAAAATATGAACAGCCCAATCACAAGCACTGAAATTGAAACTGTGATTAAAAATCTTCCAACAAACAAAAGCCCAGGACCAGATGGCTTCACGGGTGAATTCTATCAAAACATTTAAAGAAAGAGCTAACACCTATCCTTCTCAAACTCTTCTGAAACATAGCAGTAGGAGAAACACTCCCAAACCATTCTACTAGGTTACCATCACCCTGACACCAAAACTAGAAAAAGATATTACAAAGAAAGAAAACTACAGGCCAATATCACTGATGAACATAGATGCAAAAATCCTCACCAAAATACTAGCAAACAGAATCCAACAGCACATTAAAAGGATCATAGAACATGATCAAGTGGGGTTTATCCCAGGAATGCAAGGATTCTTCAATATACACAAATCAATCAATGTGATAAACCATATTAACAAATTGAAGGAGCAAAACCATATGATAATCACAATAGATGCAGAAAAAAACTTTCAACAAATTTCAACACACAGTTATGATAAAAACACTCCAGAAAGTAGACATAGAGGATATTATCAACATAATAAAGGATGTATATGACAAACCCACAGCCAACATCGTTCTCAATGGTGAATAAATGAAACCATTTCCTCTAAGATCAGGAAAAGATAAGGTTGCCCACTCTCATTGGTATTCTTCAACATTGTTTTGGAAGTTTTGGCCACTGCAATCAGAAAAATAAAGAAAAAGAATCCAAATCAGAAAAGAAGAAGTAAAACTGTCACTGTTTGCAGATGAAATGATAGTATACATAGAGAATCTTAAAGTTGCTACCAGAAAACTACCAGAGCTAATCAATGAATTGGTAAAGTAGCAGGATACAAAATTAATGCACAGAAAACTCTTGCATTGCCATACACTAATGATGAAAAATCTGAAAGAGAAATTAAGGAAACACTCCCATTTACCACTACAACAAAAAGAATAAAATATCTAGGAATAAACCTACCTAAGGAATCAAAAGACCTGTATGCAGAAAACTATAAGACACTGATGATAGACATTAAAGATGATCCAAACAGATGGAGAGATATAGTATGAACTTGGATTGGAAGAATCAACATTGTGAAAATGACTATACTACCCAAAGCAATCTCAAGATTCAATGCAATCCCTATCAAACTACCAATGGCATTTGTCACAGAACTAGAACAAAAAAATTCACAATTTGTATAGAAACACAAAAGAGCCTGAATAGCCAAAGCAATCTTGAGAAAGAAAAACGGAGCTGGAGGAATCAGGCTCCCTGGCTTCAGATTATAGTACAAAGCTACAGTAAACAAGACAGTATGGTACTGGCACAAAAACAGAAATATAGATCAATGGAACAGGATAGAAAGGCCAGAGATAAACCTATGCACATATGGCCACCTTATATTTGGTATAGGAGACAAGAATATACAATGGAGAAAAGACAGCCTCTTCAATAACTGGTGCTGGGAGAACTGGACAACTACTTGTAAAAGAATGAATTTAGAACACTGTGTTACACCATACACACAAAAAAAACTCAATATGGATAAAGACCTAAGTGTAAGACTGGAAACTATAAAACTCGTAATGGAAACTATAGGCAGAACACTCTATGACATAAATCATAGCAAGATCCTTTTTGACCCACCTCATACAGAAATGGAAATAAAAACAAAAATAAACAAATGGGACCTAATGAAACTTAAAAGCTTTTACACAGCAAAGGAAACCATAAACAAGGTGAAAAGGTAACCTGCAGAATTTGAGAAAATATTTGCCAATGAAGCAACTGACAAAGGATTAATCTCCAAATTATACAAGCAACTCATGCAGTTCAATATCAAATAAACAAAAAACCCAATCCAAAAATGGGCAGAAGACCTATATAGACATTTCTCCAAAGAAGATATACAGATTGCCAACAAACACATGAAAGGATGCTCAACATCACTAATCATTAGAGAAATGCAAATCAAAACTACAGTGAGATATCACCTCACACCAGTCAGAATGGCCGTCACCAAAAAATGTACCAACAATAAATGCTGGAGAGGGTGTGGAGAAAAAGGAACCCTCTTGCACTATTGGTGGGAATATAAATTGATACAGCCACTATGGAGAACAGTATGTGGGTTCCTTAAAGTCTAAAAATAGAACTACCATATGACCCAGCAATCCCATTACTAAGCATATACCCTGAGTAACCGTAATTCGAAAAGAGTCATGTACCACAATGTTCATTGCAGCTCTATTTGCAATAGCCAGGACGTGGAAACAACCTAATTGCCCACTGACAGTGAATGAATACAGAAGATGTGGCAGATATACACAATGGAATATTACCAGCCATAAAAAGAAAGGAACTTGAATTATTTGTAGTTATGTGGATGGGCCTAGAGACTGTCATACAGAGTGAAGTAAGTCAGAAAGGGAAAAACTAATACTGTATGCTAACACATATATATGGAATCTCAAAAGAAACAAAAATATGTTTCTGGAGAACCTAGGGAAAGGACAGGAATAAAGACACAGTTGTAGAAAATGGACTTGAGGACACAAGGAGGGGGTAGGGTAAGCTGGGATGAAGTGAGAGAGTGGCGTGGACGTATATACACTACCAAATTTGAAATAGATAACTAGTGGGAAGCAGCCACATAGCACAGGGAGAATAGCTCTGTGCTTTGTGCCCACCTAGAGGGATGGGATAGGGAGGGTGAGGGGAGATGCAAGAGGGAGGAGATATGGGGAGATATATATATATATATATATATATATATATATATATATATATAGCTGATTCATTTTGTTATACAGCAGAAATTAACACACCTTTGTAAAGCTATTATACTCCAATAAAGATATTTAAAAAATAAAAAATAAGTAAAAGAATGACCCTTTTAAAGGAATAAAACAAATGTAGGGAAACCATCTCTGATGAAGGCAAACTTACTTGACAAAGACTTTAAACAATTGTCTTAAATACAGTCAAAATGCTAAAGGAAAACAAAAAGAACTAAAGGAAATCAGAAAAACAATGTATGAAAATGAAAATAACAGTAAAGCAATAATTTTTTTAAAAGACCAAATGAAAATCCCGTAGCTGAAATAACAGTTATGCAAAAATTCACTAGTGAAGGTCTTAACAGAAGATTTGAGCAGGCAGGAGAAAGAGACAGCAAAATTGAAGATAGGACAATTGAAATTATTGATCTGAAGAGCAAGGAAAAAAGATTAAAGAAGAATGAGAAGAGCCAACAAACTCGTGCTACATGATCAAGTTGCATTAAGTACATTTTATTGGAGTACCACAAGGAAAAAAGAGAAAAAAGCAGAGAATATTTGAAGAAATAGCAGCTGAAAATATCTCAACATAGACTGTGGACACAATCTACAAATCCAAAACACTCAACAAAGACAAAGTACAAGTAAGATAAACCCATATAGACCTTATCCAAGACAGACTATAATGAGATTGTTCAAAGACAAAAATAAAATCTTGAAAGCAGCAAGACAGAGACAACTTATCAAGTAAAAGGGATTCACAATATGATTAATAGCCAATTTCTTCTTAGAAATCATGGATTCCTGGAGGCAGTGGGATGATATTTAAAGTGCTAAAAGAAAAAACTATTAAGAATACTCTATCCAGAATTCATGTTTTTCAAAAATGAGGGAGAACTTAAGATATTCCCAGACAAACAAAAGCTAATTGAGTTCATTACCACTTGACCTGTCTTATAAGAAGTGATAAAGGGAATCCTTTAGGGTAAGTTAAAAGGACAATTGTAATTCAAAGCTGTATTAATAAGTAAATGTATCTGGTAATGATAAATATCTGGCCAAATAACAAATCCAGTACAATTATACCTTTGGTTTGTAATTTCACTTTTTATTTCCTATAGAATTTAAAAGACAAATTCATAAAAATAATTATAAGTCTATGTTATTGGGCACACAATATATAAAGATGTAATTCATTGTAACACCATAAGGCAGGGGGAGACAGGAGTATTTTTGTGTGTGTGTGTGTGTGCCAAGTTAAGTTGGCATCAATTTGAACATAATTTTAGGATTTTTAGTGTCATCCTAGTGGTATTCACAATGAAAATGTCTAAAAACTACACAAAAAAGATATGAGAAGAAAATAAAACTTATTATTATTAAAAAAAACTAAAAACAAAGGAATGCAGTAATGGAGGAAATGAGGAACAAAAAGCTATTAGGCATATAAAAAGTAAATGGGAAAGTGATAGAAGTAAGTCATTCTTTTTCTTTAACTTTCAAAATGTTGCATTAAGCATTCCAATCAAAAGCCATAGATGAGAAAAATGGATAAAACAGCAACAACCCAACACCAATGTTTTCTACAGGAAGCTCACTTTAGATCTAGAGACACAAATGAATTAAAAGTGAAAGAATGGGGAAAAAAATACATGCATATTGTAATCAAAAGACAGCAGGCGTAGTGATCCTGATATCACACAAAACTGACCTTCAGTCAAACTGTTACAAAAGACAAAGAAGGGCATTACACATTGATAAAAAGGCTCAAATTATCACAAAAATATAACAATTTTAACCATATTTACCCCAAAGAAGAGAACCCCAAAATATATGAAGCAATTACTAATAGAATTAAAGGAAACATTAGCTCTACAATAGTAGTTAAGTCTTCAATAGATTATTGTCCATAATGGACAGAACACCTAGACAGAAAATCAACAAAGAGACAAAGGACTTGAAATGCACTATAAACCAACTAGATATGTAGACATATGTAGAACTAATAAACATATGTAGAACAGGTCATCCAAAACAGCATAAATTGCATTTTTTCAGAACACATGGAACATTCTCCAAGGTAAGTCATATGTTATCCCACAAAAAAAGCCTCAGTATATTATAAAATATTGAAATCATACAAAATATGTTCTCTGACAACAATGGAATGTAGGTGGAAGTCAATAGCAGAAGGAAAATTACAAAATTCATAACTATGTGAAAACTTAAAAGATACACTCAAGCATCACAGGAGTAAAAGATATCACAGGAAAATTAATTTTAAAATATACACCAAATGTGATGAGATTTAGCAAAGGCAGTCTCAGAAGGAAAGTTATAGTTCTAAACACCTATATTTAAAAAGAAGTAGGATCTCAAATCAACAACCTAATTTTACACCTTGAGGAAGTAAGAAAAGTACTAAAACCAAAGTTAGCAGTAGGGAGTAAATAATAATAGTAATAAAATTATTAGAGAGAGAAAAATAAAATAAAGAACAGAAAAGCAGGAAAAGAGGGTAGTAATCAAGATGGCAGAAAAAAAAGATGTGGAGCTAAACTCCTCCCATAAATACATCAAAAATATAACTACATGTGGAACAATTCTCACAGAATACCCACTGAACACTGGCAGAAGACCCCATACTACCAAAGCTACAAGAAATATCACTATGTAACAGAGTAGTATAAAAGGGAAAAAAAGGAATTGGGACTGGACTGTGTCCCTGGGAGGGAGCTGTGAAAGGAGAAATGTTCCCTCACCATGGGAACATCATGTACTGACTAGGAGGTCAGCCAGAATAGATAGAGAGCCACACATACTCAGAGGAGAGTATAGCAGCTGGCTTGCAGCAGGCAGGACAGAGAGAGACGAGGACAGACCTCACTGCACCTCCCAGCCTGAGACAGGTGTCTACTGTTGTGTGCAGTGGCTAGGTGCTGAAACTCAGACTTCAACAGACAGACCCAGGAAGAGGACTCAGTTTGGTGGTGGGGAGACAGCCAAAAGGGCCTGAAGTGTGGTTGGGACCACAACTGGTTTTGTGTGCAGGATGGAGCCCAAGTCCTACATAGAATCCCCATTGTTAAGACACACAAAAGGAGGGGTGGGTGCCCACCATAGCAGTTTCATTCTCCCTGTGCTAACAGCGGGTGCAGCTCATGGCTGGCAGCAGAGCCTGGGGAAGATTAATGGCACACCCATAGCAGGCTTTGTTGGTGAGCATAAGTGGAATCTGAGCCAATTACCAGTTTGCCCACTGTGGAGGCAGGGTCAAGTGCAGTGCCAATGATAGTTTACTTTGCGAGTGCCACAACAGATGACAGGTGAAATCAAAGAGTGCACGTACTGGTGGACAGTTCCTGGGGAGGAATACACAGTGGCTCCGTTCCCAGAGGGAGTGCTCCAGTCCTATCTACCACACACCACACCTTAGAACTGGATCTGAAGGCTTTCTCAAACAACTGAGGAGTAGACCCTGCCCCCAACAGAGCTGTGACAACTACAGAGCAAAGAAGATGCCCTGCTCAATGTCCAGTGCAGGCTCTGGTCAAAACAATACCAATAACACCCTCCATTAATAACACCCTTTTCCTCAAGGCCACCCCAAGGAAAAACATGGCAGGCATCCATGCCAAAAACATCCTTCACAGCAAAAAAATTGGACTTATGTAGGCTACACAGGGACACTCCCACATAAAAAATAGCCCTTCAGGACCATGATAAATAACTATTTTCCCTAAATTCATAGAGTCAAGGGAAAATAAGTAAAATGAAAAAGGAGAGGAATCACTCCCAGTTAAAAGAAGAAGAGAAATCTCCTGAAAGACAATTAAAGAGACCTCTTCAGTCTACCAGACCATGAGTTCAAAAAGGAAGTAATAAAAATGCTAAAGGAATTAAGAAAGGCTATTTATAGAAATGCAGGTCTCTGTAACAAGGAACTAGAATTTATAAAGATGAACCAATCAAAACTAGACAACTCAATTTCTGAGAAGAAAACAAAGCTAAAGGCAATGAATAGAAAAGTAAATAATGCTGAAGTACAAATAAGTGATCTGGAAGATAGAATAATGGAAATCACCCAATCAAAACAGCAGATAGAAAGACAAATTAAAAAAAAAAGGAAAGCAACATACAAGATTTATGGGATAATACAAAATATGTCAATCTACATGTAATTGTGAATCCCAGATAAAAAGGGATTGAAAGAAATTATTTGTATTTGAAGACATTATGGCTGAAAACTTCCCAAACCTAGAGAAGGAAACAGATATCCAGGTACAGGAAGTGCAGAGAGTCCCAAACAAGATGAAGCCAACCAGACCTACATCAAGACATATTATAATCAAAATGGCAAAAGTTAAAGATTCTAAGGCAACAAGTAAAAAGCAAAGAATTAATTACAAGGGAACCCCAATAAAGCTTTCAGCTGATTTCTGTACAGAAACTTTGCAGGCCACAGGGAGTAGTACAATATATTCAAAGTCCTGAAAGGGAAAAACCGAAAACCTAGGATATTTTACCCAAAAAGACTATCATTTAGAAAAGAGAGAGAGATAAAAAATGTGCAGGGCTTCCCTGGTGGCGCAGTGGTTGAGGGTCCGCCTGCCGATGCAGGGGACACGGGTTCGTGCCCTGGTCCGGAAGGATCCCATATGCCACGGAGCGGCTGGGCCCATGGGCTGTGGCTGCTGAGCCTGCACGTCTGGAGTCTGTGCTCCGTGGCAGGAGAGGCCGCAACAGTGAGAGACCCACGTACCGCAAAAAATAAAAAAAAAAAAAAGAAATGTGCAATATTAAACCTATCCTAAAGGAAACATTGAAAGGTCTTCTCGAAATAGAAAAGAAGCAAGAATCTACAGGAAAGGGAAAAAGCACAATAGGATAATCAAGTACATAAAAGAATTGTAGGTCAGTTAAATAAGCCAGTACGTAGATTAAAAAAAAACCAAAAACATTTTGTGAAAGTGACTATAACTACAATGAATATCAAAAGGTTAAACATGAAGTTGTAAAATAAGACATCAAAATCATAAAATGTGGGGGAGAGAAGTAAGAAAATGTAGATTTTTTAGAATGTGTTTGAGCTTCTGCAATTACCTGTCTAAAGCAAATAGAGTAATGAGTTAACATACTTAAAAATTAGGGTAACCACAAATCGAAAACATACAATAGATTCACAAAAAACAAAAAGAAGAGAAGCCAAGCATAATACAAAAGAAAACCATCAAAGCACAAAAGGAAAAGCAAAAAGAAAAAGAGAGGGACAAAGAAGAAATATAAAATCAATGGGAAAAAAAGGTTTAAAATGACAATAAATATATATCTATCAATAATTACCTTAAATGTCAATGGACTAAATACTCTAATCAAAAGACACAGAGTGTTAGATTGGATAAAGAAACAAGAGCCTACAATATGCTGCCTACAGGAGACCCACTTTAGGGCGAAGAACACACATAGATTGAAAGTAAGGGTACGGAAAAAGATATTTCATGCAAATGGAAATGAAAAGAAAGTGGGGGTTGCAATACTCATATCGAGTAAATAGACTTAAAACAAAGTCCAAAAAGAAAGATAACCACTATGCAATGATAAAAGGATCAATACAAGAACAGGATATTACACTCATTAATATATATGCACCCAATAGAGGAGCACCTAAATACATAAAACAAATACTTACAGACATAAAGGGAGAAACTGATAGAAATACAATAAAAGCAGGAGATTTTAACACCCCACTGAAATCAATGGACAGAAATTCCAGACAGAAAATCAATAAGACAACAGAGATATTAAATGACAAAATTCAACAGTTAGACTTAATTGATATTTTTCAAGACATTTTATCCAAAAACAAAACAAAACAAAAAACAAGACAAACAAACTAATAAAAATCCCAGAATACACATTATTTTCAGGTGCACATGGAATATTCTCTAGGTGAGACAACATATTAGGACACGAGAAAAGCCTCGACAATTTTAACAGTACAAAATTTATTTCAAACATTTTTTCTGATCACAACAGCATGAAACTAGAAATCAACCACAGAAAGATAAATGAGAAAAAAACCCACACAATTACATGTAGAGTAAACAGCATGTTACTGAAAATCCAGTGGGTCAATGATGAAATCAAAGAAGAAATTTTAAAAATGCCTTGAAACAAATGACAATGAAAACACAACCATACAAAAACTATGGGCTGCAGGAAAAGCAGTCCTAAGAGGGAAGTTCATAGCAATACAGGCTTCCTCAGAAAACAAGAAAAATGTCAAATAAACAACCTAAACTATCACCTAAAACAATTAGATAAGAAAAAACCTAAATTCAGCAGAAGAATGGAAATAATAAAGATCAGAGAGGAAATAAATTACATGAGATTAAAAAATAACAATAGAAAAAATCAATAAAACCAAGAGTTTGTGTTTTAAATGGGTAAACAAAATTGACAAACCTCTGGCCAGGCTCACCAAGAAGAAAAATGAGAGGACCGAAATAAACAAAATAAGAAAGGAAAGAAGAGAAATAACTTATATTGCAGAAATACAAAATTCCATAAGAGAATACTATGAACAATATATGAACAAATTGGACCACCTAAAACAAATGAACAACATTCTAGAAACATATAGCCTACCAAAACTGAATCAAGAAGAAACAGATTTTGAACAGACTGATCACTAAAAGTGAAATAGGACCTGTAATAATAAGAATAATAATAATACGTCTCTGAAAACAAAAGACCAAGACCAGATGGCTTCACTGGGGAACTCTACCAAACATAAAAGAAGAACATACACAGATCCTTCTCAAACTCTTCCAAAAACTCGAAGCGGAGGGAACACTCCCAGAGTCATTCTGTGAAGCCACCATCACTCTGATAGTAAAGCCAGACTAAGACCCTACCAAAAAAGAAAATTACAGGCCAATATAGATGCAAAAATCTTCAAGAAAAGATTAGCAAATCAAATCCAACCACACATAAAAAGCATCATACACCTTGATCAGGTTGGATTCATCCCAGGATCACAAGCATGGTTCAACATACGCAAATCAATCAATGTGTACACCACATCAACAAAACAAAAAGATGTAAACCACATGATCATCTCAATTGATGCAGAAAAAGCATTTGACATAATTCAACCTACATTCATGATAAAAAGTTTTACCAAAGTGGGTATAGATGGAATATATCTTAACATCATAAAAGCTGTTTATGACAAACACACAGTAAACATTATAGTTTACAGTGAAAAGCTGAAAGTTGTCCCGCTAAAATCTGGAACAAGACAAGGATGCCCACTCTCACCACTTCTATTCAACATAGTATTGGAAGTCCTAGGCACAGCAATAAGACCAGAAAAAGAAATAAAATGTATCCAAATTGGAAGGGAAGAGGTAAAATTTTCATTATATGCAGATGGCATGATATTTTATATAGAATACCCTAAAGACTCCGCACAAAAACTACTAGAACTGATAAAAAAATATTCATCAGGGTAGGAAGATAAAAGATTAACATACAGAAATCTGTTGCATTTCTTTATACTAACAATGAAACATAAGAAAAAGAAAGTAAAAACAAAGTCACTTTTAAAATCACATAAAAAAAAAAACCTAGGAATAAACCTTACCAAGGAGATCAAAGACTTCTACACTGAAAAAGATAAAAGATTGATAAAGGAAATTGAAGATGATTCAAAGAAATGGAAAGATATCACATGCTCTTTGATTGCAAGAATTAATATTGTTAAAATGGAAAAAAGACCCCAAACAATCTACAGATTTAATTCAACCACTATCAAATTACCCTTAAAATTTTTCACAGAACTAGAACAAATAATCCTAAAATTTATATGGAACCACAAAAGACCCAGAATTTCCAAAGCAATACTGAGAAAAAAAGAACAAGTCTGGAGGCATAACTCTCCCAGACATCATATCATAGCTTCCACAAAGCTATGATAATCTTAATGAATAAATTAACCAATTAAATATAATAGTATGAAATAATGTAAACAAATGTATGACAACAAATTAGTTAACCTAGACAAAATGTATAAATTCCTAGAAACATGCAAATTACCTAAACTGGCTGTGATTGTCAATTTTATGTGTCAGTTTTGCTGACCAGATTTTTTGTGTCAAACACTAGTCTAGATGTTGCTTTAAAAATGTTTTTGAGGGCTTCCCTAGTGGCGCAGTGGTTGAGAGTCCACCTACTGATGCAGGGGACGCGGGTTCGTGCCCCGGTGCGGGAAGATCCCACGTGCTGCGGAGCGGCTGGGCCCGTGAGTCACGGCCGCTGAGCCTGCGCGTCGGGAACCTGTGCTCCGCAGCGGGAGAAGCCACAACAGTGAGAGGCCTGCATACTGCAAAAAAAAAAAAAAAAAAAAAATGTTTTTGATGTGATTAACACTTTAAATCTGTTTAATTTAAGTAAAGAACATTGACCTCCATAATGTGTATTGGCCTCATCCAATCAGTTGAAGGACTTAGCAAAAAATGAGGTCTCTCAATGAAGGAATCTTATCTTCAGACTGCAACAGAAATTCCACCTGAGTTTCCAGCCTTTAGACTTTAGTCTACAACATTTCTTCTCACCTGAATCTCCAGATCTCCAGTCTACCAACTTGCCCTACAGGTTTCAAATTTGCCATTCCTCACAATACCCAAATTGCTTGAGCCAGTTTCTTAAAATAAATCTCTCTCTCTCGCTCTATTGAGAAAAAGATAGACACACAGACAGAAAGCCAGCTAGACAGAGGCAGAGAACAATGACTAATACAGATTTTGGTATTGAGAGTGGTTTCATAGGAACAGAATCTTAAGAATGATTTTTATGAACTTGTTCTGAGGTTTCTGGACTTGATTCTACTGTATTATTAAATTTAAAGTGCAAATTACTCTATTTCCA
Organism: Aethalodelphis obliquidens; assembly: GCF_003676395.1. NCBI lineage: Eukaryota > Metazoa > Chordata > Mammalia > Artiodactyla > Delphinidae > Aethalodelphis > Aethalodelphis obliquidens. The sequence goes on along the minus strand of NW_020838037.1, from coordinate 2,250,295 downwards.
CTAGTAAAGAGAGGACTGATAGTCTATAATATAATGTAGCAATGGAGATTCACAAAATAACAGTATTAGATAATTGTAGTTAAATATTTATAAGAAGCAAGGTTCTGGGTGCCCATGTATTTGACACCTTAGAATATAGGTATAGTGAGATTGATTGGTTTCTCCTAGTTGCACTGGACAAAGAGGGCAAAGAAAAGGATTAGCTCAGAGATGCTCCAGAACCATATAAATGATCTGAATATTTTTGTGTATTTTTGAAAGAAAACTTTATCCCCTGTAGCTAAAGAGCTGAGATTTCTGAAAACCAAACACAGAGTCTCATCCTGCAAGGGGATGAATTACAACACAAATTGAATTCCCAAACGTGCATGTTGTCTGCTATTAAAGTGAGAATATTGACTGGGAAGGAATGTCGTTCTGAAAACTGTAGTATGGATATATGTGAAGAACCTAAATGAATCTGGGTCATTGAACCCCTAAATTTGGCTCAGTGTTCTCACCTCTGGAGATTAACCTTGCTTTGCCTGAAAAAAACCAAAAAAACAAAAAAACTGTAATGGGTTCCCCTGAGGTAGTTGCATTCAAGGTACTCCTGATTCTTTTCATCACCCACACTCATCATTTTATTTTTCTAGACATAAATATGTGAGGGGAGCCCCAGAATATTTGAAGAGCTCTCTGCTCACTCTTCGCAGTAGACCAGAAATTGCAGTGGAAACTGCTACCACTAAACTGGAAAACATACATGCCATGGTAGTAATTGAATCCCAGGTGGCAGGCACTAAGGGGTATCACTTAATTGCCAAAGGCAAAGTGAGCATGATTACCATAAAGAACAGCAGAGTCAAAGCAGTAAGCAGAATAGTCTGACTTGCAGAAACACATGGCATTGTTAGCTCATGGTATCCCTAGAAGCGAAATAAATGGGAAGTATAATAAATCCTTTCTTGATCTATATAAGCAGAGGAGTTTATGTCAAGTAAACAGAAGCCTAGCTTGAATCACAAAACAGAATCATGACCCCTGGATCAATTTCCAGACTTGAGTCAATTTACAGACCCAGAAACCTTGAATGAAACTGTGCATTGTGGGAAAGAATATAGTCAGACTTTTTAAAGATTATTAGATACTACCTCAGAACTGACACTAATTCCAGAAGACCCCAAGTATTACTGTGGTCCACCCATCAGAGTACAGGCTTATGGGGGTCAGGTCATCAATGGAGCTTTAGTTCAGGTTTGTGTCACTGTGGGCCCAGTGACACACCAGAGCAGCCACCTGTTCTCTACATCTAAGAGTGTGTTTCTCTTTTTGTTTGTTTCATTATTTGTTTTGTTTTTTACATTATATGTAAGAATGAGATCATACACTGTCTTTCTCTGTTTGATTTATTTCCCTTAGCATAATAAACTCTAGATCCTTCATGTAGTCACAAACAACAAGATTTCTTTTGCTTTTTTGCCTGAGTAATATCACATATATATATATATATATATATATATATATATATATATATATATATAAATGCACAACACATCTTCTTTATCCATTTTTCTATTGATGGACACTTAGGTTGCTTCCACATGTTTCCTATTGTAAATAATGCTGTAATGAATATTGGTGCACATATATCTTTTCAAATTGGTGTTTTTTATTTCTTCAGATCAATACCCAAAAATGGAATTTCTGAATCATATGGTCATTCTATTTTTAATTTTTTGAAGAACCTCCATAGTACTTTGCTTAGTGACTGCACCAATTTACAATACTACCAATAGAGCAGTAGGTTCACTTTTCTCCACAATCTTGCCAACACTTGTTATTTGCTGTCTTTTTTTTGTGTGTGTGGTACACGGGCCTCTCACTGATGTGGCCTCTCCCATTGCAGAGCACAGGCTATGGATGTGCAGGCCTAGCAGCCATGGCTCAAGGGCCTAGCTGCTTCATGGCATGTGGGATCCTCCCAGACAGGGGCATGAACCCATGTCCCCTGCATTGGCAGGCGGACTCTCAACCACTGTGCCACTAGGGAAGCCCTGCTGTCTTTTTGATAATAGCCATTCTAACAGATGTGACGTGATATCTAATTTTGGTTTTAATTTGCACTTCCCTTATGATTCGTGAGTTGCATATTTTCAATCATCTGATGACCTCTGTGCATCTTCTTTGGAAAAATGTCTATTCAAGTCCTCTGCCCATTTTTCAATCAGATTGTTTGCTTTTTGATATTGAACTGTATTTTTTTTATAATAATTCATCAGATATATCATTTGCAAAAATCTTCTCCCATTCAGTAGGCTGCCTCTTTGTTTTCTTGATAGTATCCTTCACTGTGCAAAAGATTTATAGTTTGATGTATTTCTTTTTAAAATAAATTTATTTATTTATTTTTGGCTGCATTGGGTCTTCATTCCTGTGCACAAGCTTTCTCTAGTTGTGGCCAGCAGGGGCTACTCTTCATTGTAGTGCATGGGCTTCTCATTGCAGTGGATTCTCTTGTTGTGGAGCATGGGCTCTAGATGTGCAGGCTTCAGTAGTTGTGGCACACAGGCTCAGTAGTTGTGGTGCCTGGGCTTAGTTGTTCCCCCAGCATGTGGGATCTTCCTGGACCGGGTCTCAAACCCATGTCTCCTGAATTGGCAGGCAGATTCTTAACCACTGCACCACCAGGGAAGTCCCTCATTTGTTTATTTTTGCTTTAACTTTCCTTTCTTGAGAAGGTGGATTCAAAATAATATTGCTAAGGCCAGTGTTAAAGAGTATGCTGCCAGTTTTCTTCTAGGAGTTTTATGGTTTCTGGTTTTACAATTAAGTCTTTAAATCATTTTGAGTTTATTTTTGTATACGATGTGGAAAGTGGTCCAGTCTGATTCTTTGGCATATAGCTTTCCAGTTTTCCAGCACCATTAATTGAAGAGGTTTCCTTTTCACTATTGTATATTCTTGCCTCTTTTGACCACGTAAGTGTGGGTTTATTTGGGGGTTCTCTATTGAGAATCCATTTTTCTGTTGATCTATGTGTCATTTGTGCTAATACAATGTGATTGCTGAAGGTTTGTATTATAGTTTTAGTCAGAGAACTACACCTCCAGCTTTTTCTTTTTTCTCAAGATTTCTTTGGGTATTCATGGTCTTTTGGTTTCCACACAAATTTTAGAATTATTTGTTCTAGGTCTGTGAAAATTGCCATTGGCATTTTGATAGTTTTATTGAATCTGTAGATTGCCTTGGACAGTATGGTCATTTAAAAAATATTAATTTTTCCGATTCATGAGCACAGTACATCTTTCTATTTGTTTGTGTTATCTTAAATTTCTTTCCTCAGTGCCATAGTTTGCAGGGTACAGGTATTTTGTCTCTTTGGTTATATTTATACCAAGGTGTTCTATTCATTTTGATGCAGTTGTAAATGGGATTGTTTTCTTGATTGCTTTTTCTGATAGTGCATTATTAGTGTATAGAAACACAGCAGATTTCTATATAATGCTATATCCTGCACCTTTACTGATTTCATCTATTTGTTATAGATTTTTGGTAGTGTCTTTAGCATTTTTTGTATATTATCATGTAATCTGTGTATAGTGAGTTTTACTTCTTCCTTTCCAATTTAGATGCATTTCATTTTTTCCTGTCTGATTGCTGTGGCTAAGACTTTCAATACTATGTTGAATAAAAATGGGTAGAGTGGACATCCTGGTCTTATTCCTGATCCTAGAGGAAATGCTTTCAGATTTTTATTGTTGAGTATAATGTTGGCTCTAGGTTTGTCATATCTGACCTTTATTATGTTGATGAATGTTCTGTCTATACACAACTTGTGTGTTTATAATATATTGATGTTGATTTTTTTAAAAAAGATTTTCCTGTACCTATTAAGTTATCATATGAATTTTATTCTTCAACTTGGTAATGTAGTATATTAAGTTGATTGATTTGTGGATACTGAGCCATCCTTGTTTCTCTGGTATAATTTCCACTTGGCCATGATGTTAAGATGCTTTTAATATATTGCTGAACTTGGCTTGCTAATATTTTGTTGAGGACTTTTGCATCTATATTCATCATAGTTTCTTTTTTGTTGTATTTTTGTCTGAGTTTGGTATCAGGATGATGCTGGCCTTGTAGCATGAGTCCAGAAGCATGCCTTCCTTTTAATTTTTTGGGGTAGTTTAAGAAGGATAAGTGTTAACTCTTCTTTAAATGCATTGTAGAATTCATCTGTGAAGTCATCTGAGCCTAGATTTTTGTTTGTTGGGAGTTTTTTGATTACTCATTCAATTTTATTACTGGCAATGCATCTTTCTATTTATATTTCTTCCTGGTTCAGTCTCAGAAGATACACGTTTTCAGGAATTTATCCATTTCTTCTAGGTTGTCCATCTTATTAGCATATAATTCTTTGTAGTAATTTATTATGATCCTTTGTATTTCTGTGGTATTGGTTGTAACTTCTCCTCTTTTATGTCTGATTTTATTTATTTGAGCCTTCTTTTTCTTATGAGTCTGGCTAAAGTTTTATAAATTTTGTTTACCTTTTCAAAGAACCAGCTCTTAGTTTTATGAATTTTTGCTATTTTTCCTTAGTCTCTATTTTCTTTATTTCTGCTCTGACCTTTATTAGTTCTTTCCTTCTACTAACTTTGGGTTTAGCTTGTTCTTTTTCTAGTTCCCTTAAGCATAATATTAGATTGTTTAGTTGCGATTTTCCTTGTCTCATGCAGTAGACCTGTATTGGTATAAACCTCCCTCCTGGAAATTTTGGTTGCATCCTATATATTTTGGAACATTATTTCCATTTTCACTTGCCTCCAGGTATTTTTTGATTTCCTCTTTGACTTTTTCAGTTACTCTTGGTTGTTTAGTAGCAGAGACTTCTAGTCTCAAACTCTTGTTTTTGGAAAAGATGCTTAATATATTTCAATCTTCTTAAATTTATTGAGATCTTTTTTGTGGCCTAACATGTGATTTATCCTGGGGACAGTTCCAAATATACATGAGAAGAATCTGCTGCTTTTGAATGGAAAGTTATCTATAAAATTGTGTGTGTGTGTGTGTGTGTGTGTGTGTGTGTGTGTATATATATATATATATATATACTCAATCTGATATAATGTGTCATTTAAGGCCAGTGTTTCTTTTTTTTTCACGGATTTAATATTTCTTTATTTTTTTAAACATCTTTTTTGGAGTATAATTGCTTTACAATGGTGTATTAGTTTCTGCTTTATAACAAAGTGAATCAGCTATACATATATCTCGATGTCTCCTCCCTCTTGTTTCTCCCTCCCACCCTCCCTATCCCACCCCTCTAGGTGGTCACAAAGCACCAAGCTGATCTCCCTGTGCTATGTGGCTGTTTCCCAGTAGCTATCTATTTTACATTTGGTAGTGTATATATGTCAATGCCACTCTTTCACTTCGTCCCAGTTTACCTTCCCCTTCCCTGCGTCCTCAAGTCCATTCTCTACATCTGCATCTTTATTCCTGTCCTGCCCTTAGGTTCTTCAGAAGGCCAGTGTTTCTTTATTGATTTTCTACTGAATGATCTGTCCATTGAGGTAAGTGGGGTGAAAGGTACCCTATTATTATTGTATTACTGTCAATTTCTTTTTTTATATTTGCTAATATTTGCCTTATATATTTAGTTGCTCCTATATTTAGTGCACATATATTTACAACTTTTATATTTTCTTGTATAGATCCCTTTATCATTATGTAGTGTCCTTCTGTTTCTTGTTAGTTTTTTTTTCTTTTTAAGTCTATTTTGTCTAAGTATTTCTTCCTCAGTTTTCTTTTAATTTTAATTTGAGTAGAATATCTTTTTTTATCCTCTAACTTTTAGTCTATGTGCCTTTTGATCTGTAGAGAATCTCTTGTAGGTAGCAATATATGGATCTTATTTTTGTATCCATTCATCTACTCTCTGTATTTAGTCCACTTACATTTAAAGTAATTATTGATAGATATGTACTTATTAGTATTTTTAAAAATTGTTTTCTTGTTGTTTTTGTAGTTCTTTTTATTCACTTTTTCTTGTTTTGCTATCTTCCCTTGTAGCTTTAATATTATATTCAGATTCCTTTCTCTTTTTTCTTTGTGTACCTATTATAAATGTTTGTAGTTACCATAAGGTTCATATATAAATATATTCATATATATATATTTTTATATATATGAATGATTATTTTAAGTAGTTTGAGTACATTCTAACAACCCTGCATTTTTGCTCAGTCTCCCATTCTTGCTCAGTCTCCCAAATTTTTTGACATCATATTTTATACCTTTTGGGGGAATTTTTGTATACTTTACCTATTTATTGTGGATATAGATGATTTTATTATTTTGTCTCCATTACCTTTACTGTTTATCTTTACTTATGATTTTTCCTATCATAATTTTTATATTTCTAGTCATTTTTTTAAAAATTTCTGCTGAGAGAAGTCCGTTTAACATTTCTTGTAAAGCTAGTGCAAAACTCTTTATCTTCTTCTGAGACCTTGATAATGTGGATATTAGTAGGCTGGATGTTGTTCTAGACATCTCTTAGACTAAAAATCGTCATTTTCTAAATTCTTCTTTTTTCCTTTTTTTCTCTTCAGCTTGGTTGATTTTCACTACTCTGTCTTTCAGATCACTGATCCACTCCTCTGTATCATTGAACCTACTTATGATTCCTTCTAGTGTATTTTTTCCAGTTATTGTGTTTTTCAGCTTTGTTTCTTCTTTATATTTTCTAACTCTTTGTTAAAATTCTCACTATGTTCATTCATTCTTCTTCTGAGTTTTCTGAGCATATATATGATCATTACCTTGAACTCTTTATTGAGTGGAGTACTTATCTCCACTTTGTTTAGTTGTTTTTCTGGGGTTCTGTATTGTTCCTGCATTTGGAACTTATTCATCAGTCTTTTTATTTTGCCCTATTTTATGTGTTTATTTCTTTGTGTTAGATATGTTGATTATATGGCTTTATGCTAAAGTCCTATAGGGCTCAGCATGCTTCCTTTCTGTCACCAGAGATATATGCTCTAGGGTTGCCTCCTATGAGTCCCCTTCTGTTGTGGTGAGGCTGATTACTGTGGATACACTTGTAGATGGAGCTGACCTCCTGTGTGCTTTGCTGCACAGTCCAGGAGTCAAGGGATGGCTGCCAGGTTGCTGGTGGACCTAGCTGAGTACTCAAGTAGCTGTCAGCTGGGCCCAGGGAGGTTCAAGGTAGGCACTGACACACTGGAGTGTGGGGCCATGTCCCCAGCATTAATAGGCTAGAGGGAGAATTCCAAATCAGTGTTTACCAGGGTAGGGTTTTTTTGCAATAGAGTAAGCTCCAAAAAGCTGGCTGCTTCCAGCATCTATATTCCCAGGAGTTCCAGTTGCCTACTGCTTCTTCAAGAGGCTCTACAAGATAAGCAAGTGGGTCTGACCCAGGCTCTTTTCAAACAACTGCCTCTGAGCTGGGATTTGTATTATGTGAGGTTTTGCATGCACCCTTTAAGAGTGGAGTCTATTTCCTACAGCCCTCCAACTCTCCTGAATATAAGCCCTGTTAGTTCTCAAAGCCAGATTTCTGAGGGCTTGGTCTTCCTGGGCCTGGACCCCTGGCCAGGTTAACTCAGTGTAGGGCTCAGACCTCTTGCTTCTTGAGGAGGACATCTATCACTGTGATATTCCTTTCATTTGTTGTTTGCCAAACCAGGGTGTATGACCTGACTATACCATGTTTCCCTTATTTCTACCCATTTCATTGTGGTTCCTTCTTTATGTCTCTGGCAATGGAGGATATTTTCTGCTAGTTTTTTAGGTCATTCTCATAAATAGTTGTTCTGTGAATAACTTTAATTTTGTTGTGTCTGTAGGAGTAGTGAGTTGAGGGTCTTCTTACTCCACCACCTTGATGCTTCCACTATAGCTTTTAGCTTTTCCCTTATTTTCATTGTATTTTATCTTTATTTGATCATTTGGTGTATTAACATTCAGTATTCATATTTTGTTTTATTTTCCTTTACAAGTAAGTAAATTTGGTACCTCATATTTCCCACTAATAAACACTTATTTCTTATTGTAGTGTTATGTATTTCTGTATTCTTAGTACACTTTGCCTTCTTAATATGTCAGTTTTTGAGAAGAGTATGTTAAATTTTCTGATTATAATTTTGGATATTCTAACTTCTAAAAATCCCATCAGGTTTATCAGGTTTATCTTTATAACACTACTTAATTATACAAGATTATGATTTTTATATCTTTTTAATTGAATAGTTCTTTTACATACATAATTCTCTCTTATGTTAATATTTCACTTTTAAATAAATAATTTATATAAATTTATTTAAAAATTAAATAATTTTTAAGAAATTAATTTATGAAACCAGTTTTGTTTTGGTAAATTATTATATTTTTTCTTGACTTATTTTACCTAAATGAGTCTAAAATTTCTCAGTACCTGTATTGACCAACAAAACAGGACCAGAACTTTAAATACATTTTTATATCTTATTCCATTTTACATGACACAATTAGCTAACATTTTATTTTACTTATAACTTATCCAAAGATCAAATTTAGATGTAATTATTTATTTTTACAACAATAGGGAGATTAATTTTATCAAGATATTTTGTCAATATCTAGGCTAATTTTTGCTTCTTGTGACTCCCTCATTCCTCTTTGTTCATGTTTCCACTTGCTGAAATACATTTTTAGTTTTTATTTCAAGGAGGACATGTGGGTAGTAAACTTTCTTTATTTGTGAAGATTTAAAATACTTCTTTGTTCTCAGTTTTAAAATGATAATTTTTAGTTATTTTGCATTTTGAAAATATGTTTAGTTTTTACTCAATTGCTATTGCTAGTGAGATATTGTCACTGTCAAGATAATTGAAATTCCATTGTGAATAATCTCCCATTCTTCTGTCAGTTGTTTTAATATTTTTCTTTATGTATTTGAAATCCCATGGCTTCATTATTTTTATAAACTTTTAGTGCATAGATTTTTATTTTTCCTATTTGGCACTTTAAATATACTCTTGATACACTTCATATGAGGAATTTTCTGTGTGTTCTATAAACCAGGAAAATTCTCAGTCATGGTTTTCAAGATTTTGTCTCCATCATGCTTCCAAATATTTTTGTTTCATTTTGTTTCTGTAAAATCATATGTTCACACTGTATATTAAGTTCAATGTCTTTCAGTATCTTCATCATGTCAACTTCCATATTTATTAGTGCAGAATTATGGGTTAATTTCAAAACTATCTTGAAATAATTATTCTTTCTTTGTAGAAAGTCTAAAATTTGTCTTATGTTTATTTTCTTTTGACATTTAAAAATTTCTATTACTTATAATTTATTATTTTGATCTCCAGCAATTCGTTATCATTATATTCCTTTGTAATGTTTTATTTATTTTGTGGATATCATTCTTCCCTGTATCTCTATAACACTGTTGTATATGTTGTTGTTTTTTTTTAAGTTGTTTTTCCTCTATAGTAGATTTCTTGATTATTTGAAAATCTCAAGTGACAAATTCCTCTGTTTGTTAAGTGAATTAGTTTTCTTAAATTGTTAATTTTCTTTTCATGCTTTAACCTTTTTTTGTGAAGTATAAGAAGGAATTTATGTGATAATTTCAGTTCCCTTTTTTTTTTCTTTTTTAATCTCTCTGTCATCTTTCTTCACTGACTGATAGCTTTTGATTGATCCCTCCAGAACCATGTGACCACCTGTTCAGAATGAGGTATATATATATATATATATATATATATATATATATATATATATATATAAATTCAAGTGTATTGTTGCTCCAGCTCAGGACCTGGTTACTTGGTTGTCTGTCAGTGAACTTGTCCTCCTCAGCAATAATAACTCACTACAAGCCACAATTCTATCAGTTTTGGTGGATTATGCTCTGTATACTCCACATTTTATAAAGTGAGTAGAATCCATTTTCCTTTAAAATTTGAATTCCTGGCTGCCTCTTCCATTTTCTTCCCTAGAAACCAACATCACATTGACTTCAACCCCCTCCTAATATGACTTTCCTATTCTATTTATGGTTAGTAAAGATGTCCAACTTGTTTTTGAGTGGTTTGAAACATTTTAAAACATTTTTGACAGTTTCTTATTTAGAGATATGTAAAAGTGGCCAATTTTGTGAACTCATATTTCCATTACAGAGCAAATATTTAGTACTCTTTTTTCAGGCCAGATAATAAGAGTATTTTGAGTGGTTAAAATTAAATTCTCTTCAGAATTCACTGCCAATTAAATTGTGAGGTCTAATTCAATAATATTAGATATTCAATGTTTAATTTATTTTTATATGTTGTGTTTAAAGTGATAGCAACTTTAGAATATAGATTATATTTCGATTTCATCTCAAGATCATTCTTAACCTGGGGTCATTGGTGCAATCCCTTTGAGTTTGAGTCTAAGAGATTGAACAGACTTGTAAATGTCTACTTTAAAATAAATCTTGATGCTCTCTCCAACTGGTGAGACTCAACAGTATTAAATTTAACAGGAATAAATGAACAATCACAAATTGTTGTTCAGTAAAGTAATATATAGGAAGGGGAGATTTGCTTAAACACAAATTTAAATACAAAAAGTCCTCTAAAATTCCATTTTCACACTATAGACAATAGAAGTGTACAGAATTTTGCTTTGAATACTGAAAATTTGGAATAAAATGTATACCTACAAATGTTTTTAAGTGCTTGAATAAATTTCCCACCTGGTAAAGAAAAACATCAAGAGAAAGAAATAACAAGAGGACAAAAATCCAGAGACGTGTTAAAGCTACAATTATCCTTGGAACATCTCTCTATTCATTTTGGTTTAGAGAATGAGTTTTAAGCAGACTATTAAATATTTATAGATAGATTGCTCATTTCCACATAAAATTGAAACTGCTAAAATGTGACATCCTCAGAAGGGACAAAACCAAAGTGTTACCAGAAAAGAGAAACAGGACTTTACTTATCTTATTGATCATTTACCTAGGATAAATAAGAGGAAAAAACACTAAAACTTAAAAGGTTTTTTCACATATAGTGTGAGTTCAGTCTACACTTCCCATTACTTTGTTATTCAAAGAAATTCAAGACAAATACTTAGTTCCAAATCATCAAATTCTCATGTTTTGTCATTGCTCCTAATACTTGGCAGAGGCAAACACAAATCATTTCTGGAAAAACAAAAAGAGCTGAAAAAATAACCATATATACAACTCCAAACAATATTAGCTCACACATACACACACATGTTACATAAAAGAAAATTACTTGAGGAAACAAGCCATTACTAGTGAAGATCATCAGAATCAAAGTCACAAATATGATACCTTTTGGAATTATCACATAAAATAAATAATTATATTTAATAGGTTTAAAGTAATATATGATGTTATAAACATTGTGACAAATAAATGAGTGATTCTTGTCAGGAATATTTCAAAAAGAAAAAAAGAAATTTCTAGAAATAAAAAATATATATATGGCATGTGAAAATAGAAATGCATAAATACTAGGTCATTCTGAAAAAAAGAATTAGTTAACTGTATGTTTTACCTGAAGGATTCACTGAGAAAATAACACATAATAACAAAGATACATATGTGCTTGGTTCTGAGCATCATATTTTTGAGAACTTGTAGCAAATAAGTAGATAACCTGAACTACATGTCACTTAAATAAATGTTCAACAAATCATAGTCATTAATTAAAAAAAAATTCAATATTGTATTAGGCAGCTAGGGCATAACAGAATGCCACAGACTGAGTGTCTTAGGCAACAGATTTATTTTCTCACAGTTCTGGAGGCTGGAAGTCCAGGATCCAGTTGCCAGCAGGGTCGATTTCTAGTGAGGCCACTCTCCTTGGCTTGTAGACCCATGCCTTCTTGCTGTCCTCACATGGCCTTTTCTTTGTGAATATGCTCTTCTGGAGTCTCTTCCTCTTCTGATAAGGACATCAGTCCTATTGGATTAGGGCCCCACCTTTAGGCTCTCATTTAACCTTAATTCTTCCTCAAGGCCTTATCTTTATCAATTACATTGAGCATTTGGGCTTCAATCTATGAATTTTTGTAGACACAATTTAGTCCACAAAGAACATGATAATGAATTCAACAAAAGGACTAAAGAAAATTGTTTTTTTCACTTAGTTCTATAAAGCAATATTAAGACCAATATTTAAAAGCTATAGGGAAGGAAATTTGGTTTTATACAAAGAATTTTCTATTGATATCCAGCAATGGTTTTCTTAATATATTCTGTTACTTTCCATAGAAAATATTATTTCTTACCACAGGAATCCTTTAAGTAAAAGCTGTTGATCAAAAATCAATACTCCTATAGTAAAAATTATTGCACACATTATGGGTAATATGAATTAGATAAAACTTTTCTTCCCACAACATATATTTTAATTTTATCCCCAAACAAATTACTTATAGAAACAATGTTATTAAAAGTTGTTAGATTCTGCCTGTTTTACAAAAGGTGAAATTAAAAATGGAAAAGAGAGCATGGGATTCTATGTCACAAAATTTTTATTCTGTTCTTTTCATTAGGTAGATAAATGAATTCCAGAAACTCATTTCAAAAGTAAAATAATTATGATATTCATATTAAATAGTTTGAAAAATTTTGTGGATTAATAAGATAGCTCAACCATCTCACAAGAGTTGTACACAGAAGAGCATGGAGGAAATTTTTATATGGTGTGTTGCATCGAAAAGTGTTGAGGAGTATTTTAAGTGTTTACAACAACCATTTATTTCTTTATCTTTGATGTCTCACTTTTCATTAAAACTATTATTTCCAACTTCTTAAAAATATTTCCCTTTAGATTTCCTGCTGCTGCTTCATATTCACTGCTAAAAAGTCAATCCAACTAACCAATTGCCATTATAAAAGTCCCCACTCCAATCATTGATACAAAAATACCAGAAAATCTGGAGCCAATGGAGCCAATGTTTTCTTTATAGACTCATTTCAATATTTAAGTAAACCCTATTATTTCTTCCTATATTTGTTAAATGAAGACATGACTCCTAATATCACAGTTATTAATTTAGTTATTCAATTACTTATACATTCTATTATTTATTCATTTAATAAGAAAATAAATAATCATACAAATTATTACTTAGCTTATTTAACAAAAATTAAGAGTGTCTACTATGATTCAGGCATCCTACTAAACACTGTGGCTTCAGCAATTGAACAAATAAAGACTTCTCCTTTATGTTCTGCTTGGAGAGACACAGGCATTTTGGTTCAAGATATTAAGAAACATAATGTGGGGTGTGTGGGGGGGTGGAATTGTGTGTTGTAGGTGACACTATAGAAAATCATTTCAATTTTCTGAAAGCATTAAGTGCTTCTTTGTATAATTAATTGCTACAACAATTAATAGAATCTCTTGACAATGTCAAACATTTCTGTCAAAAGAGAAGTCCTTATCTGTAGACCAAAAGACTTAGAAATATAAAAGCTCGTTTTTAGCCACATAGTCCATCTTTGCTTTAAAAGGGATTGAATTCTTATGGAATCATACAAATTTGAATAATGAAGTAGAATACTGGGGCAAAACGTCATAAAAGTATTGTTAACAACATCTGAGAAAAAGGAATTATTTGAGAGTGTGCTAATGTAATCTATTGTGTACTACTGAGAGAAGACAGGCTGATTTCTGATCTGTGCATATGAAATGCATTTGCCTATCTCACAGTGCTTTAAGTGGTGATTAATATATTTTTCACACAGCAATATAATATACTTCTCCTCCAGATAGGCTTTTCAAGCTCACTTACTTTCTTTTGTACCCCATGTGTAAAGTTGTAGAATGAGAATTTAAACATTAGTGGTTGTTCAGTTTTAATTAATTATATCATTGATTTATAATATTATATTAGTTGCAGGTATACAGTGATATAGAGATTCAGTATTTTATAGATTATACTCCATTTAAAGTTATTATAAAATATTGGCTATATTCCCTATGCTGTACAATATATCCTTGCAAATTATTTATTTTATACATAGTAATTTGTATCTCTTAATACCTTACCCTTTATTGCCCTCTCTCATTCTTTCTCCCTATTAAAACCCACTAGTTTGTTATCTATGTCTGTGAGTCTGTATCTCTTTTGTTATATTCATTTGTTTTGTTTTGTTTTATAGATTCCACATATAAGTGATAACATAAAGTATTTGCCTTTCTCCATCTGACTTATGTTACTTAGCATAATACCCTTCAGGTCCATACATGTTGTTGCAAAAGGCAAAACTCTTTCCTTTTTATGGCTGAGTAGTATTCCATTGTATATATATAGCTTTATATACCACATTTTCTTTATTCATTCATCTTTTCTTGGACATTAGGTTTTTTCCATGTCTTGACTGTTGTAAATAATGCTGCTATGAACACTGGAGTGCATGTATCTTTTTGAATTAGTGTTTTTATTTTCTTTGGCTATGTATCCAGGAATGGAATAGCTAGGTTACATGCTAGTTCTATTTTTAGCTTTTTGAGGAACCTCCACACTGTTTTCCATATTGGTTGCACCAATTTACAATTCCACCAATGGTGTATTTGGGTTCCCTTTTCTGCACATCCTCTCCAACAATTTTTATTTGTGGTCTTTTTGACAATAGACATTCTGACAGGTATGACGTAGTATCTCTTTGTGGTTTTGATTTACATTTCTCTGATGCTTAGCAATGTTGAATATTTTTCATGTGCCTGTTGGCCATCTCTAAGTTTTCTCTGGAAAACTTCTATTCAGGAATTTTGCCCATTTTTTAATCTGAATGTTTTTTTAATATTAAGTTGTGTGAAATATTTATATATTTTGGATATTAATCCTTTATCAAGCAAACATTTTCTCCCATTTAATAGGTTGTCTTTTCATTTTACCAATGGTTTCCTTTGCTGTGCAAGGGCTTTTAAATCAAATTAGGTCCCATTTGTTTATTTTTGCTTTTGTTTCTTTTGCCTGAAGAGACAAATCCAAAAATACATTGCTAAGATTGATGTCAAAGAGTGTCCTGTTCATGTTTTCCTCTAGGAGTTTTATGGTTTACAGTCTTACAGGTTTATAATCTATTTTAAGTTTACTTTTGTATATGGTGTGAGAAAACATTCTAATTATATTATTTTACATGTAGCTGTCCAGTTTTCCCAGCACAACTTTTGAAAAAACTGTCTTTTCTCCCTTGTATATTCTTTCATTCTTTGTCATAAATTAATTGACTGTAAGTGAGTGGCTTTACTTCTGGTGTCTCTATTTGTTCCATTTTGCCTGTATTTATACCAGTACCATGCAGTTTGATGACTGTAGCTTTGTAGGGTAGTCTGAAATCAGGAAACATGAAATCTCCAGTTTTGTTCTTTTTTTCTCAGGATTGCTTTGGCAATTTAGTGTCTTTGGGATTGTAAATCCCAAATGTAATGTAAATAAAATGTAAATTTGGGGATTATTTGCTCTAGTTATATGAAAAGTGCCATGGTATTTTGATGGGATTGCATAAAGTCTGTTATTGCTTTGAGTAGTATGGACATTTTAACAATATTAATTCTTTCAATCCATGAACATTAGATATCTTCCCATTTCTGTGTATCATATACAATTTTCTTCATCAGTATTTCATAGTTTTCAGAGTACATGTATTTCACATCCTTAGTTATGTTTATTACTAGATATTTTATACTTTTTAAAGTGATTTTTAAAGGGATTGTTTTCTTGCTTTCTCTTTCTGATAGTTTGTTATTATAGTATAGAAAAACAATAGATTTCTGTGTATTAATCTTGTATCCTGCAACTTTACTGAATTCATTTATGTTTTAATTGTTTTTTGGTGGAGACTTTATTGTTTTCTGTATAAAATATCATGTCATCTGCAATAGTGACAGTTTCACTTCTTCCCTTCAATTTGGTTGTCTTTTATTTCTTTTTCTGGCCTGAATGCTATGGTTAGGCATACAAATACTATGTTAAGTAGAAGTGGCAAGAGTGGGCATCTATATTTTGATCCTGATTTTAGAGGAAAAGCTTTCAGGTTTCATGACTGAGTATGACAATACATCTATATGTTCCCTCTATACCAGCCTTCATGAGAGATTTTTCTCATAAATTTATCTTGAATATTGTCAAATGCTTTTACTAGATCTATTGAAATGATGTGATTGATCATTTTGTTAATGTTGTGCATCACATTGATTGGTTTGTGGATATTGAACCATCATTGCATCCCTGGAATAATTTCCACTTGATCAATGTTTATGATCCCCTTTATATATTATTGAATTTGGTTTGCCAATAATTTTTGAGGGTTTTTGTATCTATATTCATCAGAGATATTGGTCTGCAATTTTTCTTTGTAGTGTCTTTTTCTGGTTTTGGTATCAGTGTAGTATGCCTTGTAGTATGAATTTGGGAGTGTTCCCTCCTTTTCAATATTTTTGAATACTTTGAGAAGGATAGCTGTAAATTTGTTTTTATGTGTTTGGTAGAATTCTCCTGTGACACTGTCAGTGCTGGACATTTGTTTGCTGGAAGTTTTTCATTACTAATTCTATTTTACTACTAGTGATAGGTCTGTTCAGATTGTCTGTTTCTTCCTGATTTATTATTGAAAATTTGTAAGTTTCTAGACATTTATCCATTTCTTCTAGGTTGTCCAATTTGTTGAAATGTAGCTGTTCATAGAAGTTTTTAATGATTTTTTTGTATATCTGTGATATCAGTTGTAATTTTTCCTCTTTCATTTCTTATTTTGTTTATTTGGGTCTCCTCTCTTGTTAATATGCCTAGATAAAGCCTTATCAATTTTGTTTATATTTTCAAAAACAAGCTTTTTGTTTCATTGATCTTTTCTATTGTTGTTTTTTGTTTGTTTGTTTCTATTTTAATTATTTATTCTCTGATTTTTTATTATTTCTTTCCTTCTCCTCCTGCTGACTTTGGGCTTTGGTTCTTCTTCTAATTCTTCTAGATGGTAAGTGAAGTTGTTTAATTGAGATTTTTCTTGTTTATTGATGTAGGCCTATATTGCTATAAACTTACCCTTTAGAAGTTCTTTAGCTGTGTTTCACATATTTGGGGAAGTTGTGTTTTATTTTCATTTCAGAAAAAAAATTCTTGATAAAATTTTTAATTTTTAACTTGTTGAGATTTGATTTGTGGCCTGGCATGGGACCTATCCTCAAGAACATTTCATTTGCACTTGAAAAGAAAGTGTATTCTGCAGTTTTTGGATGGCCTATTGTGACATTTAAAACTATTATTGCCTTATTGATTTTCTATCTTGATGATACGTCTTTTGATGTTAGTATATTGTTAAAAGTCCCCTACTATTATTGTATTATTATCAATTTCTCCATTTTTATCTATTAATATTTTATTTATAAATTTAGGTGCTCCTATATTAGGTGCATATGTTAATGAATGTTTTTTCCTCTTCTTTTGTTGATCACTATATTATTATAATTCTCTATCTTTTGTTATAGACTTTATTTTAAAGTCAACTTTGTCTGAGTATTGCTATTCCAGTTTTCTTTTTGTTTCCATTTTTATGAAATATCTCTTTCCATCCATTCACTTTCAGTCTGTCTGTCTTTAGTCCTAAAATGAGTCTCTTGTAGGCAGCATATAGATGGGTATTTTTAATCCAGTCAGTCACATTATGTCTTTTGATTGGAGCATTTATCCCATTGAGAATTAAAGTAATTATTTTTAGGTATGAACTTATCACCATGTTGTTACCTGTCTTGTGGTGGTTTTGTAGTTATTTTTCTTGTTTTCTTTTTCTTTTAATTTCTTCCTTCATGGTTTGATGATTTTCCTTATCAGTATGCTTGTGTTCCTTTCTCTCTAGTTTTTGTGTACCTATTTTAGGATTTCAATTTGTGGTTACCATAGGGTTCATATATGTTGACCTGTAACTATATCTATTTGTTGAAACTGGTAGTCATTAGTTTCTAACACATTTGAAAAGATCTAAATTTTCTACCCCATTCCCCCCAAGTTTTGCTTTTTTTGATGTCATATTTTGCATCTCCATGTTTATCCCTTCACTGTCTATTTTAGTTATAGTTGATTTTACACTTTTTGTCTTTTAATTTTCATATGAGCTTATTTAAGTGGTTGATCCTCAGACTCCACTATATATTTCCCTTTATTAGTGGGATTTTTCCTTTCCTATAAATTCTCTGTAGCTTTCTCTTTTCCACATTAAAAAAAGACACTTTAATAGTTCTTATAGGGTCAATTTAGTATTGATGAAATCTTTTAGTTTTTGTTTGTCTGAGAAATTATTTTTCTCTCCTTCAATTCTGAATATTAATGTTGCTGGTAGAGTATCTTAGGTTGCAATTTCCCTTTCAGTACTTTTAATATATCATGCCACTCCCTTCTGTCCTGCACAGTTTCTGGAAAAAAAAAGTCTGCATTATGTTGGGGGGCATTGGTCCCTTGTATTTTACTCTTCCTTTTTTTTTTTTTTTTTCCTCTTTTGCTGCCTTTAGAACTCTCTATGTTTAACTTTTGCCATTTTAATATAATATGTCTGTGTGTGGTTCTGTTGTTTGGGGTTCTCTGTGCTTTTCTTACCTGGATATTAGTTTCCTTCCTCAGGTTTGAGAAGTTTTCAGTCAAAATTTTATCAGATATAGTTTTGACCATTTTCTCTCTCTCTTTTCCTTCCTGGACCCCTGTAATATGAATGTTAGTATGCTTGATATTGTCTTAGTGGTCTCTTAACTTGTCCCCATTTTAAAAATTTGTTTTTCTTTTTTCTGTTCTGGTTGAGTGATTTCCATTATTTTACCTTCCAGATTGCTTATGTGTTATTTTGTATCACCTGGTCTGCCATTAAGTCTTTCTAATGTGTTTTTCATGTCAGTTATTGTATTCTTCAGCTCTGGCTCATCTTTTTTATATTTTCTAGATCCCTGTTAAAATTCTCACCATGTTTATCTGTTCTTTCCACATCTCAGTTAGCATTTTTATTACTAATGCTTTGAAGTCTTCTCTGGTAAATTATTTATCTCTATTTCATTAGTTGTTTTTTCAGGGTTATTTTTTTCCTATTCTTTCATTCGAAACATGTCCCTCTGTCTTCTAATGTTGTTTCACTTTCTCTGTCTCTGTAAAATTAGGTGAATAAGTTACCTATCCAGTTTTTGAAGGGCTGTCCTTGTGTGGTAGTGTCCCTATGCAGTCTGTGTGTAGACAGTGGCTTTGATAAAAGAGCTGGAACTGAATTTAGCATGGGCCACATCTTCCCCTGGGGTGTACTGACAGATACCACCTTGATGGGAGGTAGGACTGGAGATGGAGGGAGTAGACCTGGAACCAGGATTAAGCCAGTGTTTCTCTTATGCTCAATGGCCTATCAGTGGTGGGGTCAGGTCTTTAAGTGCTGGAGCAGAAACCTTGATGTTTGGGTCCTAGCTGTTTCCATTCTAAGTGTGCACTCTCTCCCCTCCCAACAGTGGCAACTTTGCCCAGTGTGGAGCAGAGCTGGGGCAAGAAGGGCTGGAGTGGGTGCCTAGTGTGGTCTGAGGCATGCCTGGGAAGGTTCCAGTATGCCAGTCAGAGTTCCAGACTGTTCCCAATCCTCTACCTCCATGAATGCCAGAGATGGCCACCCTTACTCTGTTCAGATCCTGTGCCAGGTTTTTGCCAACTTTGTTCTCCCCAAGTGCACACTTTGGCAATGACAACATTTACCTTAGTGTGGAGTTACACTGGAGCAAGAGGGGTTGGAGCAAACACCTAGTGTGGGCTGGGGCACATTCTGGGGCAGTCATTGGAAATGGGCCAGAGTCCCAGGCAGTTCCAATCTGCTTCCTCCCCTTTGTTTCTGGGAGTAAGAAAGCATGTACAAATATTCTCCATAAGCGGAGTCTCAGTTTCTTACAGCCTTCTTGTAAGTTCCACTGGTTTTCAAATCAGCTGAGGGAACTCATCTTTCCAGTGTCATACCTCAGGGCTGGGGTGTCCAATATGTAACTTGAACCCCTCATTCCCCAGGGAGGCTCTCTGAGACCACGATATCTTTCTTTTTTTCTGTGGCCCCCGCTAGGGTCTTGGGTCCTGACCTGATTGTTTCTCCTTCCTTCTTACCCCACCCATGTGGATTTTTTTTAGAGCTTTGGTTATAGAAGGGTCTTTCTGCCAGTTGCCAGTTTGTTTTTAGTGAAAGTTGCTTGCTCCACATGTGGATGTATTTTTGATGTGTTTGGTGGTGGAATGAACTCAGAAACCTCTTACTCTGCCATCTGGATCTCCTCTCCAGTGGTTGTGCAATTTTAATCCACAATTTAAAATGTGGTTCTGACCAGTTATCACTCTTCTACAGTCTCACTGTATATCAATAAACTGTGAGAAGACACAATTCCCTGTACCAAATGGTCTTTTTGCATAGCTGAATAACTCAGCTGAGATTATGGTGTATAAAAATTCCCAGGAAAGTATGTAAAATCATTGCCAGGAGTTTTTAATATGGACAAGCTATAGATAAAGACAAAATGACCAACCTAAGATTACAAGGATGATTTGGCTCTAAAATAAAAGTTACTTAAATTAAAAAAAAAAACTGAACTATAGTAAGCATAGTACACTAACAATTTTTTGATGTGCACTGAAAGAGTTATACACTGAATGTGATATATATCATCCTAGGGATTCCATTCAAGAAAAAGTCATCAGTGAGAACTTACAGAAAATTGAAAACAAGTTTTTAAAGTATTCACTTAAATCAATTTATGTCAACTCTAATTCAAGGGAGCATCTTAAGAAGAGATGAGTTCAACAAACCAAATATGCCACAATCAATTGGTCAGAACATTTTAAAATGTATTTTAAATATATGTATAATTTTAGCTGTGAGATATATATGGAAGCATAACAAAGAAAAGCCTTGAATACAGTTCCCATTCTATGAAGACATATTTAAAATGTAATGCACAGTATATTTAAGCAGTTAAATTAATAGGGTGTAAGTTTCTGTTCCCATAAAATATTTTTTCTTTGCTGGTATTGATTTGCTAACACCTTATTATGTGGAATGCATGTTTTATGGAATGTTTTAGGTAGTATTATTGATTCCCTGAAAGTTGAGAAGATGAGAAGCATAGAAATGTTTTTTATTTTATTTTTTCATTAAAAATTAGTTGTGACAAGCTTAAAACTCAAAGGAAATCTCTGTTTATAAACTATGCCCCTTTAAAACTCTTTTCCCTATGAAGCCAAAAGAAGCTAATTAGATCAAGCTTCATTAATGGAAAGAAAGAAGGTGATGTCTCTTTCTGTTCTGAGCTAGTAAGAACAAAACTGCAGAATATATTCAAATCTGAGTAATTTTAAAATTTAAGGAAGACTACAAATAAATTACAAATGCATTAGGAATAGTGTTACCAAAATATTGAAAGGTCTCAATGCTAAGTAAATGAGACTCTGTGGGGTTTTCTTTCTTCTTTTTGGTTTGGCTTGATTTTTTTGTTTTTTGGGTTTTTTGGTTCTGTATGATTAGTGTATTTATGCATTTGAAAGACTGCCATTTAGAAGAGGGATTATACTTTTAAAAAATGAGTTTAACCAATAGGAAGACAAATTTTGAAGCAACAGAAGAAAGAATGTTCTCAGCACTTTGAAAGATGGACTGAAAACAAAAACAGAACCAATAACCATTTTCATAAAAAGGTGCTAAAGCTGAAAGTCCAGCTACAAAGGGGTATATAATAGAGAAGACCCTAGGAGAAATAGCCATCAGATTAGAATTTAAATGGTATAAACTTTAAGTTTCACCTAAGCCAGAGAATCTATAATGCCACTAAAGCTTATGCAAGTTTATGTTAATTATCTCTGAAAAGGCACAACCAATCTCTCTTTTAAAATTACATAGCTTGTGTTTTCATAAGAGAGAATATTTGTTCCATAAGAGAGAATTATTCCATTATTGGCAAATTTTAGAACACAAAATATTATTCCTATCTCTCTACTTGTGCAATGTTAATATGCTAATTCATTAGTGCATTTCTCCATTATATGACTGTTTCTTTCACATTAATATAACCATTCTATAATGTGACATTTTGAGTTTAATATATAAAATTAAACTAAAAAAATTATATATAAAATTGATATATATAATGCATTTTTCTATTATTACATAGTTTAATTATTTAAATGGTTTTATAAATAATATTTAATAAGTTTTCAATAATTTCCTTATTGCTGTATATTTAGTGTAAATTGGAAGCTTAATATTACAAATAATACTGAGATAAAAACATTAATGGATTCCTCCATATATTGGTTAATTTTTACATCTTTATTGCAGTATAATTGCTTTAAAATGGTGTGTTAGTTTCTGCTTTATAGCAAGTGAATCAGCTATACATATACATATATCCCCATATCTCCTCCCTCTTGTGTCTCTCTCCCACCCTCCCTATCCCACCCCTCTAGGTGGTAACAAAACACCGAGCTGATCTCTCTGTGCTATGCAGCTGCTTCCCACTAGCTATCTATTTTACATTTGGTAGTATATATAAGTCCATGCCATTCTCTCACTTTGTCCCAGCTTACCCTTCCCTCTCCCCGTGTCTTCAAGTTCATTCTCTATGTCTGCATCTTTATTCCTGTCCTTCCCCTAGGTTATTCATAACCTTTTTTTGTTTGTTTGTTTTTAGATTCCATATATATGTATTGGCATATGGTATTTGTTTTTCTCTTTCTGACTTACTTCACTGTATGACAGACTCTAGGTCCATCCACCTCACTACAACTAACTCAATTTCGTTTCTTTTTATGGCTGAGTAATATTCCATTGTGCCACATCTTTATCCATTCATCTGCCAATGGACACTTAGGTTGCTTCCATGTCCTACTTATTGTAAATAGAGCTGCAATGAACGTTGTGGTACATGCCTCTTTTGAATTATGGTTTTCTCAGGTTATATGTCCAGTAGTGGAATTGCTGGGTCATAAGGTAGTTCTATTTGTAGTTTTTTAAGGAACTTCCATGCTGTTCTCCTTAGTGGCAGTATCAATTTACATTCCCACCAACAGTGCAAAAGTGTTCCCTTTATACCACACCTTCTCCAGCATTTATTGTTTGTAAATTTTTTGATGATGGCCATTCTTATTGGTATGAGGTAATACCTCACTGTAGTTTTGATTTGTATTTCTCTAATGATTAGTATTTTTGAGCATCCTTTCTTGTGCTTCTTTGCCATCTCTATATCTTCTTTGGGGAAATGTCTGTTTAGGTCTTCTGCACATTTTTGGATTGGGTTGTTTGTTTTTTTGATATTGAGCTGCATGAGCTGCTTGTAAATTTAAGAGATTAAGCCTTTGTCAGTTGCTTCATTTGCAAATATTTTCTCCCATTCTGAGCGTTGTCTTTTCATCTTGTGAATGGTTTCCTTTGCGGTGCAAAAGCTTTGAAGTTTAATTAGGTTCCATTTGTTTATTTTTATTTCCATTTTTGTAGGAGGTGGGTCACAAAGGATCTTGTTGTGATTTATGTCATAGAGTGTTCTGCCTATGTTTTCCTCTAAGAGTTTTATAGTGTCTGGCCTTACATTTAGGTCTTTAATCCATTTTCACTTTATTTTTGTGTATGGTGTTAGGAAGTGTTTTAATTTCATTCTTTTACATGTAGCTGTACAGTTTTCCCAGCACCACTTATTGAAGAGGCTGTCTTTTCTCCATTGTATATTCTTGCCTCCTCTATCAAAAATAAGGTGACCATATGTGTGTGGCTTTATCTCTGGGTTTTCTATCCTATTCCATTTATCTGTATATCTGTTTTTGTGCCAGTAGCATACTATCTTGATTACTGTAGCTTTGTAGTAGAGTCTGAAGTCAGGGAGCCTGATTCCTCCAGCTCCACTTTTCTTTTTCAAGATTGCTTTGGCTATTCGGGGTCTTTTGTATTTCCATACAAATTGTGAAATTTTTTGTTCTAGTTCTGTGAAAAATGTCATTGGTAGTTTGATAGGGATGGCATTGAATCTGGAGATTGCTTTGGGTAGTAGAATCATTTTCACAATGTTGATTCTTCCAATCCAAGAACATGGTATATCTCTCCATCTGTTTGTATCATTTTTCATTTCTTTCATCAGTGTCTTATAGTTTTCTGCATACAATTCTCCTCTAGTAGGTTTCTTCCTAGGTATCTTATTCTTTTTGTTGCAATGGTAAATGGGAGTGTTTCCTTAGTTTCTATTTTAGATTTTTCAACATTAGTGTATAGGAATGCAGGAGATTTCTGTGCATTAATCTTGTATCCTGCTACTTTACCAAATTTATTGATTAGCTCTAGAATGGCTGCCAGAGGTAGTCATACTAAGTCACAAGTTATGGGCAGTTTATGCCTCATTGTATAGAGTGCTAAATTGCTTTCCATATGTGCTGCATCTTTTTACTCACCTTTCAATTTGATTTTAATTTCAAAAATACAGTGGCTACTTTTTAATGTATTTTTTGTAAATGTTTTTAACACTGGGATAGTTATTTCTAAACTTACCTTTCTAAAAATTAAGTAAAAATAATACTAGTGTTTGTAAAGATAAATACAGCCAAGATAATCTATTACAGCTATGACCCTATAGGATGCTCTAAGTTTCATATTCACTGTCAGCATAACAGGTTTCTCACATTTTCAGTCTACATCCTCATCTTGCCTATTTCTAAGGGCTTAAGCTTTCCCTGTATCTCTCATCTAAGAACCATCTTCCTCTGTATAACTACATCCCCTTTCTTTGTTAAATAATCACAGATGCAACCAACTCTCAGTATAGATTTCTTGACTAATGGAGATGATGATAACAATGTTACTAATAACAAATAATAAATTATTCCTAATTGATGCTCTTAAATGATGAACATTATGTTAACAATGTATAAATTAACTCCTTTAATTCCTACCACAATCCTTTATTCTACCACCCATGTAATAAAAGATGCTGAAACTCAAATGTAATTTTCCTAATATAACAGTTCTTTTAACTGCTAGAACAAGTATTTGAATCCACACCTTTCTTACCTCAAAGCTATGTTTTTAACAAAATTTCTTCAAAAATTTGAAAAATGTTATGATATTAAAATTAGATAGAGAAAGGCCTTAACCGTGATTTTGATCACCATCCATGGTCTACCTTTATTATATTTAGAAGTCAAATTTAGTAAAACTTCCTTTTACAATAGTTCTTTGTACTGGTCTAAAACAGTATTGATCCCAAAGAAATATTGATTGTGTTTTTATTAATAATTTCCTACCCACAGTCACAATATGTTTTTCTCAATTGTATAAACTACACATTTTTTTTTCCATTGTACATCTTATACTCCCAATTCAGTTAGCCTGGCTACTCCAAAATATGTGATCGTCAACTCCCTTTTGAATACCTCTGTCTTTTTCTTCCAACTATAAATACCATTCCCATCTCATCTATTTGGAATCTGGAATGTCATGTTTTCTCTTTTTTTATGTTTAATTTTTATTTTGTTATAGTAGGCCTTTGTTGGTTGTCTATTTTAAATATAGCAGAGTATACATGTCAATCCCAAACTTCCAAATTATCCCTCTCCCCCACTCTTGCCCCCTGGTAACCATAAGTTCATTCTCTGTCTGTGAGACTGTTTCTGTTTTGTAAATAAGTTCATTTGTACCAATATTTTTAGATACCACATATAAGTGATGTCATATGATATTTGTCTTTCTCTGTCTGACTTACTTCACTCAGTATGACAATCTCTAGGTCCATTCATATTGCTGCAAATAACATTATTTTGTTCCTTTTTATGCCTGAGCAATATTTCATTGTATATATGTACCACATCTTCTTTATTCATTCTCTGGTGATGTACCTGTAGGTCCCTTCCATGTCTTAACTATTGTAAACAGTGCTACAGTGAACGTTGGAGTGCATGTATCCTTTTGAACTATATTTTTATCTGGATATATGCCCAGGAGTGGGATTGCTGGATCATATGCTAGCTCTATGTTTAGGGGTTTTTTTTTTTTTTAAACCTATACTGTCCTCCATAGTGGCTGTACCAATTTACATTCCCACAACAGTGTTAGGAGGGTTCTCTTCTCCACACCTTCTCCAGAATTTACTGTTTGTAGATTCTTTGATGATGGCAATTCTGACTGGTGTGAGGTGATATTTCATTGTAGTTTTGATTTGCATTTCTCTAATAATTATCAAGGTTGAGCATTTTTTCATATGCCTCTTGGCCATCTGTATGTCTTATTTGGAGAAATGTCTAGTTAGGCCTTCTGACCATTTTTTGATTGGGTTTTTTGTTTTTGGATATTGAGCCACTTATGCTGTTTGTAAGTTTTGGAGACTAATCTCTTGTCAGTTACATTTTGTGAATATTTTCCCCCTTTTGGTGGGTTGTCTTTTGCTATGTTGTCAATTAGTGGAACTAGAAAGTGCAGTCTCTTTTTTGCTTAGTATTAATCTATAATTTGCATTTTTTTTAACACATACAAAAACCTTCCCTGGGATTTCACATTTAAGAACCACAAGGAAAATCTAAGCATCAAATGATAAAGTAAAAAAATAATTAATAATTAATTTACTGGTTAATTATTTAATTTATTATTATTAATTATTTAATTTATTATTATTAATTATTTAATTATATTAATTTAGTTCATTAAGGTAAATGAATAATTAATTAATTTACCTGATGAATCAGCAAAATTACTTCAACACTTAAATATGGCAGAATTTCTTTGGCACAGAATCAGGACGTTTAGACATTCTTAGATGATGGTCTCACCTGGGTGATTGAATGGTCTCGAATAGTGATCCTTGAAAGAAATTTGTCACCTTACATTCTCTCTCTCTTTCTCTCTCTCTTTCTATCTCGACATAAAAGTAGATAAATATAAAAGATAACTATTTTTCAGCATTGGAAAATGAGCAGTGCAAGACAGCGATACCTCAAAGAAGGAACACCTAAGAGGTGAGCCCCATGGACATCTTGGCACTTTGGGAACAATTTCCAGAGCACAGCACAATGAAATGGAAACCAAGCCAACAAGTTAACCTGAGTAGACAAAGATTAGAGGTCAGGGAAGTTGAAGCAGTTATAATCTCTGGATAAAATTATTAGAAAGGAAGAAGATGTGCAGATGGGGAAGGGAAGCAGAAATCTAAGGGTTAATGGTAAGACTATTCAAGTTTACCAGAGATCAGTTGTTCTGACATTATGAACACAAAAGAGATACAAAAGGTCAAGTTATACCAGGAACTTTGGTGTTCTAGTCCAGTGAAAGTAGAAGGACATCTGTATAATACAGGATTAAAATACCAGGATTCAGTGCTATAGCAGTACTTATGGTATTTCTAAAAACTGTATAAGAAGACAGTTCCCAAATTAATGACCTCAGCTTCCACCTTGAACAACTGAAAACATAAGGGCAAATGAAACCCACACTAAGTAAAAGAAAAAATAATAATAAAAATAAGAACAGAAAGTAATAAAGTATAAAACAGAAAATAAAGAAAAAATGAATACTAAATGATTTAATAAAATTATTAAAATTGATAAATGTTTATCCAGTTGAGGAAAAAAGATGAGAGGTACCAATTACCAATACAAGGAATAAAAGCAATATCATCATTATAAATTCCAGAAATGTTGGAAGGATAACAAGGGAACATTACAAAATTTTATACCAATAAATCTGATAACTTATATAAAATGTAAAAATTACTTGAAAGACAAAAATCACCAAAGCTCCCTCAAAAAGAAATAGGTAACCTGAAATCCCAGTATCTATCAAAGGAATTGAATTTATAGTTAAAGCCTTACCACAAGTAAATTCTACAAACATTTATGTGAAAAAAAACCTATTCTACAAAGACTTTCTCAGAAAATTGAAAATAGTGCAACATATTTCAACTCATTTTATGCTCTGATTCCAAAACCTAGCTACAGACCAATAAGCCTCATAAATATTGTTGTAAAATTTCTAAACAAAATTTTAGTAAACAAAATCCAACAATATAGAAAAGAAATAATGCATCTTGATAAGGTATGGTTATTTAACATCTGAAAGTTAATTAATGTTATACACCATATTAAAAGAGAAAAATCATGTGATTGCCTCAATAATACAGAGAAAACATTTCACAATAACCACTACCCATTCATGATAAAAACTTCCAGAAAGATAGAAGAAAACTCTCTAAACCAGAGAAAAGTCATCTACAAAACACTTATAGCTACAACTATACTTAAAGCTGAAAGACTGAATTCTTTCCCTTAAAATCAAGAACAGAGTAAGTGTTCCCTCCCTCCCTACTTTTGTTCAACATTGTCCTGGAAGTTCTAGCTAGGGCATTAGGAAAAATAATAAATAAATAAATAAATAAATAAATAAATAAATAAGAAAAGAACATGAAAGACGTCTGATGGAATCTATTTTAAAAAAAAGACAAAAAGCTAGAATAGTGAGTTAGTGAGTTTAGCAAACTTTCAGCATACAAGATCAATACACAAAAATCAAATATCAAAAATATGGATTACTTTTGAATAAACTTAACAAAAGATGTAAAAGGCCTCAAACTGAAAAGCACAAAAGAGTTGCTAGAAAATATCAAAGAAGACATATGTATGATGCTCATGGATCAATAAATTACCCTAACTCTATATTATTGGATGTCATCTCACCTTCAAATTGAGATAAACATTTGGGGTAATCTCAATTAACATGTCATTTAAATTGATTATAAAATACATATGGAAATGCAAAAGACCTAGAGTAGCCAAAACAACTCTGAAAAAGGACACAGTTGTATGTCTAACACTACTGGTTTTCAAGACTTATTACAACACTACAATCATCAAGACTGCATGATGTTGGCATAGAAATCAATAAATAGATCAACTGATGGTAGAGTCCAGAAATAGATCCACATCTTATGAACAACTGATTTTCAACAATTTGGTGAAAAATGTCAGGTCCTTTCAACATATTGTGCTGCCAATTTGTTGGCTATCCAACACAATATCCAATTATGTTGGACATCCACTGGCAAAAACAAAGAAAAATAAAACAAAACAACTTCCATCTGTATTTTTCACCACATATAAGAAACTAACACACCATTGTAAAGCAATTATACCCCAATAAAGATGTAAAAAAAAAAAAAATAACTCAAAATGGATTATGGGTCAAAATTCAAAACGAAGAACTCTGAAATGTCTAAAAGAATATAGGAAATAACATTTGTGATCTTGAGATAGAAAATATTTTCTAGATATGAAAATAAAAGCATGATAGACAAAATAACAAATTGATAAGTTGAATTTCATCTAATTATAAAGCTCTTCTCTTCAAAAGATAGTGTTAAGAGAATCAAAAGACAAGTCTGAGAGAAAATGACTGTAAATAATACATCTGATAGAGGATGTCTATCCAGAATATATAAAGCGATCTTAAACCTCAGTAGGAAACAAACAAATCAATTTTAAAAACTGGAATAGATTTGAACAGATACTTCAGCAGAGAACATATATGGATAGCAAATAGGTACATGAAAAAATTGCTCAACAACATCATTTTTCTTTAGGGATATATAAATTAAAACTACGATGAGACACCACTAGAAAACCATTAGAAAGGCTAAAATTTAAAAATACAAAACACAAAGTGTTGAAAAGGATGTGGAAGAACTGGAACTTTTATACAATATTGATGAACATGTAAAAGGGTACTATTTTGGAACAGAGTGTGGAAATTCTTAAACAATTAAACATGCATCTACATCAACAAACCAAATCACTTAATAGTAATCAGCCTCAAGATCACATATATTTTGCATTTAGCAGACAAAGACTTTAAAGCAACTAGTTCAATGAACTAAAGGAAAACATATTCTTAAAATATTATGATAATCAGTAAACAGACAGGGTGTATCCTTTTAAAAAACTATTTAAAATGTCCAGATTAATGGGAAAATGTTCCTAAATTAACTCAAAAGTAACTTGAAGAAGTCAATAATAAGTGTCAGTGACATAGAAGGGAGATAAATAGAAATGATACAATATGAGGAACAGACAAAATTGGATTAAAGAATAACAGACTTTCAGAAACTTGTGGGAAACTATTAAGTGGATGAATATAAGTATAATTAGATACCCAGAAGGAGAAAAGAGTGAGGATGAGGAAAAATATTTGGAAGAGATAAAGCATGATAGTCTTAAATTTGATTTAAAAAAATCATCTTAATTGATTAAAGAAACTTGAAAAGCCCAAGTAGGATGAATACAAACAAAACCTCATTTATAGACACATAACTGTGAAGCTTCTGAAATTTTTTGAGAAAAAATGAAAATGCCAAAATATTATTTCAAATGATAACCTCATTCATAAAAAAAGGATGTTGAAATAAAGACATTTTTAGATAAATGAAAGCTTGAAGGAATCGATTACTAGTAAAGTTTCATTACAAGATGTGCTAAAAGATATTCTTCAGGCTAAAGGAAAATGATATCAAGTAAAAATTTGAATCTATAAGAAGGAATAAAGAGCTTCAAAAATAATTTAAAATTAAGCTTTTTCTTGTTAATTTCTTTGTAAATAATAACTAGTTAAAAAATTATAACAGTATCAGGTGGTGATTACTACATATGCAGATGGAAAATACATGAAAACAACAGTACAAAGGAGGAAGTTGGGTAAGTGAAATTAAGCTGTTGTAAGGTTATATTTCTGAAAATAATAAGCAAGAAATGTAAAAGGTAAAATGTGACTTTTGCAAAGTTAAAAATTTACTTTAAAAAATACTATTAAGGGACATGAAAAAGCATGCTTTAGACCAATTAAAAATCATTTCAATACAGATCTCTGGTAAGGACTTGAAACTAGAATATAAAAGAATATATAGAATATATATATATATATAAAACTTAAAGAAACCTCACAAAAGAAGATTAATAAATGACCAATAAACACAGGAAAAGATACTCCATATCATTAGTTATGAGAGAAATCCAAGTAAAAAGCCAAATTAGATAACACTGCATCACTAACAAAATGTCCAAATTTAAAAAGATTGACAGTTCCAAGTGCTGGTGAGGATGCAGCATAACTAGAACCCTAATATGTTACTAGTGGGAATACAAAAGTGTACAGCCACTCCATAGTGAAGTATCCACTTCTCATATGATCCATCAGTGTCAATCCTGGGCATTCACACAAGAGAAATGTAAGTATGGTCTTACACAAGAATGATATCAGCAGCTTTATTCCTAAACATCAAGAATTGAAGACAATCAAACCATCCCAAAACAGGTGAATGGATAAACAATTATGGTAAATTTATACAATGAAATATTGATAAGCAATAAAAAAGAACTAACCACAGATAAAGGCAACATCATGATTGAATCTCAAAAACATTATTTTGAGCAAAATAAACCAGATGGAAATGATTATGTACTGTATAATCAACTTACATAAGGCTCAGAATTGATATGTATATAATAAAATTTACCAGGATTAGACATAATTCTTAAGGCCATATTTCAAATGTAGTCACAGCTTCCTCATATTTCTGTACGTAATTGTAACTTTTTACACTCATGGCAACTTTCAAGTAAGGCATGTGAATATATGAGAGCAGAAAAGGTATTTAAATATAACCCTGAGATGACAATGCTAATACAGTGTGAGAGTTCAGACAGCCTGCTGCATGATGTTCCTTTTTTTAAGAGTATCTGTCAACAGACATCCAGTACACTGATCTTGCACTTCATGCAGGTTTAAGACTCAACAAAACAGAAGTGTAAATCAAGAGCATGCTTTGTGTATGCCTTCTGAAAACAAAATTTCCTGAAAGAAGAAAATTCAGAGTTACTTCCAAAAGTTTGGCTGCCACTTTTCCCTTAGTAGCCACACTCATTGGCTAATTTTCTCTCAAACTTAATAGAATCACAAAACTTGTTAGAAAGAAAACATTTATTCAGTAAGCCTAGAAATTCTTTAGAATTCTAATATTTATAAAACTCTCTGTCAATAGTAAATATAAATTCTATTTTTTTCTCATTTAGTTGTTCCTGGATTGAATCATGTAACTACTTCATTCTTTACTAAGAATAGTCGTTGGTAGAAAGTAATACAAATAATACACATTACTAAAACTCATTTTGTTTTCTGCAAGCTAATATCTACTAAAAAGAAACTAGGTTTATTGTCATTTATATCATCCATATGGTATTTTTGGTGTTTTCCTGCAGATTGAGTTTCATCAAATTTGGGAGAAATACTACTCTTATTTTGCATGTGACTGGACAATTGAACATAATTGTTGTATTTCATATAATAGCCTTATTTTTTTCAACCATTGTTTTCTAGAAAAGGAGTGTATGAATAGGATTGTATGTATATATGTAAAATACAGTATTTTACCTTTAGATTTGGTATCTCAAAGAAAAATAAAACATATGAATCGCATCATTATGTTGGTTATTTGGAGTTGAGCAGTGGACAAGGTGAGGACTAGATAGGTGGATTGTGTTGAAGTGAGCCTTCAGTAGTTTCACAGGAGAGCAGGTGTTATAAACTGAATTACAGGAGGCTGTAAATATTATCTGATGTTCAAATTTGTGAGGCAAGGAGGAAAAACAGTTTGGTCTTCAAATCCATGAGGCAAAAAACAAGTCACTATCCACTAAATACCAAGCATAAAGTAATTTAAAAATCAAACCTATCATACAGCCAGGATAAGGTCAACTGCATGGTTATATACACAGACATCTATTAAATGTTTAAAGTTAAACTTCTAATCTACCAACATCTTTTTCATTTTTTTCTAATTTGTATATATCATTATGTACCATTATGATAGACTTTGGGGGTACTCATAATTGCATTAATTAAACTAATAAGTATTTGCATGTAAAGAAAGAGAGAGGTGAACAAAATTAAATGTTAGTACTTTAATGGTATTTATTTTCAATTCCCCATTCTAGATTTTAGTTTTTAAGAAACAGAAGAAACTAATGTGGTTGAGATTGCCTGAATTTCCAGACTATATCTCTTCCAAATACCCCAGTAGACAAGGAGGCAATGAGGTCTTTATAAAGGTGCCTACAATTAAATCTTGACTAAACTCTAGGAGTTTTCCCTATCTTCAGGGAATTAGGTTGACAAGAGACTTTCAGAACTTATTAAATCATGTATTTGTATGTACTGTGAAACCAATCATTAATTAAAGCATGCCCACATTTAAACCGTCTCAGAAAGATTTTGATTCCCATGCATTTAAGTTGCTGGGCATTTATATCCAGATAAAAATGAACTTCAAGCTGACAGAAAGTCAGCTGTTCAGACTTTTTGCAAAACCAGATTAAGTGCTTGCTGTTGATCTTTGTCCTTTTTTATTCTTATGTGACTGAATCATAGCTGTAAAATAGAGACCACGTAGCTTACCACATTTTATTCATGGAGGTTAGTGTGGGCCTGAGCAGCAAGGGCACTGTATATTAAGGACACAGCTGTAAATGTATGAGGCTTAAAGACAATAATGGATAATTGTAGTGAAAGTGAAATAGATTAGCTAATGAAGAAAAATAAATGAAACTTTTAAGTTATTTTTGAAAATGTTGATTAATATATTTGAATTCCACCTCAGAAAAAAATTCTAATTAAATTATGTGTAGATAACTGAATAAGTACTGTGTACAATATTATACAGTTACGTTCTTATATGTTTATTTTGTTTCACTTGTCCCTTGGAGAGTTCTTCAATGCCTATGCAAATTGCTTTCACTTTAACCTGTGGGTATTCACCTCCAAATCCCAGAGCTTTCTAGGAAAGAATTCATAAATGAAAATCAGTTCTGCTCCAGTATATGAAGTGATATTCTTTCGTTATTCACAGTTCTTTTTAAATACAACACTCACACTCTGCAGGGCAATGAAAATTGTTCTTTTGCTTCTTATGCACAGTGGAAACATTCTTACATCATCTAGATTAAACACTTTGCTTTCCATTTTTTATGGTAAAATTCTTCATTTCTGATATATACATGCACATCAAATTTTGAGGATTTTCTTTACCTTAAAATCTTGGTTAGCGATGTTCTTTCCTTCAGTAATTGGCATAAACCCTCAGAACTCCCCACCTGAATTTACATTACAGCCAGATAAAAATTTCCCACTGTTTCTTTAAGAAGCAGACATATTAAGTGTCAAATGAAAATATGGGCTATCATTCTAAAATAGATGTTTTAGAAAATCTAGACAACCATCAGAAATTCTCTCACAGAGGTGGAAATGAGATAAATTAAACTTTCATTGAGACGAAACCCTAGAGACTTATCCTGTCTTCTGAAGCCAAACAGAAGCGTAGGAGATTTATGAGGAAATCTGTTGTATGAATACTAGTGAAATGCATTAAGAACTCCCTTCTATATCTGGTTTTTAATCATTCCAAATCCATACATGGATTTTTTTCTACTAATGTAACAAAAGTATGTCCCTGTCTGATCATAATTCAGGAAAAAGTCAGTCTTGACTTCCTTATTTTTCAAGTTTCAGGTTGTTGAGGGGAATTAAAATATTAACCACTTGCCAGGCTTGAAGATAAGTTATGCATTATTTTTCTTAGTGTGGGAAGAACCAAGTCACTATAGTTATGTTATATATTGTGAACCTTTTTCTTCTGTCCTGTCGAGGCTGTTTACTTTCTTTGACAGTGTTTACTTGTTGTCCTTGAATTGATTGATGTAGCCCTGTGTAAAAATTGATTTGGACAAATCAAGAGGTTAAGGGAAAATTCATAATGTGAATACAAATTCAGGGTTACCTTAAGAGAAAAGAAGAGGCAAGAAAACATCCTGAAGCCCATGTTCAAGGAATTATAAGAAGTTACTTTTGCTAGAAGTAACAGTTGGATTTAAATGCCGTTAAAGTGTTATATGATACTGAGATTTTGTACAAATTACCAAGATTATTTAGATTCTGCCCTGACCCAACCAGGAAACCTACTTGCCATATTTTCCAGAAGAAATACATATGTGTAGGAAATAATAGAAACAGAGTAAAGTAAACCTATACATTAACTAAATGTTTGGCCACAAAGCCCAGTATAGAACACACTACAATTAACCCTCAAACTAAAGTCAGCAAAAAGACCTGCCTCATGCTTCCTTAATGTTCAGGGTGAAATTTCACATCTCAACATTCTCATGAATGAAAGAGTCAATTCAAAGTGCAGCAGTCAATGTACAGATATGAGCTTGTGTGAAAGCATGCCTGTAGCAAACACACACACACACACACACACACACACACACACACGGACACACAAGCTTAAGAAAGAAAGAAACAGAATATCTTAATGTCTGTTGTAGATCTGTCTAAGCCACAAACTCTCAGCTCTCTCAGGCTGGAACAATAAGCCTGGGTTTACACATTGTATGAGAGGCAGAAGGAGATTCAAAGGAGAAAGACACATGTCTGGCTCAATCTTTTGGCACTTTCTTAACTGTGTTTAGCCACAATTGCTACAGCAAGAGACAGCAATTTTGACTTATATAAAGTTCTGAAGTCCTTCCTCTCTGCAGCACTATCTGTCTCCCATTTGATAAATCATTTTCTACTGCAGTTCCAAAGGGTTTGCCCATGTGAAAACTAATACCCAAACAGATAAATGTGGAATTTTTTTTAAGGTGTTATCTGGGTGAGCAGAGTAGACAGAATGTCAGATGCTCTCTCAGGGACACTGGGCAAGATCTATTTCTGTTGGTTAGGCAAAGGTCAGTGAACTGGTCTCCTCAGGCTGACTGAAGGACTATATGAGGCTAAGTGTAAATGGGTATAGGGCAAGGATACCAGGACCTAAGAGGGCAGTTTGACAGGAGAGAAGAAAGCTATCTCTCTCTCTTTCTATCTCCCTTCTTTCTTTCCTCCCTCCCTCCCTTCCTTTGCTTTGAGAACCACCACATCCTCTCCCTTGGAAAGGAAAATAATGAATTACACAATTACAAACCTGTTACTAATTATTTTCCTCTATATCAATAACTGTCAAAGAGTTGTGGTGGCTGTGATTGTGAAATCATGTAAAACTGATGTGAAAATGTTTGTGAATGAATAATTCTACGGTCAGAAATAATTTAACTCAATTCTCCTAGCTTACCCAAACAAGAAATAGGTGGGCTTATTTTCTTTTTACTTTCGTCTCTTCTTTTACCAAATATTTATTAGGCACCTACTTAGGATCAGACACTTTTAATGATGCCTTACTCTCTAGCATAACTCAGTCAATGCAATGAAAATTACAACATCACAAGACTTTAGGGATGGGTCTTTTACAATCCTAGCCCAGGAAATTCTCTTGATGTACTTTACAAATGTTAATTAATTCATCTTCACAAACACACACACACAGAATGATTGGTTTTATTATTTACTCCATTTTATAGAGCCAGAAATGGGTGTCTGTCAATAACTTGCCTAATGTCACACAGCTTCTAAATGGTGAAGCTGTTATTTGAAAAGTCTGCCTCCAGTGTCTTTGTTCTTAATGAGCATGCTGCACTTGATTGATATTCATGCATTAATATGTGATACACAGGAATTTTACTTAAATAAAAGATGTTTATCTCATAATACTTAATATAAGAAATATATACAAGTAACAGAGGTTGTTCGGCAGGGAAGGCAGGTGGAGAGAAATGGACAGAAAAATCCATTTCTAAAAGATGGTAATGACTATTGTGTCTGTCCCACGTAGGTAGGTATTACACACCATTTTACTCATGTCGAAGGAAAAACCCAGAAAATTTAGATCTGGAAGGTTAGTAAAAGCTTCACAGTTTTTCATTCTCAGTGTTTCAATATTAAATTCCTTTGAAATGAAAACAGTGTAGATAATAAGCCCAAATAAGATAAGAACAATCTTGCACAGAGAATTTAAATGAAAAAAATGATCTTAGGAGATAGCTATTTCTTGACTGTGAAACCATCATCTCTCATTCAATCTAACCTGATAGCATCTTTCAGTGATGACACAATTACAATCTATCTTTGCTCTGAAAACTGCTGAAATCATGACAGGCATTTTCTTTGCAGGGTCCCTTGTTCAGGAATGCTCATTCCTCTTGAAAAAAAAAAGGAACAGAATTTGTTTCTACCTTCTCAATTTATATCAAGACTAACTTTTCTTGGCTCAACCTATCCTAATAAGTAGCCCAAAACAATTTATCAAACATTTTTTAATATTAATATTGTGAATTTTAGGTCTTACTGTTATAATTTTCAAATCCCCAAATTATATCTCTTTAAATTTGAAGTTATGGGAGGCATTTTAAATAAAAATCTACTTATGGAGACTTACAATTGTAATTTTAAAGTGACAATCATAACTCAGAAGAGTAGCATTTGTTATGATTAGAGATGTATTTGGTGATTCTCAAAAGATTTCTGCCTTCTGGAGCAGCAGCTATTGAAAATCATTCAATTAAAATGCGAGCTAGGGGAGTGAAACTCCTGGGCTATTTATGAAACCTAGAATTTTTCCCAAATGGTTGATTTCTCCAAAAAAGAAAACAGCTTTACTAAATGTTGTTTTCTTTATCATTTATTTAGTTAGTTAGTGCATGTGCTGCTGAATTTGAGTTGTGACATGTCCGTACTTCACTCAGATTCCCTTAATCAGCTGGTATAGTTATTTCAAGTTGCAACAATGTCTGAAAATAAGAGCTTATACCTAGACTCTTCTCCAGAGAATCTCGCTGGTTATCAAGAGACATATTGAGACTTTACACTCCAGAGCTCCCAAGGGTGGAGTCAATTAATGCTAGACTTTACTTGAGACCACACCCCCGATGAGCAAGTTTCCTTTCCCTAGTCTGCTCCACTGATTCCCTTAAAGGATTTTCCTGAAGAGTACTCCTTTAATAAACCACATGTACCTCAACCCTTGCCTTAGGCTTGGTTTCTATGGAACCCAAACTAAGAAGTTACAGTTCTCACTCTTTTCCACCCTGTAAATTACTATTATTCTCCAGGGTCCAGTTCAAATACATTTCCTCTGAAGTCTTTCAGTATAGCTCCTCCATCTTAATATCCCAGGCAAAAATTGATTTTTTCTTCTGTACTTTAATGGAAAACATAGCATTTAAATTAAGTTAATTCATTGCATATATTTTCATACAAAATTGTTTATTGAATACCTATTACATGTGCAAAAATATTTTGGGCACTAACAGTACAAAAATGAAAAAAACACACAAGGTTCTGCTCTCATGGAGCTTATATTCTAGTGACGGGAGACATGAAAAGTATAAGTAGACAAATTAGTGTACTAGATCAGTATAGACAGGGAAAAATGCAATGATAATGAAGACCAAACAATAATGCAATAAAAGTAGAATATTCTTTACAGTGGGTTTTCAGGGAAGTGTTCTTATGTAAAGCTAAGAGCTTATCAAGAGCAAGAGCCCAGAGCATGCATGTTTTACACAATGAAATACATAACACCTAAAAAAAGTGACTTGAATTAGAGTATTCTACTGTTAATTGAATGCAATTCCTGAAAATAGTGTACTAACGCTTTTCCTTTGAAACTTTTTTTAATTTAATGATACTTTAACAATGGTAATTTGGGTTCCCCTTTAAAAGTGTATCTAATTAAAAGCTTATAAATTTTCCTTACTCAATTTTCTTTGAAGTATCCATGAAGACTGAGAAAAAACAAAACAAAACAAAAAACATAACTTGGAAAGCCAAATCTTCCACTCAAGAAATTAGCAAACTCCTATAAATCTTATAAAAATAGTCCATAGAACAAAGTAAAGAAATATTTTGGGGACACATGCATATTTTAACTCACAAAGTACTGCAGTCTTACCCAATCAATAGGGAGACATCTGGTTAGTGCTATTTCATTACTGGCTCAGAGATCTAAGATTTGCGCCAATCAGAAATGGGAATTGTTTCAGAAAGAGAGTCATTTCCCCTGCTTTTATCAAGTGGCATGACTTATACAATTCTTAGACTCACTCACATCCTTGAGAAGAGTGGCCATATGAAAAATAAATATTAAAAATGTAGCTTCATAGAAGCCAAAAAACAGATAATTTTAAAAAATAATTGCATAAAGATAAAAAAGATAAGAATAAACAACAAGAAAAATTAGGAGTATATATTTTTAAATCTACAAAAATGTACTATTAGAATAAATAAATCATATATTGAGTTTCTAGGAGTTCTTTTTTTTGTTTTTTGTTTTTTTTGCGGTACATGGTCCTCTCACTGTTGTGGCCTCTCCCGTTGTGGAGCACAGGCTCCGGACGTGCAGGCTCAGCAGCCATGGCTCACGGACCCAGCCGCTCTGCGGCATGTGGGATCTTCCAAGACTGGGGAATGAATCCGTGTCCCCTGCATTGGCAGGTGGACCCTCAACCACTGCAGCTCCAGGGAAGCCCTAGGAGTTCTTAAGATGTCAATTTTTCCTAAATTTATCCACAGACTAAAATAATCTCACTGTCTTTCAAAAAGGAAGCAAAATAAAGGCACTTCTGATAGACAAATTTGAGAGAATTCATCATCAACAAACTTGCACTAAAAAAAGTGTTGAAGAGAGTTCTTCAGGCAAAAGAAAAATAATACTAGAAGGTAATTTGGCTTTGTGCAAAGAAATGAGGAGTGCTGGAAATGGTAAATATATGGGCAAATATTTTAAAATCATTATTATTTTAAAATCTCTTTAATTGAGTATATCATGCAAATATAATAACAATATATTTTGGAGTTTCTAACATAAGCAGAAGCAAAATTTATGATCACTGTAGCATAAAGAATGGTGAGGGAAGTTGAAATACACTCTGATAAGGTATTTGTATTATATATAAAGTGTTATAAGATTTGAAGATATGTTGTGATAAGTTAAAGATGACTACTGTAAAAACCTGAAGCAACTGCTAACAAAAAAAGAGGTATAGTTCTTAAGGCAATTTAGAAGATGGTATGAAATCATAAAAAATACACAATTTATAATATAGGAAGAAAAGATAAAAAGGAACAGGTGGTGACAAATAGAAACAAATTTAAAGACAGTAAGTTTAAAACCCAGCCTATCTATAATTATGTTAGGTATAAATTGTCTAAATATTCCAATTAAAATGTACAGATTGCCAGATTGTATAAAAAAGCAAGACCTTACTATATGCTGTCTATAAGAAATCTACTTTAAATATAAAGATACAGGGAAATTAAAAGTAAAAGGATTAAAAAAATATTGTCAGGGAGAGGAAATTTTCCCTTTACCCTTCTTGGTTCTTTTGGTGATCTAATAATTAAATTGACACAAGGCAGATTAACAGGAAAAATAACACATTTAATTTCATTTGCACAGAGGTCTCACTCATATAAAACTGAAGTGACCAAAGCAAGCTGTTTATATATCTTTTAGACAAAGAAGCAACAAATGTGTAAAGAACTGACAAGACAAGAAACTTAGGTTTGGGTAGTAATTAGTAAAAAAACTAGGCAGACTTTGTTTACACAGCCTTCTCTGCACTGAATACCCTGTCTCTGGTCATAAAGATGTCTTTCTACCTCTTGATGCAGGGAGGATACCTTTCACATGGGAAATTTATTTTCTGCTTTCAGGGGGACCAAAAGGAGGGTCAGAGTCTCCTTTTTTGCACTGGCTGTTTCTCAAGTAACTTTAATACAAAATAATCAATGTGCCACTTTGGCATATTTGGGGACACCCTTCCCTGAGCCCCCTTAATACTATGAAAGCAAACTTTTTTTAAAAAACTGGAATGATTATGGTAATATTAGAAAAAGTTGATCACAGAACAAGAGATATAATCAACAACAAAGAGGGAAACTTCATAAAGATAAAGGAGTCAATTTATCAAGAAAACATAACCCCAACTGTGTATTGATCCAAAAACAGAGCTTCAAAATATATGAAGCAAAATTTCATAAGATGAGTATTAGTCAAATCTATAAATATCACTGGAGATTTGAACACTTCTTTCTCAATAATTGTTACACAAGTAGACAGAAAATCAGAAAGGATATAAAAAACCTGAACAATACTATCAACCAACTTGTACATGTTTACATTTAGAGAACTCTCCCCCTAAAAACCACATTAAACATACATTCCTTTCAAGTAATGTGGAATATTCACCAAGATAGACCACATTCTGATCCACAAAGCAAATCTTAATAAATTTAAATGGATAGAACTTGTACAAAATATATTCTCTGATCAAGTAAAATTATACTAAAAGAAAAAAGATAAAATCTTGAAAATCCCCAAATATTTGAAAATTAATAAACACAACATGGATTAAAGATAGTCCATGAATTAAAGAAAAAATTATAAGTAAAATTAAAAATATTCTTAATAAAATGAAAATCAAACATGTCAATATTTGTGAGATGCAGTTAAGCAGTGGAAAAATTATAATTTTAAATATTTTGGAAAAGAAGAAAGGTCTCATACTAGTGATCATTTCTTCTCCCATAAGAAACTAGGGAGTAAAAAATAATTTAAACACAAAGTAATCAGAAAGAAAAATATTACAATTTTTAAAAGACTCAAAGAATGAAAT
Organism: Aethalodelphis obliquidens; assembly: GCF_003676395.1. Classification (NCBI taxonomy): domain Eukaryota; kingdom Metazoa; phylum Chordata; class Mammalia; order Artiodactyla; family Delphinidae; genus Aethalodelphis; species Aethalodelphis obliquidens. The sequence goes on along the minus strand of NW_020838037.1, from coordinate 2,208,661 downwards.
AAAAGCAGTAACAGTAGAGAAAACCAGTGAAATCATAAACTGGTTCTTTGCAAAGAGTATGAAAATTTATAAACTCTAATCATACTGAAAGGACATGAAGAGAAATGCTACAAATTAGAGAAGGAACAATCACTAAAGATCTTACACGGAACAAAGTATTAATATAAAATATTATAAACAATTATATGTTAATAAGACAACAGTGAAGGTCATATGCACAAATATATACTTGCAAGATACAAATTTCCAAAGCCCACACAAGAAAAAAATATATAACTTTAATATCCTTTTAGCTATTAGACAAATTTGATCTAAGTTTAAAATTATTCCCCCAGTGAAAATTCTAGGCCGAGATGAGTTCACCGTGGATTCTGCCAAACACTTATGGAAGAAATCATATCAATTTTATACAAATTCTCCAGAAGATAATCTTCCCAACTTATTATATGTGGTCAGAAATATCTTGATACAAAATCCAAAGGCATTACAAGGAAAAATCTAGGCACCAAAATCCCTCATTAGCTTAAATGTAAACATCCTCAACAAAATTTTAGAAAATTGAATACAGCAATGTATACAAAGAATAAGGACAATTACCAAGTGTGGTTCACCCCAGGATGTATGGTTGACTTAACATTTGAAAACTGAGCAATGTAATTCACCAAATTAGTGAACTGAAAAGGAAAATAAAATATTTATTTCAATAGATGTAAAAGATAAGTTGGCAAAATTTATACCCATTCATGATTAAAAGAAAAAAAACTCTATTGGCAAATGAGAAATATATGGGAACTCCCTCAAACTAATCAAAGGCATGTATGAAAAATTTACAGGTAATGTCATAGCTAATTGTTAAAGGCTGAATGCTATCCCCCAAGACTGAAAACATTATGTCTGCTCACACCATTTTTATTCTACTTTGAAATAGAAGACCTAGTCAATGTAATAAATAAATAAAATGGCTAATAAAGGAAATAAAAGGCCTACAGATTAGGGAGGAGGAAGTAAATTCTCTTTAATCACAGATACCATGATTGTTTATGAAGGAAATTCTAACATATATACAAGAAAGCAAGTAGAACTAATAAATGCCTTTAGTAATGTCACAGTATATGAAGTCAATATACAAAATTCAACTGTGTTTCTATATTTGAACAATGAAGAAATGGAAATTGGAATTGAAAAATACCATTTATGTTTGCAAATAGAAATATGGAACATTTAGGAGTAAATAAGAAACTAATCTGACAAGCCATTGGGACATTATTTATTTTTTAAATATTTTGGTCCTCACCAAATATAACCATGATTTTCAAATAGTAAATGTTCAAATATTGGTATAACATACAAATACATGTCAAGAAACATGTCTCATGTGTTGATATTCAAGGAATTAGCCCAGCACATTTCCTGGTTATGCTTTACATTTTCTAACAATAATTTAAAATATAATAGCTACAAAAATCAGACTGAAGATGGGAAATAGAAACAAATATCCATATTCAGTAAATCAATCAAACAGGTTTGTGTGAACGACAGAAGTAGAAAATTTCATAGAGCACAATTAATACCAAATTAAAGTGATAATTTAATGGTCAACTATTCTTCAAGTGTTAGATATTTTATAAAAGAGCTCATCATTTTTCTAAACTGACATTTTATCTGAGATTTATCTTACCCTAATCTTCACACTAATTTCAAAGTGTTCCATTTTTATGCAGAAAAAAGTATTTAATTATTACAGTGCTGGCAACAATAAGAACTATTGTTTTTCATTACACGAACCGTGCCAAAAACCCTACGCGTATGAACAATTGAGTAAAAATAAGTTAATCCTTTATAAGACATTTGCATGTTCTCTTTACAATCTGAACAAACTAAAGTTTGCAGTAACTTACTTTACCAGCAAACTGAAAGAACATCTCTTATTCTGGAATTTAAGCAACTATCACATTCAAGTTCACTACATTGAGGATATAGGTTATATTTAGACTGTGCCCAATGAAAGGTATGAAAGCTTTTATTAACATCAATTTTTCAAATTTTCTTGCTTCAAAATATCTAAAATCAAAGGCAGGTACTCATACATAGTTGAGCAAGTGTGTTTTAAATAGTGACACCATTATTTTGATTTGTCTGAAAGAATGTCTAAGGATACTCTTAAGAGTTCTGTTTTGTACCATAAATGCTCATTCTAGATTAGAATTTCCCAAGAAGTCTTCTAGTTCTATAAAATCATTTGACCAATGCTAATATTCATTCTAACATGGATCTAGCCTTTCAAAATGCAAAACTTCTTGGGAAGGAGAGCATTCCTTTCTCAATGCCTTGGTGTGAATTTGGAGTGATGGTGCTTGCAAAGGTGTCCAAAACAACTTGGGAGCACTATACTTGTAGGATATGCTGAAAGCAGCAAGTAGTAGGGATTAGTGCATTAGGATGATTGATGCAAATCAGATAGACTCAACGATATAGGATTTGGTAGCTCCATCCAGGTCTACTAAAGTCTGTGAAGCCAAGCTATGTTGCATGAGATTTCAAGATAAAGAAGTCTTGTTATTTTGGCTTTGTCTTCTAGATGCTATATGACACTAGGCAAGTAAAAAACCTCTCAACCTCAGCTTCTTCATCTATAAAAAGTTGATACGAATTTTGATCTCATACTTCTGTATGACATATACGTACATTTACTTAGTCAATTGTATTTGTCTAAGCAACTATTTTCACTTTTCCTATGAGTGTTTGGGGTTGAAGAAATTCTGATTATTTAAAAAATGGCACTACTAGTTTTCTTATAAGCAAAGCAGATAAACTAATGAGACTACCATTTCTGTAATGTCACTATATACTCAAAACACACTATTTTATCTTCATCCCTTCTTTGTTTTTGCTGTTCTTCATCTTCACCTCTTCCTTTGATCTTCTTTAACGCTGAGGTTCCATCTCATTTATAAGCTAAATTCAAGTTAAGCAATATAAATGAATGCTCAGAGCAAAAAAAGAAAGATACAAATTTAATTAGAAATAGGAGTTAGAGTAAAATTTAGACTTTTAAATTTTCACATTAAAAAACCTGGATATTAGAGCCTTTGACCTATTAATCCTTTAATAAAATCATGGCATAAGAAATTATGGAAGCTTCCATTTTCATAGGATCTTAGAGTATTATAGAAAGAAGTAAAATGCATATGATAAAATACACAGGTAGAAAGTGTGTTGAAGAATTTCACATACATTATTTTGATCATTCAGAAGAAAACGTTATCATAGCATGCTTGGAGAAGGACCATAGTAAGTAGTAGAGGAATAAGAGAAAGCTACCTGGACAAAATGGGAGGTGCTAGGATTGCAGGATCTGAATGTGCAGTAAAAGAAGAAGGATATTGCTTGGGACGGGGGGGAGGAACCATATAAGCCAAAGCTCAGTTATATGAAAAATATAAAGTCAATGGAGGATTGTTTTGGCTAGAAAGGAGAGTCCATGAAGGAGCAGAGAGATATAACGTTGATGCTGCAAAGGGCACCAGAAAGCTGAGCTTGTGGTCCATCTACTTAAAGCTCAGGTAAAATCCATCCCATTGGTAAAATAGAGTAGCAAGTGTATGAGGATTAAATGAGTTGTCTAAAGTCCTTAGCATGCCTTCGACTACACGACATAGTATTTCTCTTTTCAGTAGGCAATGTAGAGTCACTGAGGTTCCTGAGTAGGACCGTGATCTGACAAGAGCTGTGCCTCCAGATGAAATAACCAAGCAGCCACATTCTATATAACATTGTGAAAAAAAGATGTATTTAAATATATACATATATATACACAT
>NW_020838037.1:2000881-2204743 GCF_003676395.1 Aethalodelphis obliquidens | reverse complement strand
ATGTAGTATGATTTACTCCAGCCTTTGGGCCTGCCTTAAACTACACTAAGCCAGGATTTTACTCAATTTGTTTCTCTGAAAAAATTCTCAGCATGTTACATAAGACTAACAAGTATGAGGTCTCCAAGAAGAATCTTTAAAAAGAACGTGTGACATGGTATAGACTGGGGCATCACTTAGTATTTGAACACATAATGGAAAAATTTAGGGACAGAAGTGTAAGGGTTGCAGCTAAAACTGAAAACATACATTCAAACCGACTGAAAACAGCATTTAGCAGAGTGTCTTAACCATACTAGGAAACAACAGAGGCAGACAGGCCAGGCTTGCTTCTGGCAGGCAATGACAACTTGCTCTTTCGGAACACAAATTCAAACAGACAGTGAGAATATGATTCAGGCTCAGATTGCTGAGAGAAATCTGACAATACTGTCTTTGGACCAATCTTATGCCATGATATGTCTGTGTAGTTAGGGAAGACTTTTTTCTGCAACCCTCCAGGAAAAAGAGGGCAAAAGTGTGAACGTGGAGCATCACTTTATTAACTTGCAGGTACATTGTACGGAGTTAGTTTCACCTGCATGGGAGAGTCTTTTAACTCTTTTCTCTGATTGTAGTTTGGCATTTCCTTTCCTTCATTATCTCTTTTTCAACACTCTGGGGAAACCCCCTACCCAAAGAACCCAAGCAACCTCCCTACAAAACATTTTGCAGGTTTTATCAGGAAAGAGAGCAACAATATTTGCCAATAGCTGAATGTTCATCTCTGATTTTCTTCTGCCTTTCATTGAGCCTTATTTTACATTTAGTCTACACAGTAAAAAGTATTCTATGCTCTAGGAAAACTGCGTGCACCAGATATGGATCATAGTTTCTAGTTTTTAAAGGTATGTTGGTAAGCACATAGTCATTTATTTCAACATCGGAAAAAAGGCATAGTGATATATTGGAAGAATCCTCTTATCTGATAGAGACTGGTCAATAGATTCATTGGTGAATTGATAGATACAGTTGTAGATACAGACATAGGTATGAATATTGATATGGATATAGATACAGATATAGATCTCACTGGTCTCAAATCCTTTTTAAGTTTCTGAAACTTTTCACTGTAAATTTTCCAAAGTGTTGAAATACGTTATGAATCTTTTTTTCTTTTCTAACAGAGCTTCAGAGTTTAAAGTTAATATAGGTTTTAAAGAGATGAGTTAAAATGGCAGCTAAACTTTAAGAGCTAAAACTTGGAAATGTTTGCTCTACATTTCATTCTCCCTCCTCAATCTCATTAAGGTGTATTTAGTAAAATGAAGAGTCTAAGGGAGAAAAGAGTGCTTGTTCAGAGGCCTACACTCCTGTGACACTCAGTACTTGACTTTGAACAACTTATTTGTTTCTCTATACATCAGTTCTTTCATGTATAAAATGGCAATAGTATCATTTACCTTAAATAGCTTTCTGAGGATTAAGTGAGATAATTGTTATTTTCCTAATTATTATTTCCTTTTTTTCCTTGTTTATGAAAACTAAACTTTTTAAATAAGTTATTAGACTTTTTATAAGCTTAAGAAGTAAGACAAACTGCTTATCTTTTCATATTTATTATTACAAATCTGCCCAGAAGAACATTCTTGGCCTCTTTTCTAGAACAGACATATAACAAGACCAAACCTAAAGTACCACTATGCTTCTCAAGTAGCTAAAGAAGCCTCAGAGGACCACTCTTCTACAGAGGGGGGTGGAAAATTCAGAAATAATAAAATCCGATGTTATTGGCCAATCAGAATAGAGTCCTCCTCAGTCTTACTTATGTCAACACACAGGTAAAGTTATTTTTCCTCTTGAAAACTTCCTTCATTTCTCCCTCTTTGATGTGAATTCCTGTTAATAATATTCAGGGTGTAATAATTTCAAATGTTTGACAAGAAGCTTTTAATATTGGCTCCAGTTCTTACTTACATCCTGTATCAGTGTCTACTATATTTATATGTGAACCACTAGTCTACAAGATAGGTATTAAATTCTTTGAGGATTAACACTTATGTTTATTAATTAGTAAGTCAATATATAAATAAAGAAGGGTAGGCTAGAGTTCAAGAACAAAAATTGGGTTCAAATTCCAGCCCCTCCACTTATTAGCTATAAGTTCTGATAAAGTTCCCAAAACTCTCAACAACTTAATTTCTTTATTTGGAAAAGTGAGAAAATAACAATGGCTACATTATAAGATTGTCCAAGTACTCATTTCCTGGTACAGATCAATCACTCAATAAATTGTTTCCATTATAATGGTAACTATATGTATGGCTACTCTAATTAAGACACAGTCTGGACATTACATATACATTATCTCTAATTTTATAAATTCTGTTATCATCAACTTATAGATAAGAACAATGAAGCATAGAAGGTGAGGTTTATGTTGGTCAACCCAGCTTTCAATAACAGAGTAAGGATTTGAAACCATGTGTTTCTGGTATAGAATATACTCCCAGTTTGTATAATAAGTTATACATCACCTTTTTTTTTTTTTTTTTTTTTGCTAATGTTGATGATTACTTACTATGTGCCAGACATTGCTCTAAGTGTTATATCTATATTTTCTCTTTTAAAATCCTCATACAAATCATATAAGATAGGTTCAAATTGGTCTCAGATATTAAAAAAAATCTAAGGCACAGAGGTCATTAACTTGTCCAAGGTCACAAAGGTAAAGGGAGAGCCAGGACCTTTCAGATCTCTTTATATTATTGAGCACATACTATATGACAGACTCTGATCTGGGTACGAAAGATACAGCTGTGAAGAAAACTGATAAAATCTTGGCTGTAATACAGCTTATATTTATGTGAGGGGGTCAATAAACTAGTGTATATGTAATATGTCATATAATGTTATGTACCTTGGAGAAAAATTATGAAAAATGTATTTGGAAGAGTTGAGGAGCAGCTTGGGATAGTCAGTATTGAGATTTATATACAATCATTAAGGATGGCCTCATGAATTCAGTGATATTTCAAGAAAAGATGTGAGGACAGTAAGAGACTTAACCTTCATGGTATCGGGGAAAAGATACAAGACATAAGGAACAGCAATGTAAGGGCCCTGAGGAAAGACTGTGTTTAGTATGTTTGAAGAACCACAAGGAAGCTCATGTGACTGAAATAAAGTGAGGAGGGAAGAGAGTGGGAGAAGGTAAATTCAGAGAGTAGATTATAAGGGTGCTCTAGGCAATGGTAAAAATATTTCTTTATCTGAGTGAAATGGAAAACCAGTGGAGATATTTGACCAAAAAATTTAATCACTCAGGCTGCAGTAGAAATAATAGAATATAAAAAGCCAAAGTAGAGACAGAGAGACTGTTTAGGAGGTTATTGCAGTTGGTTCAAATGAAAGATGATGGTTAAATGTTTTAGAGTGGAAATGGTTAAAAGCAGTCATATATTTATAGATATAACTACAGCTAATTTTGAAGTTTGCAGGACCTGTCAAAGGATTGATTAGGGACTGTGAGATAAGAGAGAAGTCAATGTCTGATCAGCAGAAGGGATAGAATTGCAATTTGGTGAGATAAAGACAACTGTAGGAGGAAAATATTTGGAGGGAAATGATCAGTTTATTTATGACATGTTAAATACCAACATACAGGTCAATAAAGAGTAACTATATGAGATCTGAGGAAAAAGACGGGTTTGCATCAGATAAAGTACTTCATTATGCAACAGTAACAAATGACACCCAAATGTTGGTGGCCTACAGGAAACATTTTTTCCACTCATGCTCCATGGTTACCTTGGGGCTGCTGAGGATTTGCTCCAAGTTACCTTGATTCTGAGACCTGGTCCAACAAAATAGATGTGTTAACGCTTTACCAGTCCACAGCAGAAAGAAAAGGCAACATGATGAATCATACCTTGGCTCATAAATCTTCTCCTACAGGTGAACAATATAATTTCCATTCTCAGTTTATTGACCAAATTAAGTCACATTGTTAAATCTGACATTTTTGGAGGGGAGATATTTAATTCTCATCTAGAGAAGATGGGAATAATAATTTAATCTACCATAGGGATTGTTGGTGTGTAAATTTGGGCATCATCAGTCTAAAGACACTAGTTAAAGACAAGTCTGTATTAGATCAACAAGAAAGTGAAAGCATAGAAGGAAAGCATAGAAAAAAAGCATAGAAGTCTGATGCTTTGTGCACTCCTGATTTAGAGGTCTGGATAAATCAGGAAGAGAATCTGCAATAATATTGTCAATAATGTAGGAGAACAAAGATTGGTATCCTGGATGCCAAGTAAAATAAATGCTTCAAGAATTAAAGATTGAAAATGACAGAGTAGAATAACATGAGCTCACCTCATCTTATGGAAACTCCAAAATTGCAACTAACTGCTGAACAACCATCGACAAAAAAATGCTGGAACCTACCAAAAAAGATATCCTACATCCAGAGACAAAGAATCCACAATAAGACTATTAGAGGGGCACAATCACCATAAAATCAAATCCCGTACATGCCAGGTGGACAACCCACAAACTGGAAAATAATTATACCACAGAAGTTCTTCCACAGAAGTGAAAGTTCTGAGACCCACATCAGGCACCCCAACCTCAGTGCTGGGCAAGGGAAGGAGGAGTCCCCAGAGAACCTGGCTTTGAAGGCCAGCAGTGTTTGATCACAGTAATTCCACAGGACTGGGAGAAACAGAAACTGCACTCTCAGAGGATGCACATAGGCTCACAAGCATACCAGGACCAATGGGGAAAAAGTGGTGACTTCAAAAGACTGGGCCAGACTTACCTGCCAGTATTGGAGGGTCTCCCATGGAAGCAGGGGATGGCTGTGCTTCACAGTGGAAACAAAGACACAGGTTATATTAGTTCTGGGGAGTACTCATTGGCTGGAACCCTCTTGGAGGCTGCCATTTTCTCACTAAAACCTGGCCTCACCCAACAGCCTGTAGGCTCCAGTGCTGGTATGCCTCAGGCCAAAAAATGAACAGGGAGGGAACACAGCAGGCAGGCTTCTTAAAGTCTTCCTGAAAACCAGCTGCCTCATAAATACACACCCCAACATGACCCTGCCCAAAGGAAAAAGACATACTCCCACCCACCAGGGGGCAGGAACCAGTTGCTCCCACTAGGAAGCCTGCACAAGCCTCTTAGACAGCCTCATCCACTGGGGGAAGACAACAGAAGCAAGAAGAACTACAACACTGCAGGCTGCAAACAGAAAATGCAATCATAGAAAGTTAGAAAAAATGAGACAGGAGAGGAATATGTCCCAGATGAAGGAAGAAGATAAAACCCCAGAAGAACAACTAAGTGAAGTGGAGATATGCAATCTACCTGAAAAAGAATTCAGAATAATGGTAGTAAAGATGATCCAAGATCTCAGAAAAAGAACAGAGACACAAGTTGAGATATTCAAAAAATGTTTAACAAGGACCTAGAAGAACTAAAGAACAAACAGAGATGAACAATACAATAACTGAAATGAAAAATGCACTAGAATGAATCAATAGCAGAATAAATGAGGCAAAAGAATGGATAAGTGAGCTGGAAGACAGAATGTTGTAAATCACTGATGTGGAACAGAATTTAAAAAAAAGAATGAAAAGAAATGAGGACAGTATCAAAGACCTCAGGGACAACATTAAATGCAGCAACATTCATATTCTATTCTATTCTATTCTATGGAGACAGATAGTAATCAAATTGACAAAAATTAATGACAAAGAAAAATGTATTAAAAGCAACAAGGGAAAAGCAACAAATAACATTCAAGGGAATTTCCATAAGGTTTTCAGCTGATTTCTCAGCAGAAATTCTGCAGGCCGAAAGGGAGTGGAATGATATATTTAAAGTGATGAAATGGAAAAACCTACAACCTAGAATACTCTACCCAGCAAGGTTCTCATTCAGATTTTAGAGAGAAATCAAAAGTTTTACAATCAATCAAAAGCTAAGAGAATTCAGCACCACCAGACCAACTTTGCAACAAATGCTAAAGGTACTTCTCTAGGTAGCAAAAAAGGCCACAACTAGAAATAAGAAATTACAAATGGAAAAGCTCACCAGTAAAGGCAAACATGCTGTAAGTCATCTGCACAAAAATATGATATCAAAACTAAGAACTGTGAGAAGAAGAGAGCATAAAAGCAGGATATTGGAAATGGATTCGAGTTTAAAAGACCAGCAACTTAAAACAATCTTATTTATATATAGACTAACATATTAAAACCTCATGCTAACAGCAAATTCAAAATCTACACACATTAAAACAAATAAATAAATAAAATAAGAAATCCAAACATGGGAATTCTCTGGTGGTCCAGTGTTTACAACTTGGTGCTTTCTGTGCCGTGGGCCCGGGTACAATCCCTGATCAGGGAACTAAGATCCTGCAAGCCTTTTGGCACATCCAAAAAATAAAATAAAACAAATTAGGGCTTCCCTGGTGGCACAGTGGTTGAGAGTCCGCCTGCCGATGCAGGGGACACGGGTTTGTGCCCTGGTCCGGGAAGATCCCACATGCCATGGAGCAGCTGGGCCCGTGAGCCATGGCCGCTGAGCCTGCGCATCCAGATCCTGTGCTCCACAACAGGAGAGGCCACAACAGTGAGAGGCCTGCATACCGCAAAAAAAAATAATAAAATAAAATAAAAAATAAACCAAATTAAAAAAGAAAAGAAATTCAAACACAGGTTAGTCACCAAATCACAAGATAAGAGAACAGAAGAGGAAGAAGAAAAAAAAAAACTACAAAGCAAATCCGAAACAATTAACAAAATGGCAATAAGAACATACATATTGTTAAGTATCTTAAATGCAAATGAATTAAATGCTCAGACAAAAGATCCAGACTGGCTGAAAGCATGCAAAAACAAGACCTGTAGGGGGACCTTGAAGATGGCGGAAGAGTAAGACGTGGAGACCACCTTTCTCCCCACAGATACACCAGAAATACATCTACACACGGAACAACTCCTACAGAATACCTACTGAAGGCTGGCAGAAGACCTCAGACCTCCCAAAAGGCAAGAAACTCCCCACGTACCTGGGTAGGGCAAAAGAAAAGAAAAAACAGAGACAAAAGAATAGGGACGGCACCTGCACCAGTGGGAGGGAGCTGTGAAGGAGGAAAAGTTTCCACACACTAGGAAGCCCCTTCACGGGCGGAGACTGTGGGAGGCGGAGGGGGAGCTTTGAAGCCGCGGAGGAGAGCACAGCAACGGGTGTGGAGGGCAAAGCGGGGAGATTCCCGCACAGAGGATCGGTGCCGACCGGCACTCACCAGCCCGAGAGGCTTGTCTGCTCCCCCGCCGGGACGGGCGGGGCTGGGAGCTGAGGCTCGGGCTTTGGTCGGAGCGCTGGGAGAGGACTGAGGTTGGCGGCGTGAACACAGCCTGCAGGGGGTAAGTGCGCCGCGGCTAGCCGGGAGGGAGTCCGGGGAAAAGTCTGCACCTGCCGAAGAGGCAAGAGACTTTTTCTTCCCTCTTTTTTTCCTGGTGCGTGAGGAGAGGGGTTTAAGAATGCTGCTTAAAGGAACTCCAGAGATGGGCGCGAGCCGCGGCTAAAAGCACGAACCCCAGAGACGGGCGCGAGCCGCGGCTAAAAGCACGGACCCCAGAGACGGGCGGGAGACGCTAAGGCTGCTGCTGCCGCCACCAAGGGGCCTGTGTGCGAGCACAGGTCACTCTCCACACCCCTCTTCCGCAGAGACTGTGCAGCCCGCCACTGCCAGGTTCCCGGGATCCAGGGACAACTACCCTGGGAGAACGCACGGCGAGCCTCAGGCTGGTGCAAAGTCACGCTGGACTTTGCCGCCGCAGGCCTGCCCCGCACTCCGTGCCCCTCCCTCCCCGCCGGCCTGAGTGCGCCAGAGCCCCCGAATCAGCGGCTCCTTTAACCCCGTCTTGTCTGAGCAAAAAACAGACTCCCTCCAGCGACCTACACGCAGAGGCAGGGCCAAATCCAAAGCTGAGCCCCGGTGAGCTGTAAGAACAAAGAAGAGAAAGGGAACTCTCTCCCAGCAGCCTCAGAAGCAGCGGATTAAAGCTCCACAATCAACTTGATATACCCTGCATCTGCGGAATACCTGAATAGACAACCAATCGTCCCAAATTAAGGAAGTGGACTTTAGGAGCAAGATCTATGATTTTTTTCCCTATTCCTCTATTTGTGAGTGTGTATGTGTATGCTTCTGTGTGAGATCTTGTCTGTATAGTCTTGCTTCCACCATTTGTCCTAGGGTTCTATCCGTCCACGGTTTTTTTTTTAAATTTTTTTCTTAATAATCAATTTTAATTTTAATAACGTTATTATACTTTACCTTCGTTCTTTCTTTCTTTCTTTCTTTCCTTCCTTCATTCCCTCCTTTAGACAACGAATCATCCCAAATTGAGGAGGTGGTCTCTGACAGCAAGATTTATGATTTTTTCCCCTTTACCTCTTTTAGTGAGGGTGTATGTGTATGCTTCTGTGTAAGATTTTGTCTGTATAGCTTTGCTTCCAACATTTGTCCTAAGGTTCTATCTGTCCCTTTTTCTTTTTTCTAAATAAGACTTTTTAATTCAATAACTTTTTTATACTTTATTTTATTTTGACTGTATCTTCTTTCTTTCTTTTTTTCCTTCTTTCCCTCCTTCCTTCCTTCCTCCCTCCTTTCTTTCCTTCTTGCCTTCTTTCCTTCTTTGCTTCTTTCTTTCTTTCTTCCTTCCTTCCTTCCCTCCTTTCCTTCTTTCTTTCCTCATACTTCTAATTCCCTCTACTTTTTCTCCCTTTTATTCTGAGCCGTGTGGATGAAAGGCTCTTGGTGCTCCAGCCAGTAGTCAGGGCTCTGCCTCTGAGGTAGGACAGCCAACTTCAGGACACTGGTCAACAAGAGACCTCCCAGCTCCACATAATATCAAACGGCGAAAATCTCCCAGAAACCTCCATCTTAACACCAGCACCCAGCTTCACTCAATGACCAGCAAGCCACAGTGCTGGACAACCTATGCCAAACAACTAGCAAAACAGGAACACAACCCCACCCATTAGCAGAGAGGCTGCCTAAAATCATAATAAGGCCACAGACACCCCAAAACACACCACCAGACGTGAACCTGGCCACTAGAGAGACAAGATCCAGCCTCATCCACCACAACACAGGCACTAGTCCCCTCCACCAGGAAGCCTACACAACCCACTGAACCAACCTTAGCCACTGGAGACAGACATCAAAAACAGCGGGAACTATGAACCTGCAGTCTGCAAAAAGGAGACCCCAAACACAGTAAGATAAGAAAAATGAGAAGACAGAAAAACACACAGCAGATAAAGGAGCAAGATAAAAATGCACCAGACCTAACAAATGAAGAGGAAATAGGCAGTCTACCTGAAAAAGAATTCAGAATAATGATAGTAAGGATGATCCAAAATTTTGGAAATAGAATGGACAAAATGCAAGAAACAGTTAACAAGGACCTAGAAGAAATAAAGATGAAACAAGCAATGATGAACAAATAATAAATGAAATTAAAAGTACTCTAGATGGGATCAATAGCAGAATAACTGAGGCAGAAGAACGGATAAGTGACCTGGAAGATAAAATAGTGGAAATAACTACTGCAGAGCAGAATAAAGAAAAAAGAATGAAAAGAACTGAGGACAGTCTCAGAGACCTCTGGGACAACATTAAACACACCAACATTCAAATTATAGGGGTTCCAGAAGAAGAAGAGAAAAAGTAAGGGACTAAGAAAATATTTGAAGAGATTATAGTTGAAAACTTCCCTAATATGGGAAAGGAAATAGTTAATCAAGTCCAGGAAGCACAGAGAGTCCCATACAGGATAAATCCAAGGAGAAATACGCCAAGACACATATTAATCAAACTGTCAAAAATTAAATACAAAGAAAGCATATTAAAAGCAGCAAGGGAAAAACAACAAATAACACACAAGGGAATCCCCATAAGGTTAACAGCTGATCTCTCAGCAGAAACCCTACAAGCCAGAAGGGAGTGGCAGGACATACTGAAAGTGATGAAGGAGAAAAACCTGCAACCAAGACTACTCTACTCAGCAAGGATCTCATTCAGATTTGATGGAGAAATTAAAACCTTTACAGACAAGCAAAAGCTGAGAGAGTTCAGCACCACCAAACCAGCTTTACAACAGTGCTAAAGGATCTTCTCTAGGCAAGAAACACAAGAGAAGGAAAAGACCTATAATAACGAACCCAAAAAAATTTAGAAAATGGGAATAGGAACATACATATTGATAATTACCTTAAATGTAAATGGACTAAATGCTCCCACCAAAAGACACAGATGAGCTGCATGGATACAAAAACAAGACCCTTATATGTGCTGTATACAAGAGACCCACTTCAGACCTAGAGACACATACAGACTGAAAGTAAGGGGATGGAAAAAGATATTCCATGCAAATGGAAACCAAAAGAAAGCTGGAGTAGCAATTCTCATATCAGACAAAATAGATTTTAAAATAAGGACTATTAAAAGAGACAAAGAAGGACACTACATAATGATCAAGGGATCGATCCAAGAGGAAGATATAACAATTGTAAATATTTATGCACCCAACATAGGAGCACCTCAATACATAAGGCAAATACTAACAGCCATAAAAGGGGAAATTGACAGTAACACATTCATAGTAGGGGACTTTAACACGCCACTTTCACCCATGGACGGATCATCCAAAATGAAAATAAACAAGGAAACACAAGCTTTAAATGATACATTAAACAAGATGGACTTAATTGATATTTATAGGACACTCCTTCCAAAAACAACAGAATACACATTTTTCTCAAGTGCTCATGGAGCATTCTCCAGGATAGATCATATCTTGGGTCACAAATCAAGCCTTAGTAAATTTAAGAAAATTGAAATTGTATCAAGTATCTTTTCCGACCACAACGCCATGAGACTAGATATCAATTACAGGAAAAGATCTGTAAAAAATACAAACACATGGAGTCTAGACAATACACTACTTAATAATGAAGTGATCACTGAAGAAATCAAAGAGGAAATCAAAAAATACCTAGAAACAAATGACAATGGAGACACAACGACCCAAAACCTGTGAGATGCAGCAAAAACAGTTCTAAGGGGGAAGTTTATGGCAATACAAGCCCACCTAAAGAAGCAGGAAACATCCTGAATAAACAACCTAACCTTGCACCTCAAGCGATTAGAGAAAGAAGAACAAAAATACCCCAAAGCTAGCAGAAGGAAAGAAATCATAAAAATCAGATCAGAAATAAATGAAAAAGAAATGATGAAACAATAGCAAAGATCAATAAAATTAAAAGCTGGTTTTTTGAGAAGATAACCAAATAGATAAACCACTAGCCAGACTCATCAAGAAAAAAAGGGAGAAGACTCAAATCAATAGAATTAGAAATGAAAAAGGAGAGGTAACAACTGACACTGCAGAGATAAAAGAGATCATGAGAGATTACTACAAGCAACTCTATGCCAATAAAATGGACAATCTGGAAGACTGGACAAATTCTTAGAAATGCACAACCTGCCAAGACTGAATCAGGAAGACATAGAAAATATGAACAGACCAATCACAAGCACTGAAATTGAAACTGTTATTAAAAATCTTCCAACAAATAAAAGCCCAGGACCAGGTGGCTTCACAGGCGAATTCTATCAAACATTTAGAGAAGAGCTAACACCTATTCTTCTCAAACTCTTCCAAAATATAGCAGAGGGAGTAACACTCCCAAACTCCTTCTACGAGGCCACCATCACCTTGGTACCAAAACCAGACAAGGATGTCACAAAGAAAGAAAACTACAGGCCAATATCACTGATGAACATAGATGCAAAAATCCTCACCAAAATACTAGCAAACAGAATCCAACAGCACATTAAAAGGATCATACGCCATGATCAAGTGGGGTTTATTCCAGGAATGCAAGGATTCTTCAATATACGCAAATCTATCAATGTGATAAACCATATTAACAAACTGAGGGAGAAAAACCATATGATCATCTCAATAGATGCAGAGAAAGCTTTTGACAAAATTCAACACCCATTTATGATAAAAAACCCTGCAGAAAGTAGGCATAGAGGGAACTTTCCTCAACATAATAAAGGCCATATATGACAAGCCCACAGCAAACATCATCCTCAATGGTGAAAAACTGAAAGCATTTCCACTAAGATCAGGAACAAGACAAGGTTGCCCACTCTCACCACTCTTATTCAACATAGTTTTGGAAGTTCTAGCCACAGCAATAAGAGAAGAAAAGGAAATAAAAGGAATCCAAATCGGAAAAGAAGAAGTAAAGCTGTCACTGTTTGCAGATGACATGATCCTATACATAGAGAATCCTAAAGATGCTACCAGAAAACTACTAGAGCTAATCAATGAATTTGGTAAAGTGGCAGGATACAAAATTAATGCACAGAAATCTCTGGCATTCCTATACACTAATGATGAAAAATCTGAACGTGAAATCAAGAAAACACTCCCATTTACCATTGCAACAAAAAAAAATAAAATATCTAGGAATAAACCTACCTAAGGAGACAAAAGACCTGTATGCAGAAAATTATAAGACACTGATGAAAGAAATTAAAGATGATACAAATAGATGGAGAGATATACCATGTTCTTGGATTGGAAGAATCAACATTGTGAAAATGACTCTACTACCCAAAGCAATCTATAGATTCAATGCAATCCCTATCAAACTACCATTGGCATTTTTCACAGAACTAGAACAAAAAATGTTGCAATTTGTATGGAAACACAAAAGACCCCGAATAGCCAAAGCAATCTTGAGAACGAAAAAAGGAACTGGAGGAATCAGGCTCCCTGACTTCAGACTATACTACAAAGCTACAGTTATCAAGATGGTATGGTACTGGCACAAAAACAGAAAGATAGATCAATGGAACAGGAGAGAAAGCCCAGAGATAAACACATGCACATATGGACACCTTATCTTTGATAAAGGTGGCAGGAATGTACAGTGGAGAAAGGACAGTCTCTTCAATAAGTGGTGCTGGGAAAACTGGACAGGTACATGTAAAAGTATGAGATTAGATCACTCCCTAACACCATACACAAAAATAAGCTAAAAATGGATTAAAGACCTAAATGTAAGGCCAGAAACTGTCAAACTCTTAGAGGAAAACATAGGCAGAACACTCTATGACATAAATCACAGCAAGATCCTTTCTGACCCACCTCCTAGAGTAATGGAAATAAAAACAAAAATAAACAAATGGGACCTAATGTAACTTCAAAGCTTTTGCACAGCAAAGGAAACCATAAACAAGACCAAAAGACAACCCTCAGAATGGGAGAAAATATTTGCAAATGAAGCAACCAACAAAGGATTAATCTCTTAAATTTACAAGCAGCTCATACAACTCAATAACAAAAAAACAAACAACCCAATCCAAAAATGGGCAGAAGACTTAAATAGACATTTCTCCAAAGAAGACATACAGACTGCCAACAAACACATGAAAGAATGCTCAACATCATTAATCATTAGAGAAATGCAAATCAAAACTACAATGAGATATCATGTCACACCAGTCAGAATGGCCATCATCAAAAAATCTAGAAACAATAAATGCTGGAGAGGGTGTGGAGAAAAGGGAACACTCTTGCACTGCTGGTGGGAATGTGAATTGGTTCAGCCACTATGGAGAACAGTATAGAGGTTCCTTTAAAAACTACAAATAGAACTACCATATGACCCAGCATTCCAACTACCGGGCATATACCCTGAGAAAACCAAAATTCAAAAAGAGTCATGTACCAAAATGTTCATTGCAGCTCTATTTACAATAGCCCGGAGATGGAAACAACCTAAAAGCCCATCATCGGATGAATGGATAAAGAAGATGTGGCACATATATACAATGGAATATTACTCAGCCATAAAAAGTAATGAAATTGAGCTATTTGTAATGAGGTGGATAGACCTAGAGTCTGTCATACAGAGTGAAGTAAGTCAGGAAGAAAAAGACAAATACCGTATGGTAACACATATATATGGAATTTAAGAAAAAAAAAATGTCATGAAAAAGCTAGGGGTAAGGCAGGAATAAAGACGCAGACCTCCTAGAGAACAGACTTGAGGTTGTGGGTAGGGGAAGGGTGAGCAGTGACAGGGCGAGAGAGATTCATGGACATATACACACTAACAAACGTAGTAAGGTAGATAGCTAGTGGGAAGCAGCTGCATGGCACAGGGATATTGGCTCTGTGATTTGTGACAGACTGGAGGGGTGGGATAGGGAGGGTGGGTAGGAGGGAGACGCAAGAGGGAAGACATATGGGAACATATGTTTATGTATGACTGATTCACTTTGTTATAAAGCAGAAACTAACACACCATTGTAAAGCAATTATACCCCAATATAGATGTTAAAAAAAAAAAAAAAGACCTGTATATAAGCAGTCACAAGACATACACTTCAGATACAGACTGAAAGTGCAGGGATGGAAAAATTTATTCCATGCAAATGGAAATCAAAGAAAGCAGGACTAGCAATACTCATATCAGACAAAATAGACTTTAAAATAAAGACTGTTATAAGAGACAAAGAAAGACACTACATAATGATCAAGGGATCATTCCAGGAAGAAGACATAATGATTGTGAATATGCATCCAAAGTAAGAGCACTTCAATATATGAGGCAAATGCTAACAGACATAAAAGGGGAAATTGACAGTAACACAATAACAGTGGGGGACTTTAACACCCCACTTTCATCAATGGACAGATATTCAAGACAGAAAATCAATAAGGAAACACAGGTCTTAAATGACACATTAGACCAGATGGACTTAATTGACGGTTATAGAACATTCCATCCCAAAGCAGCAGAATATG
Source organism: Aethalodelphis obliquidens (assembly GCF_003676395.1). Lineage (NCBI taxonomy): Eukaryota > Metazoa > Chordata > Mammalia > Artiodactyla > Delphinidae > Aethalodelphis > Aethalodelphis obliquidens. The sequence goes on along the minus strand of NW_020838037.1, from coordinate 2,189,843 downwards.
CATTCTTCTCAAGGGCACATGGAACATTCTGCAGGATTAATCATATGTTGGGCCACAAAGCCAGAATCGGCAAATTTAAGAAAATTGAAATCATATCAAGCAATTTTTCTGACCACAACTCTGTGAGATTAGAAATCAACTACAAGAAAATAAAAACTGTAAAAAAACACAAACATATGGAGGCTAAACAATATGTTACTAAACAACAAATGGATCACTGAAGTAATCAAAGAGGAAATCAAATGAGAAAGAAAGCATGATGATCCAAACCTATGGGACACAGCAAAAGAAGTACTAAGACAAAAGTTTATAGCAATAAAATCTTACCTTAGGAAACAAGAAAAATCACAAGTAAACAATCTAAACTCACACCTAAAGGAACTAGAGAAAGAAGAACAAAGAAAACCCAAAGTTAGTAGAAGGAAAAAAATCATAAGGATCACAGCTGAAATAAGTGAAATAGAAAGAAAGCAAACAACAGAAAAGATCAATGAGACTAAAAGCTGGTTCTTTGAAAAGAAAAACAAAATTGATAAACCTTTAGCCAGACTCATCAAAAAAAAAAAAAAAAGGTGTGGGGGAGAGGACTCAAATCAATGAAATTAGAAATGAAAAAGAGGAAGTTACAATGGACACCACAGACATAAAAAGGATCATAAGAGACTACTACCAGAAACTATACACCAACAAAATGGACAACTGAGAAAAAATAGACAAATCCTTAGAAAGGTACTAACTTCTGAGACTGAACCAGGAAGAAATAGAAAAATATGAAGAGAATAATCACAAGTACTGAAACTGAAACTGTGATTAAATAACTTCCAGTAAATAAAAGTCCAGGACCAGATGTTTTCACAGGTGAATTCTAACCAACATTTAGAGAAGAGATAACACCTATCCTTTGAAACTATCCCAAAAATTTCAGAGGAAGGAACGTTCCCAAATTCATTCTATGAGGCCACTATCTCCCTGATACCTAAACCAGACAAAGATATCACAAGAAAAGAAAATTACAGCCCAATATCACTGATGAACATCAACACAAAAATCCTCAGGAAAATACTAGAAATCTGGATCCAATAATACATGTAAAGGATCATATAACATGATCAAGTGGTATTTATCCCTGGGATGCAAGAATTTTTCAATATCCACAAATTAATCAGTGTGATACACCACCTCAACAAATTGAAGAATAAAAAACCTTATGATCATCTCAATAGATGCAGAAAAATCTTTTGACAAAAATTCAACACCCATTTATGATAATAGCTCTCAGGAAAGTGGGCATAGAGGGAACATACTTCAACATAATAAATGCCATATATGACAAACATACAGCTAAGATCAGAAAGAGAAATTAAAGAAACAATCCCATTTACCATCACATTAAAAAGAATAAAATACCTGGGAATAAACCTACCAATGGGACAAAAGACCTGTACTCCAAAATCTATAATATGCTGATGAAAAAACCTGAAGACGGCAGAAACAGATGTTAAGATATACCATGTTCTTAGATTGGCAGAATAAATATTGTCAAAATGACTATACAATCCAAGGCAATCTACAGATTCAATGCAATATCTATCAAATTACCAATGGCATATTTCTCAGAACTATAAAAAAATATTAAAATTTGTATGAAGACACAAAAGACCCTAAATATCTAAAGCAATCCTAAGAAAGAAAAACAAAGCTGGAGGAATCAAGCTCCTTAACTTCAGATTGTACTACAAAGCTACAGTAATCAAAACACTATGGTACTGGCACAAAAACAGAAATATAGGTCAATGGAACTGGTTAAAATGCCCAAAAATAAACCCAAGTGCTTAAAGTCAATTAATCTACAACAAAGGAGGCAAGACAATGGAGGAAAGGCAGTCTTTTCAGTAAACAGAGCTAGGAAAAGTGGACATCTCCATGTAAGAAATGAAATTAGAACATTCTTTAATACCATACACAAAAATAAACTCAAAATGGATTAAAGACTTAAATGTAAGACCAGATACTATAAAACCCTCAGTGGAAAACATAGGCATAACACTCTCTGAAATAAATCAAAATAAGATCTTTTATATCCACCTCCTAGAGTAATGGAAATAAAAACAAAAATAAACAAATTGGACCTAATTAAACTCAAAAAGTTTTGCACAGCAAAGGAAACCATAAATAAAATGAAAGACAACCCACAGAATGGGAAAAAATATTTGCAAATGAAGCAACAGACAAGAGATTAATATAAAAAAATTACAAACAGCTCGTGTGACTTAATATAAAATAAACAAGCAATACAATCAATAAATGGGCAAAAGATCTAAATAGACATTTCTCCAAAGACTTACAGATGGCCAAGAAGAAAATGAAAAGATGCTCGACACTGCTAATTATTAGAGAAATGCAAATCAAAACTTCAATGAGATATCACCACACACCAGTCAGAATGGCCATTACCAAATATCTACAAACAGTAAATTCTGGACAGGGTGTGGAGAAAAGGGAAGCCTCCCACACTGTTTGTGGGAAAGTATTAAATGGGTACAGCCACTATGGAAAACAGTATGGAGATTTCTTTAAAAACTAATAATAGAGCTAGCATATGATCCAGCAATTCCACTCCTGGACATATATTTCAAGAAAAAACATGGTTCAAAAGTATACACACACAGCAATGTTTATTTCAGCGCTGTTTGTAATAGCCAAGATATGGAAGCAACCTACATGTCTATCAACAGAAGAATGGATAAAGATGTGGTACCTGTATATAATGGAATATTACTCAGCCATTTAAAAGAATAAAATAATGCCATTTGCAGCAACATGAATGGACCTAGATATTATCATACTAAGTGAAGTAAGTCAGACACAGAAAGACAAATATCGTATATCACTTACATGCAAAATCTAAAAATAATGATACAAATGAACTGATTTACAAAACAAACAGACTCACAGACTTAGAGGATGAATTTATGGTTACCAGAGGGGAAAGCTAGGGGAGAGGGATAGATTGGGAGTTTGGGATTGACATATACACACTGCTGTATTTAAAATAGATAACCAGGAAGGACCCACTGTATAGCACAGGGAAGTCTGCTAAATACTCTGTAATAACCTAAATGTGAAAATAATTTGAAAAAGAATATGTACATGTATATGTATAACTGAATCACTTTGCTGTACACCTGAAACTAACACAATATTGTTAGTTAACTATACTCCAATATAAAATAAAAAATTTTAAAAAGAATTAGATTGATTAACACACTGTTGATCAAATACACTGAGGACTGGGAATTGGTTAATGTATTTAGCAATGTGCAAGTTATTTGTTACTTTGAGAATAACAAATAGAAGAATGGGCATGAAAACCTAATTGAAGTGGGTTCAAAAGTGAATGGAAGGAGAAGAAATGGGGTATAGGCAACTCTCTCAGAGTTTTGTTATATGTAACACAGCACAATGCCTCAGTAAAAAGCTTCCCCCTCTCCGTGGTGGAAATGGGATCCAACCAAATCAGCTGTCCTGACTGATATAGGCTTCTTCTTCTTAAGAAAAGGACGAATGTCATAGAAATTTCAGCAGCAATTCATTTTGTGAAGTCTTGGAAGACAGAAAATATAATCACACTAACACTTGAGAAATAACACTTTTCTTTAAAAATGAAGAGGGTTATCTATCTGTTAATTTCAATTCATTCATATTGACACCAGATGGTCTTATAATAAACTATTCCTTTCCTCTCTATATAGGTGAGGCAAGCCAGTCCTAAGTAGTAGTAGTAGTAATAATATTAATATTAGAAGAAGAAAAAGAAAATTCCTTGTCTAATCTTAAAATATTTTTTGTACATATGAAATAAGCACTATTGTCAAGGTAATTGATTTTTGACTATCTGAAATACAGAAACAATAAAATCAGTGTATTGGGTTGAAATTCAAATGTAATCTGTCATTGTTATTATCAAATATGCAAAGCTTTACCAGAAATCAAAGTAAAAGCCCCTAAATATATGTTTAGTATTCAGAAATCAGTCTTCAGATCATAGTACTTAAACTGATCAAAATAACCAGAACTTGATAGTATAGGAATAATTAATTTGATAATTATAATCACTTATTTGGATTAATGATGTTGTGATTTCATCAGTTTTAAGCAAGGAGAGATTTTGAAGGTTGAAAGAAATAATTAATAGATTTTGATCAATTCAGTCATGCTATCAACTGTCAGCAGGATGTACAAAATACAGATTTTTGCTATCATTGCCAATATAGTTGCTTTCCACATGATTTATTTAATAGTAATGCCACATTTAAAAATTTCAAAATCTGTAAGATCATGTGTTATGTTATAGTATTTGTCAACTTTCTTTCTAGATAAATAAAAGTTTTGGTTTTAGTGTATATAATTCCTAACTCTTCACAAGTCAATGTTTTACTTCTCTTGAGACTTAAGATTTTTTGCCCAAGAACTAAGGACTGTTACATCCTTGAAAATACCATATAATGTGTACTTAAGACTAAATGGCTTCTCTTTCACATTCTCCTATCCATTATCTGAAGGAAAATGGAACAAAGTTGAGCCAGTTTTCCTTTCCTTTTGAATGCCTAGGTTGAATTCTCTGAAAACTTGTATGCATTTAAAGGGAGGTTAGACTCAAGCCCCTGTAATACCAAGGTGGGTTTAAAGTAACAGTTGTCAGTATTTAAACGTTTCCTTCCAGGAACGGAAAGCAAGAACCCAACTCCACACCCCTCAGAGAAATTGATTTATTATCAGCATAAATTCTTGGCTTTGCCAGTATTGAATTTCAGATTATTAAATAAGCAACATCACAGTTAGATGGTTTGTGCAGAAAATGTATAGGGCAATAGAAAAAGTGAGCCATTTGGTATGGCCCCTGCTAGTTTACAAAATGTGTGATCTATATGAAATAAATAGGAATGGAAAAATAAATGTAGTATGCATATGGAGTTAAATTATGTTTGTGTGTGTGTGTGAGGGTAATATACCAATTATTAAGTATCTTTTACCAAATACCTACTTTTCTAAAGTTGAACATATCTATGCATTTGATTTTTCTCAATTTTTATAGAAAAAAATGATATTGTATTATTTTTTCAAGCAACTGAAAATCCAAGCGAAAGAAAATGTTCCCTTCTTACAATGGATGCACACCAAAATTACAAGTATTTACAAAGCAACTATCCATGAAAACAAGCTGAGACTAGCAGAAAAGATTTTCCGCAGCCAAAGATATAAAAGAGGAACCACAACTAGAAGTGTGGGAGAAGACGACCCACACCCCTGGATAGGCAATGCTCAAATGAGAGGAATCACAATTGCAGAGGTTCTTCACAAGGAATGGTGAGTCTCAACTCCACATCAGGCTCCCCAGTCCAGGGTTCCTGCACAGGGAAGAAGAGTCCCTAGAACATTTGGCTTTAAAAGACAGTGGGGCTTGCATGTGGGAGAGACAGAGGACTATATGACACAGACACTCTGCTTTTAAAAGGCATGCACAAAATCTCACATGCTCTGAATCCCAGCACAGAGGAAATAATTTGAAAGGAGTCTGGGTCAGACCCATTAGTTGACCTTGGAGAACGACTTGGAGAGGCAAGAAGCTACTAGGACTCCCACTGGAGACATAAACACTAGTGGCAGACATTTTTGGAAGCTTGTTCTACCATGAGGACACTGGTGCTGACAAAGCAACTTTTTTTTCTTTTTTTTTTTTTGTCTGTGTTTGATCTTCCTTGCTGTGCGCAGGCTTCTCTCTAGTTGAAGCGAACAGGGGCTACTCTTCATTGTGGTGTGCAGGCTTTTCATTGTGGTGGCTTCTCTTGTTGCGGAGCATGGGGTCTAGGCGTGTGGGCTTCAGTAGCTGTGGCACGTGGGCTCAGTAGTTGTGGCACACGGGCTTCGTTGCTCTGCAGCATGTAGGATCTTCCTGGACCAAGGCTCAAACCCACGTCCCCTGTATTGGCAGGCGGATTCTTAACCACTGCGCCACCAGGGAAGCCCCAACAGCATCCTTTAAAAGAGTTTATCTGGGGGGATAGTGTCTTCCTTTTCATCAGTGTTTCCAAAACTAACATTCTAGCAGCACTACAGTTGTCCAAAGTGTTACCATTAAGGGAAATTGGGGGAAGGGTACATGGGATCTTGCTGGATTATTTTTTAAAACTGCATGTGACTCCACACTTAAACAAATAGCAGCGGCATCAACTACCATTTATTCATTCAACAGAATTTCTTTTGAACATCTTCTCTGCTGGGGACACAGCAAACCACACAGACAAAACCCTGCCCTCATGGAGCTGGCTCTCTACTGGGGGTTGCCTCAGCCAAAGCTTCACTGGATCAGAATGTTTGTAATTCAAGTTATAAAATACATGCTGATTATGGAAATGTTGATTACAAATTCTGGTCCCCCACAAGGTAGGTCTGATCAGGTTTCCTGGGTTACATGACAAGGCTCGTAGTATTTGTGAAGACCAAGCCTTTTCCCCACGTGGTAAATAAGTGAGTCAGCTCCACTCTGATGTTTAAAATACCTGTAAAAGGTAAAAACTGCTCTATTCAACCCATGCTTGGAAGGTCTAACCCCCTTCTCTTTCATGCTTCTTTGCAACAGGCCAGTGAGAGCGTCCAAGTAGAAAGCTGCGGACACAGTCATTGTCACGGAGATGATGAGGCTGTGATGAATCGCAAATCCCAGCCAGTTGCTCCCAAAGAGGCAGGCTCCTCCCAGCCCTTGCAGCGCCCTCTAGATCCAAGAAAACCGGGAGGAAAATGCAGCCAGCAGAAAGAATGCAGCAGCCCCTGAAGCGCTGAGGCCCCTTCCTCTCCTTTCTGCCCCAGCTCCAGGACTTCCTCCATGATGGCCTCTAACCGCTCGTCCATTGAGACCTACGAATACCTGCTGCCCAAAGGGAGCCACGCGGCAGACTCTCGGGCACCCCCTTCACCTGCGCCCCTCAGGATGTCCCTGGAAGTCCTCATGATGCTGATGATCGTGGTGGGGTTCCTCAGCAACACCGTGGTCTGCATCATCGTGTACCAGAGGCCGGCCATGCACTCCACCATCACCCTGCTGCTGGCCACGCTGGCCTTCTCGTACATCATACTGTCCTTGTGTTTCATGCCCTTCACCGTCGTAACCCTTATCACTGTTTCCTGGCACTTCGGGGACTCCTTCTGCAGTCTCTCGGCTGCGCTCTACTGGTCCTTCGTCCTGGAGGGCGTGGTCATCCTACTCATCATCAGTGTGGACCACTTCCTCATCATCGTCCAGCGTCAGGAAAGGCTGAACCCCCGCAGGGCCAAGGTGATCACCGCCGTGTCCTGGGCTCTGTACTTCTGTGTCTCAACCCTGTTGCTGGGCGACTGGCCGCAGGTGGAGGTGCCAGCGTGGGCACCACAATGCATGCTGGGTTACACCGAGTTGCTGGCCGGCCGTGCCTAAGTGCTGACGCTGGTGGGGGCCGCCTTCTTCGCGACCTTCGCCGTGATGCTCAGCTCCTACCTGGGCATACTGCACACAGTGTGCAAGGACGCCGTGCACGTGCACAACAAGTCCTACAGCCTGGACCTGCAGCTGCCAACCTGCACCGGCCTGCGGCGGCTCCAACGGCAGCAGCAGGTCAGCCTGGACCTGAGCTTCAAAACCAAGGCCTTCACCACCATCCTGATCCTCTTCGTGGGCTTCTCGCTGTGCTGGCTGCCGCACTCTGTCTACAGCCTGCTGTCCCGTGTTCAACTGGAGGTTCTACTGCGGACACACATTCTACACCACCAGCCTCTGCGTCCTAGAGCTCAGCTACCTCAAGTCCGTCTTCAACCCCATCATCTACTGCTGGTGAATCAAGAAGTTCTGTGAGGCCTGTCTGGAGCTGCTGCCTCAGACCTTCCAGATCCTCCCCAAAGTGCCTGAGCGGATCCGGAGGAGAAGCCAGCTGAGCACCATCTACGCATGCACCGAAAACCAGTACCCTGTGTAGGGGAGGGGCAGTTAGCCCCACCCCACCCCCATCCCCTGCTGCCCCCCACTCAGCTTCCTGGGACTTCCATGCAGTCAGCACTTGGTGGGGCCTCTTAAGTACAAAGGGACTTATTTTTTACCAGGTGAGCTGCTTCTCCCAAGTTTGCACCATGAATTATTTTTGTTTCTCGCTGAGGGTCTGATGGAAACTGGATGGTCAAGAAAAAAGGGGAAAGGGGTGGGTGATGAAGGAGTTGGGTCAAACCTTAGGGAGGCAAGGGGATCAGGGAGGGAGGTTGGCTGTGGGGCAGGAGGAAGGCTCTGTCTAAAGAGTTCCCTCAAGACCTGCCTCGGAGGCACCCATTGTGCCATGTTCTGATGTGAGAGATCCAAGTAGGTTCATCGCTGGGTCATCAATCACTACTGGGCACCAGCATTCTTCAGAGGCGTTTGTGTCTGTGGCATATGTTGTGGAAACTTGCAAGGTTCTTTACATTGGTCAGATGTGCATTTCAGATGATGCCAAATCACGCTTTCTATAAACCAAAGTCACACGGGAAATAGAGAAGCCCCTGGGCTTTTCAGCTCCCCATGTGACACATGGGAGGCCTTGGTGGATCGAAGCCCAGAGAATGTTCGGGGGCAGCTCAGCTGAAACGATAAGACCACCCCAGTTCACATCCTCAACCCTCCTCCCTGGACCAGCCCACCCGGCCCCTCACCCTGAAGCTTGTCACCTCCCTGCCTGCCGTGACAGCTCCCACCCCTTCTCTCTTTCTCACCTCTGGTCCCCAGCGCCCCCCTTCTCATTTGATCTGTCCCTATGAGCAGGAACCACACTTCTTTTCCTGTGATTCATCTTTTCAGCAAGTACTTGTAGTGACTTGCTTTCAGTCTCAGAAGGGGTCTGGGGCTTTGTTTACATGTTTCTTTCCACACCCTGCGGCTGCCACATCATCCTGTCACAGGACCTGTGGCGGGGGCACAACAAGCCCCTACCCCTGCCACCCATTGCTTGGCTGCCCCTATTGACCTCTGTGTTCCTACCTCACTCAGGGCTGCAGGAGTCTGACCACTGCCATCTGGGTCCTCTCCAGGGACCTTGGTCCCCCAGCCCAAGCAGGATTGGGATCCCAGGAGGGCAGCTGCCTAGAGGGGAGGGGACCCTTCAGCTTGTTCTGTACATGTGGCCTCTAACCCAGGGCCCCCTTTACCACCGGGAGCTTCTGATGCTGCAGGTGACTTTCCTGAGTCCAAGGCATGCAGTTGAGTCGATGGAGCTCTCTTTACAGTCTCAGATTCTCATGAAAGTCCAGCAGTGAGGTGGGGTCCCTGCCCACTGGGTTGTTCAGGACTCAGGCTCCACCCAGGGCATCATCCTCATCTTTGTGGTCAGTCCAGGTTACAGCCAGGTCTGTGTCCTGGCTCCTCAGGAGACAAAAGTGTGGAGGAGGGTGGGATAAAGCATATCTACACTCCCCTGGTCTTTCCTGGTCTTCCCTGGTCCAGAGCCCAGTCACATGATCACACCAGCTGCAAAGGAGGCTGGGAGATTAAAAGGCAGTTTTGGAGTCCTCCCTCTAGCTTATTAGTGCCAGAAACTTACCAGCCCACCAGAGGGCTGGAACTAGCCCCACAACCCCCTGGGCCATGAAGTCAACTGTCTCAGGACTTGACTCCAACCTCAGGTGGGCTAGCAGCAACCCCAGGACACCCCAAGCTATGCAAACAGCCATGCTGGGACTCGGCCCCATGCACAAACTGGCTGGCAGCCACCACATGAATCAGGGCCTGGCAGCCAACTGGGCCAATGGCCAGCTCCACCTACCAGAGCACCCACAGTAGTCAGTCCTCCCACAAGAGAAGGGCCCATGCAGTTCACATAAGGGGCACACCTGGATCATAGCTCTGGTGACCAGAGGGCAGTGTGCTGCTAGGCCACATAAGGAATCTCCCACATAAAACCACTTCTCCAAGATCAAGAAACTTAACTGAATTACCTAATACATAGAAATAAACACAGAGAATTAAGCAAAATGAGGATACAAAGGAATATTTTCCAAAAGGAGGAATAGGACAAAACCTCAGAAGAACTAAAAGAAGTGTAGATAAGCAATTTAAAAGAGTTCAAGGTAATGATCATAAAGATGCTTGCCAAACCCAAGAGAAGAAAGGATGAACAGAGTGAAAATTTCAACAAAGAGTTAGAAAATTTAAAGAAGAACCAAACAGATCTGATGAATAGAAAAACTGAAATAAAAAATACACTAGAAGGAATCAGCAGTAGATTAGATGATTCAGAAGAAACAGATCAGCAAACTTGAAGCATAGTATAAATCATCCAAGCTGAATAGAAAAAAAGAAAAAATAATTTTTAAGAGTAAGGATATTTTAAGGGGCCTCTGGGGCAACATCAAGTGTACTAACATTCACATTATAAAGGTCCCAGAAAGAGAAGAGGGAGAGAAGCAGAAGAGAATTTATTTGAAGACATAATAGCTGAAAACTTCCTTAGTCTGGGGAGGAAAACAGAATTCCAGATCCAGAAAGCACAGAGAGTCCCCCTACAAATGAAACTAAAGAGTTCTACATCAAGACATATCAAAACTAAAATGGCAAAGATAAAGAGAGAATCTTAAGTGCAGCAAGAGAAAAACAACTAGTTATGTACAAGGGAACTCCCATAAGACTCTCAACTGACTTTTCAGCAGAAACTTTGCAGGCCAGAAGGGAATGATATGATATATTCAAAGTGATGAAAGGAAAACTCCTACAACTAAAAATATTCTACCTAGCAAGGCTATCATTCACATTTGAAAGAGAGAAAATAGTTTTACAGAAAGCAAAATCTAAAAGGCCTCAGAACAGCTAAACCAGCTTTACAGGCAATGTTAAAGGGAATTCTCTAAGCAGAAAAGACCACAGCTAGAAATATAAAAATACGACAGAAACAATAATAGGTAAAGACAAACATACAGTAAACATAGTAGAGAAATGTAGTAAAATTATCCATATCTACTACCATCTATCAATTATATGTTTTGTGTATTAAAGGGTACACAAAATAAAAAAATATGTAAAATATTATGTCAAAAAATTAAACTTTGGGAGAGGGAGAGAAATGCATGGTTGTTAGAATGAACTCAAATTTAAGATTATATCAACTTAAAATAGTCATATATATAGGTATATGTAGATATATATTTGGTATATATGAACCTTATGATAACCACAAACAGAAACCTATAATAGGTACACACACACACAAAAAGGGGAAAGAATCTAAACATAGCATTAGTCATTAAATTACAAAGGAAGACAGCAAAACAAGAGAAAAAGGAATAAAAAGAACTACAAAAACAACCAGAAAACAATTAACAAAATGCTAATAAGTACATACCTATACTTACTTTACAATCTCTTTATTTTTTTAAAAAATTTTTATTGGTATATAGTTGATTTACAATGTTGTGTTAGTTTCAGGTGTACAGTAAAGTGAATCAGTTACACATATACATATATCCACTCTTTTTTAGAATCTTTTCCAATACAGGCCATTACATAATATTAAGTAGAGTTCCCTGTGCTATACAGTAGGTCATTATTAGTTATCTATTTTATGTACAGTAGTGTGTATATGTCAACCCTAATCTTCAAATTCATCCCCCCTCCCTTTATCCCCTAGTAACCATAAGTTTGTTTTCTACATCTGCAACTCTATTTCTGTTTTGTAGATAATTTCATTTGTACCATTTTTTTTAGATTTCTCATATAAGTGATATCATATGATATTTGTCTTTCTCTGTCTGACTTACTTCACTCAGTATGACAATCTCTAGGTCCATCCATGTTGCTGCAAATGGCATTATTTTGTTCATTTTTATAGCTGAGTAATATTCCACTGTATATATGTACAACATCTTCTTTATCCATCCCTCTGTTGATGGATATTTAGGTGCTTCCATGTCCTAGCTATTGCACATACTGTTGCAATGAATATTGGGGTGCATGTATCTTTCTGAATTATGGTTTTCTCCAAATATATGCCAAGGAGTGGGATAGCTGGATCATACAGTAGCTCTATTTTTATTTTTTTAAGGAACCGTCATACTGTCTCCCATAGTGGCTGTATAATCCCTTTAACTGTCAATGGACTAAATTCTCCAATGAAAATAAATAAAGTGACTGAATGAATAATAATAAAAAAAAGGATACATAAATATGCTGCCGACAAGACACTCACTTCAGATCCAAAGACACACACAGACTGAAAATGAGGGGATGGAAAAAGGTATTCCATGCAAACAGAAATGAAGAAAAAGCTGGGGGAGCAATACTTAGACAAAGTAGACTTTAAAACAAAGACTAATAGGAAACAAAGAAGGCCATTACATAATGATAAAGGGATCAAACAAACAAGAAGATATAAGAATTGTAATAATATATACACCCAACCTAGGAGCAACTAAATACATAAAGCAAATGTTAGCAAACATAAAGGGAGAAACTGACAGTAATACAAGAATAGTAGGGGACTTTAATGCCCCACTTACTTCAATGGACAGATTATCCAGATCAAAAATCAATTAGGGAAACACTGGCCTTAAGTCACATATTTTACTAGTTGGCATTAATAGGTATATTTGCAACTTTTCATCCAAAAGCAGCAGAATACACATTCTTCTCAAGAAAACATGGAACATTATGCAGGACACATCACATCACAAAACAAGTCTCAATGAATTTAAGAAGACTGAAAACATGTTAAGCATCTTTTCTGATTCAATACATTAAAAGGATTTTACAACATGAGGAAGGTTCAGTATCTCTATAAGGAAAACAATTAGCATGATACACCACATTAATAAATTGAATAATAAAAATCAGATTATCATCTCAATACCTGCAGAAAGAGCTTTTGACAAAATTCACCATCCAAATATAATAAAAAACTCTCAACAAAGTGGGTATAGAAGGAACATACCTCAACATAATAAAGACCGTATGTGACAAATCGACAGCCAACATCATACTCAACAGTAAACGCTGAAAGTATTTCCTCTAAGATCAGGAAAAAGACAAGGATGTCCACTTTTACCAGTTTTATTCAACATAGTATTGGAAGTTTTAGCCACAGTAATCAGACAAGAAAAAGAAAAAAAATGCACCCAAATTGAAAAGGAAGATGTAAAACTGTCACTGTCTGCAGATGACAGGATACTATATGTAGAAACCCTAAAGGTGCGAACAAATAACCATTAGAACTAATAAATAAATTCAGTAAAGTTGTAGGATAAAAAAGTCATATACAGAAATATGTTACAGTTCTATACACTTACAACAAACCATCAGAAGAGAAATTAAGAAAACAATCAAATTTACAATTGCATCAAGAAGAATAAAATACCTAGGAATAAATCTAACCAAGGAGGTAAAAGATCTGTACTCAGAAAACTATAAGACATTGATGAAAGAAATTGAAGATGACACAAACAAATGTGTAAATACACTGTGCTCATGGATTGGAAGAATTAATGTTGTTAAAATGACCTTACTACCTAAGGCAATCTACAGCTTCAATGAAATCCCTATAAAATACCAATGACTATTTTCACAGAACTAGAAAAATTGATCTTAAAATTTGTATGGAAGCACAAAAGAACGCTGAATAGCCAGGAAAATCTTGAGAGAGAGGAACAAAGCTGGAGGTATTATGCTTCCTGATTTCAAACTATAATATACAGCTACAGTATTCAAACCAGTATGATACTGACACCAAAAAGATATATGGATCAATGGAACAGAATAGAGATCCCAGAAATAAACACATATTTTATGGTCAATTAATCTATGACAAAGTAAGCAAGAATATACAGGTGGGAAAAGATAGACTCTTCAATAAATGACCTTGGGAATACTGGACAGCTACATGTAAAAGAAATAAACTGAATCACTTTCTCACCCCATAAACTCAAGGTGAATTGCAATGAGATACTACCTCTCACCTGTCAGAATGGCTATCATCAAAAAGTCAATAAATAGTGAATATTGGCAGAATGTGGAGAAAAGGAAGAACCCTCAAGAACAGTTGGGATTGTAATTTGGTTCAACAGTTCTAGAAAACAATATAGATGTTCCTCAAAAAACTAAAAATAGAACTGCCATATGATCCAGCAATTGCACTTCTGCATATTTACTTGAAAAACAAAAACACTAATTTAAAAAGGCATATGCACTCCAATGTTCATTGCAGAATTATTTACAATATCCAAGATAATGTAAGCAACCTTTTTATCCATTGATAGGAAAATGGATGCACACAATGGAATATTAGTTATAAAAAATATGAAATCCTGCCATTTGCAACAATAAGGAGGGACCTAGAGGGTATTAGCCTAAGTGAAATTAGTCAGACAGAGACAGACAAATACTGCATCTCACTTATATGTGTGATCTAAAAAACAAAACAAACAAAGAAAACAAAGTAAAAGAGACTCGTAGATACAGAGAATAAATGGATGATTGCCTGAAGGGAGGGTTTGGGGTGTAGGCAAAATAGGTGAAGCGTGTTAAGAGGTATAGACCTCCAGTTACATAATAAATAAGTCAGGAGTATATAATATATAGCATAAGGAATAGGTCAATAATATTGTAATAAGTTTTTACGGAGACAGATGGTTACTAGACTTATCATGATGCTCATTTTATAATTTATGTAAATGTCAAATCATTATGTAGTACACCTAAAATTAACCTAATATTGTATGTCAACTATATTTCAGTAATAAAACAAAACAATAATAATGGTAATAGTAAAAGAGTTCCTTTAGCAACTACCTTGGAGCCACACAGACTGGTAACCTTGAGCTATGTGTTAGCCCCTTCGGTCTTGCACATCGTCAATCCTGTAGGCTACTGTGTGCTACAGCAGATAATAGGATCTTTAGTAGAAAAATTATAACTACATGTAAAGGGAGAAATATAATGTCTCACTTTACAATGGAAGGAAAGAGGAGCCCGCTCAATTACAAGCTTCACTTGTACACAGGTAAGTTGCAGACATGGATAGTAATCATTCTATGCCCAGCTCTTTACCGTACATGACCAAAACCAGCATGGTACCTGCATCTTAAATACTGCAGAGAATAAAAGATCTATATTAAAAAATTTAACATTTTAAAACCATATTGAAAATTTATGTTAAGAAATACTTAATAGTTAAAATATTATTGCTACCTTATTACCATGTCAGATTTTTTAAAGGAGTAAGTGTGAAAGAAATTCAAAATATAAACTGAGGGCTTCCCTGGTGGCGCAGTGGTTGAGAGTCCACCTGCCGATGCAGGGGACACGGGTTCGTGCCCCGGTCCGGGAAGATCACACATGCCGCGGAGCGACTGGGCCCGTGAGCCATGGTCACTGAGCCTGAGCGTCCAGAGCCTGTGCTCTGCAACGGGAGAGCCCACAGCAGTGAGAGGCCAGCGTACTGCAAAAAAAAAAAAAAAAAAAATCAGCCTAACCTTTATATTGCATAGCATTTTCTGTTGCACGCATTAATGCAAATTCAGAAGTTCTGGTTGTTATCTGTTTTGTATTTTTTTTTTTCCAACTAGGTGAGTCTAAAAGTAAAGAGGAACCACAAGCAAATGCAGTTTTCCTATAGAAATGCCTTAGCTATTACATGGTCCTTTACACTAAAAGCTTTGGAAAGGTGGTATTTTAGCTTTTTATGTTTCTAACACTAATTGCTACTTCTACACACTGCAACACTCTCAACTAAGTTTTATGATTTATTTTTAAAGAAGAACCTATTTTGAGAAGAGATTTGAAAGTTAAATACTATGAGGACCAGTATTACCTTCTGCCCACTTATTAAAAGATTAAGTCCTGGACAATCTCATTTTTGGTGGTATGTTACAATTATGATACAGTACAGTGAAATAAAAGCTGTTTTTTTCTCCAAAACTTAATGTTTTATATTGTCCGTGTTTCTTTTTAACTAGAAAAAAATAGAATGAATACCACACCCACTGAAGGTTTGAAAAGTCCTTTGGTTAAAACAGCAATGACAGAAGTGATTCATGTACAAAACACAGTTCAGGGCTAAAAATGTAATCACAGAGATGCTAGAAATGAAGGATGCTGGAAATAATAAGGAGCCTATAAGGTCAATTTTGCCATCTAATTGAAGTTTGTGTTACAGTAAAATCATTTTGTTCTTGTTTTTAAATCAAATATTAAGGAGCAACAGTGAGTACAAATTTTTATTGAATAAGAAATTTCATTTTATTTGCAAATTTGAAATCATTAAATTGAAATCTGTGTAAGATTCAAAATAAAATTAAGGATTTACTTGCCTCAAATTCTTTATTGAACAAGTGAGTGAGAATGTGGTATGGATGTTTTAAAAATAAACACAAATTATGCAGAGACTTGTGACAAACCACAAACTCTGGCAAAAGGAAATTATAGAGTTTTACTTTAAGAAAAGAACATAACTAAAAGTTGTGTGTAAATCATTTTATTTTTACAAGGTCAATTTCAAATAAAATTCAGAGTCTGTAATTGTAAATGTACTTCCTTTCTACTCCTGGAAATACACCTATCACACTAAAGCATAATACTACATTTATTTCATGTAATTGTTGTGCTGGCCATAATTGTTTGTCATGACTTTCTCTTAATTCATCTCACCTCACAGTTACAAATACACTTCTATACTGAAGGCTAACAATGTTGGAACTCCAATCTTATCCTCTGTGTTTAACTCCATACCCATATAACCAGGTAATTTTGAATATTTTACCTGAAATTCTCACAGTAAATTTAAATGTGCAGAAATGAATTTACTATCCTTCTGACACCTGTAAAACTTAACATGATTAAAGGTTACCAGTACCAATCAGATAACCTAAGGTAAATCTTCCCTTTTCTTACCTGGGAAAGGAAATACACTCCAACAGAGCTACCTACTCCAACTCCATAAGTAGCTCCCACTCCTCTCTTTAATTACAGCACTTCTAGCCAATACAGGGGTGGATACATTACCCATGCCTGACCAAACCACTGCATGAATATGTAAAAATTATAAAAATAATTAAAATGTTAAAGATTGAAATTCTTCCTATTCATAGAGTTTTTATGGACATCTGCTCAATTTATCTTTTGTATCATTTTATAGAGCCCTACTTTATTTCTGGTATGGCTTTTTGCCTTATTGTCTATTTTGTCAGATATTAATGCATTCTTATCATCTCCAAGTTGCTTTTTTTCTAGTATATCTTTTTTACCCTTTGACTTTCAATCTTTCTTTCCCTTTTTCTGTATTGTCCATATATAGCAGTAAACACCATATAGCTACACTTTCTAAACATATATAGGGTGATGATCTGTCGTTTGTGTTTTGAGACTTTAGTCAATTTTTAGAATTTTTCCTATCTTCCTATTATGTACTTTCTATTTGTCCCTCTTTTTCACTTTCCTTTTCTTTTTCTGTCTGTCTTGTCTTTTTTGCAATTATTCAGTATGTAGTTTTATTTTCTCATTCTATTTTCCCTCTACTTGTTGAGAAGCTATGTAGTCTATGTCTCCTTTTATTGATGTATAATTTACATACAATGAATATCTCAGGTCTTCCATGTACAATTTGATCATATTGAAAATGCACCTGTATAATCTATACTAAATCAATATATAGAACTTTTCCATCACTCCTGAAAGATCCTTTGTTCACCTTCTCAGTCAAACCATCTCCACCCCTTGAAACAACCATGTATCTGATATCTATTACAGATAGCACAGACTAGTTTTATCTGTTATAGAACTTCATATAAATTGAATCATACGGTAGACTCTCTTTTATACTGGGCTTTTTTCACTCATCCATCAGTACCCATGTATCAGATGTTTATTGCTTTAAATTGATAAGTAGTACTCCATTGTATGAATGTATTATAATTTTGTATTTTGGGTTTTGTTTTATTAAAATACATTCTCCTATTTATGGCTATCTGAGCCATTTATAGGTTTAGGTTACTGTGAATAAAACCGCTCTGGGGCTTCCCTGGTGGCGCAGTGGTTGAGAGTCTGCCTGCCGATGCAGGGAACACAGGTTCGTGCCCCGGTCTGGGAAGATCCCACATGCCACGGAGCGTCTGGGCCCGTGAGCCATGGCTGCTGAGCCTGCGCGGCCAGAGCCTGTGCTCCGCAACGGGAGAGGCCACAACAGTGAGAGGCCCGCGTACCACAAAAAACAAAAAAAACAAAAAAACTGCTCTGAATGTTTTTTTTCAAGCCTATGTGGGGGTGTGTGGGCACAGAGTTTCGATTTCCTTTGGATAAATAACTAGTTGTGGAATTACTAAGTCATAGGGTAGATGCATGTTTAACTTTTTAAGAAAGTGACAACAGTTTGCCAAAGTTTTCAACTATGCTCACCTTACTCCCTACTTATAAACTTTATGTTTTTTTCTTTTCTTCTTACAAACATATGTATTATTATTGTTTCACAAGTTTGTTTAAATTTACCCACACATTTGCCAATATCTTTGCAACCAGAATATTCTCTCATCAACCACAGATCTTCCCCATGGGATGATTTTATTTCTTCCTCAATTCCTGCCTTGATATGTTATCCTGTGAGTGTCAGCTGGCTGTAAGATCTCTCAGGTTTTCCCTTTATAGTATCATTATTTTATCCTCATTCTTGAAGAAAGCTTCTCTCAATATTGAATTCTTGAGTGTTCATTTGTCTCAGAATTTGGAAGATACTCCACTGTCTTCTGGTTTCCATTGGTGCTGTTAAGAAGCAGCCATCAAAGTTAATTATGGTGACTTTGGCGGTGATTTCTGTTTCTTCTCAGGCTATTTTTCCTTCTTGATGTACAGTTTCAATATTACAGGCCCAGGCTGGATTTCTCTTCACTTTTCACTAATCTGTTGAGATATATGGAGCTTCTTAGATTTTTGATTTTTTCACTTCAAGTGTTGCTTCTCTCCATTTTTGTTCTTGTCTTCTTCTGGGACTCTGAAAAGCTATATGGTGTAACTTCTCACTCTCTCATCCCTGACTTTTAAACACTCTGTTGTATCTTAATCTCTCTGCATTCTGGATAATTCTTAAAATGTATTTTCTGTCTTAAAGTTCTCTATTAAACTCTGGAATTTAGTCTATCCTTTGAGTTTTAAAATTCAATTAGGTGTATAATATATTGTGCACACACATGTATTTATAATATTTCTACAAGTCTTATTTTGTTATATTTAACTCTCTTATTCTTTGTAGTTTTTTGTTCCTTGCTTTTATTTATATCGTGCTCTTCGTTTTCTGAGATGCATTTAATGTAAATATATTGTAATCTTTGCCACCTGATAATTCCAGTTGAAATATATGTTAACATATTTTCTGAAACTTTTGTAGGTCTCATTCCAGGGGCATTATTTCAATATGTACTATGTAACTTTTTATTGTCAGCAGCATATTCTCATTGGAATTGAATCTGTGGGACATTTTTACGCTTTTGTTGATGCTATGAGTTTATTTGAAAGCTTATCATCTACAGACCATTTTAAATTCAATTATCTGCTTCATATTTTTCAGACTAAACAATTACTATGATTTCAGACATAAATCAGGGGTCACCTGGCTCATAAAAATTTATCAGGAGAGACTATTTCCTCCCACCTACTCAATATCAATCTCCAGTTCATTTGTTTACTATTCCCTCTGAGTAGGGATTTTACTTAGTATTTAATTTTACACTGAGACTGGTCCCTTGAGGTCTCACCTTTCTATAAAAGTCTTTTCTAAGATGCTCCATCTTTAGCAGAGAGTAAGCTTTAAGTACTATTCCCTTAAGCTCAAGGTTTCCAGAGTGTGACAGAAACTTTTCATTGGAAAGATGGTTTTGATATGCACTACTAACAGTAGTATTTTTTCTTTCACTTTATGAGCTCCATAAAGAAAAAATCCTTTTTTGCAATGTCAGATCAGAAATGCATTTTAAAAGGTTTTGAATATTTTATTGAGCATTTTAGTTCTTTCATTTGGAAGATGCTAAGTCATTTGCCATATTGCTAGAGATGAAAGACCTTAGTTTTCTTTACAAGGTAACTCTTTCTCCTATTTCAAGACTTAGTTCAGGCATCATGCTTCCTCCAGGAAATCTTTCCTCTCAGTCCAGATTAAGAACAGTTCTTGTACTCCAAATGTACCTTAAATATTGCCATTTTATATTTAAATTATTCTCTATATGATCTCTGCCACCATTAGACTGTTGATCCTCTTGGGAAAGAATCATGACATATATCTCTTCCTTCAAGGGCTTCACAGATTATGGTAGGGCCTCATTAACATTGTTATATTAATTACTTGACCAGCCTCCTCAATCACAGATATACAAAGTTCTGATTCTTTTCTGGTTCCCTGGTTTCCCTTTAAAGCAACTACCTCTTGGAATAGCAATCCCAAGTTCTAGTGCTTTTAGCTATTTTTCCCCACCTTTTCACCTTATGTAGTTACTATTTATGTGTATGCATGTGTGCAGTGAGAACACTTAAGATCTACTCCCATAGCAAATTTCAATTATATAATATAGCATTAGTAACAATAATCACCATGTTTACATTAGATCCCAGAGTTTATTCATCTTATAAGTGAAAGTTTGTACCCTTTGACCAACATCTTCCCATTGATCCCCCACCCCACCCCCAGCCCCAAGAAACCACCATTCTACTAGTTCAATATTTTTAGATTCCACATATAAGTGAGATTATATGGTATTTGCCTTTTTCTGTCTGGATTATTTCACTTAGCATAATGTCCTCCAGGTTCATCCATGTTGTCTCAATTAGCAGAATTTCCTTCTTTTTAAGCTGAATAATATTCCATACATCATATTTTCTTTATCTATTTATCCATTGGTGGAGACAGGTTTTTTCCCATATCTTGGCTATAGTTAATAACTGTAATGAGCATGGGAGTGCACATATCTCTTCAAGATACTAATATCATTTCCTTTGGATACATACCCAGATGTGGGATTGCTGAATCATGTGATAGTTCTATTTTTAATACTTTAAGGAAACTCCATACTGTTTTCCATAGTGGCAGTACCAATTTACATTCCCACCAACACAAAATGGGAGAATATATCTGTAAATCATATATCTGACAAGGGATTAATATTCAAAAATATAAGAAACTTATACAATACACACACACACACACACACACACAAATAACCCAATTTAAAAAACAGGCAAAGAACCTGAATGGATATTTTTCTAAAGATGTACAAGTGACTGAAAGGTATATAAAACTATGCTAAACATCACTAATCATTAGGGAAATGAAAATCAAAACCACAATGAGTTATCACCTCACACTTTTTAGGATGGTACTCATCAAAAAGACAAGACATAATAAGTGCTGATGAGGGTATGGAGAAAAGGAAACACTTGTATACCGTTGTTGGTGGAACTATAAATAAGTGCCTTTAGATTTTAATCTGACATATTTGCATACAGTTATCTTGACTTAAAACTATAAGAGCCTACTTTAGAAACATGAAAAGCAATTAATTTCTCACATCTGAACAGGACTTTAATATTTATCTAGGCTTAACCCATGGTCTTAATTTCAATCCTGTTTTTACTCAAGGCCTTTATTGTCATTCATTACTTCCTATTATTTTCATTCTTTTGAAGTCCCAAATTTTATTTGGAAGCAGAACTGATACCATCACTTGTGGCACTGATCCATTAGTGTCTAGGAACTCACACTTCCTGGAAATATTTGTCAGTTTTTATTATAGGGTTGCAGGAAGGATCTCAATGGATAAAATAAGAAAAGCACATATTAGAATCCCTCATATATAATAAATGTTCAACTCAAAATAAGACTATTATTGTTGTTATTAAGAATATATCAAACAAATAAATGATCATTAGTACTATTATTATATTTTGGGGAAATTTCATGACTAGGGCTCTACTGGAGATCTTTTATCCTCTCATGAAACTGCACA
The DNA here is from genome assembly GCF_003676395.1 of Aethalodelphis obliquidens. NCBI lineage: Eukaryota > Metazoa > Chordata > Mammalia > Artiodactyla > Delphinidae > Aethalodelphis > Aethalodelphis obliquidens. Next base: position 2,167,829 of record NW_020838037.1, on the reverse strand, counting down.
TCTTGTTGAAATGAGTTAATCTTAAACTCTTCCAGTCAGGAACAAGGTTAAACAAAAGTGTAATATAGGAGAAAATTTCCTTTCATGCCCCTGACACATTTCCTCTCTCTCAGCAAACATTTAAGCACATTGTTCCTTTACTAATGTCTTATGCTTTCACACTCTTTTGGGCCCATGTCTTCTGAATTAAAAATAAATGAAGGGGCCTCCCTGGTGGCGCAGTGGTTGGGAGTCCACCTGCCAATGCGGGGGACGCGGGTTTGTGCCCCATTCCTGGAGACTCCCACATGCCGTGGAGCGGCTGGGCCCGTGAGCCATGGCCGCTGATTCTGCGCGTCCGGAGCCTGTGCTCCGTGGCGGAAGAGGACGCAGCATTGAGAGTCCCTAGTACCGCAAAAAAAATAATAATAAATAAAAATTAAAAAATAAATGAGGCATTCACTTAAACTATGGAGTTATGGAATTTTAAATTACCCCTTGTCTTAGAGTATTTTTATAACAAAAAAACAAAAGGTAAGACAATCCTTAATCCCATGAAATAGATCCATGTTGTCTGAGATTCTGCACTAGAGCATATCTGACTAGAGCCACAACTCTTCTAATTACTGAGAGTGACCTTGGGCAGGTTTTTCAATCTCTCTGAGCTCCAAAGTGCTCATCTGTGAATTGGGAAAATAATGCTTAAATCATAAGGCTGGTGAGAAGATTTAAAAGAATGAAATAAGCAAAGCACATATTAGAATTCCTGGCATATAACAAATGCTCATCACAAAATAGGGGCTATTGTTACTGTCATTATTATTATTATTATTGATATATTAAATAAATGGCCATTGTTACAAATATGATTGTATTTTAGGGAAATCTTAGTACTGGTGCTCTATTGGAGCTACAGTTTTACACTATCTCTGCATTATATTAGCCTGGTCTTCTCCTTCCTGGGATTATCACAGGGTAAGTTTACATCAGAATGGTTAGAGGTTATACCAGGCATCCTTTTCACAGTTGTAAGTCTACTTTCAAGGATTTATTAAAGACAATGAATGAACTTAGTAAAAAACTCCTATAAATTGCTAGAGCTAGAGAAAAATGTATTTAGTAAACAACAGTGATTTGTATTTGAATGACTCTTCCAGCCAAAAATCAGAATGTGTGTGTGGGAGTAGAAGGTTGGAGAATACATTCCAATATTACTAAGGCAAAGATTCCTGAGCTAGTCGATGGCACCTTAGAGAAAAATAAGGGACACAGCAAATTGTACAGTGCAATCAGGTCGGTGTTGCATATGTGCCCTTACAACTTACTTTCATTCCATCTGCCTCTTCTTCACTCAGCAGAGTTAAGCATGAGCTAGTTACCATTCTGTGTAACGCCCTTCTCAGGTTTCCCTTGAACATTTAGAACTTGAATCCAGACACTTTTTGTTTTCATCGATTTTCATTAAATTTAATACTTGCCTCCTCCTGGACACTCACCTTGCTTCTGACATATTTAAATGGCTGCCTCATGAAAGGCCCTCACTACTTCTGTGTCTTTCATCTCCATTTGCATCTACGTCACTTGCCTTTCTTTCAGTTAAGTCCTGCTGACCTTCAATTGAAATTTTTCCCCTTCCTTTGTTTCTTTTACAGGCATTTCCCCAATCTCTATGTTAAAACCAACCTTTTTTTTTTGCATCACCTTCCTGAGAAATTCCATTTGTAATCAAAGTCTTACCTCCATACACATAATGGCCAAATCAACTTCTCCACACCCATTCTTTGGCCCTACCAGCCATGCGATGGTCTCATGTCAAAACCAATATTACCTTTCAAACTTGACGTTATAGTATTTAACTCTAGGTCTATTTCTCTCCAAAATACTATTTCATGATGCAGTGTGAAAGTTATTATGACACACACAGGGGAAAAAAAAAGGTGCTGACATTTATCAACCTTATCACCAGATAAGGTCTGATTTATGGTAATTAAGATTGGACTATACTGAAAATGAATTTTTTAAATATAGGGGATATACTTAACTCAACTATTAATCCCAAACATGCAGAGCACTGCTACACTGTCAGTGATGTGAATTTAGGTGTTTTAAGCTACTGTGAATATAAAACTAGAAAATATTTATGGGCAATAGAAAGAAATGTACTCATAATTCACAACTGGCCTGTGAGACCCTGGTTCTGCTTTAGAGCCATCAAGACAGTTCATTAGTTTCACTAGACAGCCCTGGAATTGAAACAGAACGGTCAGGCATTACTAATGTGATTAAGGCTCTTGATTTCATGGTTAAAAAAAATAGATTAGTTGCCACAAATATGGTTTCAGAGCTTTCCTTTTGTATGCATCAGGGGTCAATAACCAGTTGTTGACAAGAGATAGGATAACCTTGAAATGTTAGCAAGTAACTAAGGCTAGAACTCCAAGGAAGTTTTTGTGTGCTTATTTTGCTTCCACACTGAAAATAAAAAATTCAATAGCACATTCAAAACAATTGTCTGAAATAACTCTATTTGGTAAAGGTAACACATGTTACTTTTCGAACAATGACTCACCATCTGCTGTTTGATAAGGCAAACAAATGCAATTTAATGAATGTGTCCGAGTTAAACTTTTTACAGTGCGTTTTGAAACACTAAGATATGTTTAACACATGAAAAAATTGAATTTCCCTGAACATTAGTTTTCTTTTTAAATAAGCTTCACAATACTCTATTAATTTCCTATAATCTATTTCCATTAAATTTCAATCATCAGAACTACAAGTCATGATTACAAAATATATACCCTTGTTATGTACTAATTGGTCACTTTTTAGGACACAGGTAAGTTTAGATTTCCATAGGTTACTAGAGAATTTAACCAATAGTGATCTGGTGATAATCTGTGCTTTTCCTCTTTCCCCCAGAATTTGTACTGGAGAAGAGATGTGAAAAACTTTGTCCTCTTAGAATTCGAATAGCAATGTGTAAGCCACTCCTACTTGCAGGCTGCGTAACATGTTAAAATAAATTCTCACAGAGAATTTCTTCTACAATCCCAAAGAAAGACTACCAATTATTTCAATTTATTAATATATGTATTTTATATAACATGAATGTAAATGAGAAAAATCATTCAATTCATTTTAATTTCCAGGAAAATAAATATGTGATCTTATACAGGTGGCTCAGAGTTGTCTGAGGGACAAAGCATTGTGAGTGAAAAATACAAGCCCACACAGCAATCTGTGTCACTTGTGGATCTAGAACCCAGGACTCTATAATCTAGTGTTGTTGATTTTAACTACAGATCACTGCTCCTTTTTCCTTTAATATAACCTTTTTAGTACACCTTTGGCAGTCACATTAATTGTAGCTCTTTTGATTCTTTGAAAGTAACCATGACATGCAGTACTTTGCAGTTTTGTTTTTGTTTTGAGGCAGAATTTAAGTTGTTCATATGGCGAGGTTTCTGTGTGTGAGGGAAAAACCATCTAGTGCGGGGGACATGTAATAGCACATGGGCTTAGGAAAACTCCAGTACCTGCCTCTCTACAGCTTCTGGTCTCTCCTACTAATCATTTTTCATTCAACTACCTTCAGAAGAAACTTTGTATCTATTATTGTATGGATTCTAAAAGAAACACAAAATGATAATATTAATGATGTTGGTAAGAACAATATAAAGAAATGGATATTTTCTAAAACACAAATATAAACTTGGGATCAATTAAAAAATTAATGTGGATCAATTATATGTTGCTAATGGGAAATTAAAATGATACAGCCCCTCTGGAATCTCTTAGCTCTAATAAAACCAAACATGCAACTCTCATATAACCTAACAATTGTGCTCTTGGATGTTTATCCCAGAGAAATAAAACTTTATGTTCAACACAAAAATCTCATGGCAGTTTCATTTGTAATAGTCAAAAGCTGAAAAGAGCCAGATGTCCTTTAACAAACTAATGGTTAAACAAAGTGTGGTACATCCAAATCACAGAAAACTACTCAGCTATAAAAAAGGAATGAATTATTGACTGCATTTGACTGCAATTTGACTGCATCTCCAGATAACTGTGCATAGTGAAAATACTCCAGTCTCAAAAGGTTACATACTATAAAACTCCATTTATATTACATTTTTGGAATGACAGAATTTCACTAGTGGAGAATATAAAGCTTGTCAGGCATTACAGATGAGAGTGAGAGGGGCAGACAGAAGGGAGGTGGGTGTTGTCATAAAAGGGCAACAAGAGGGGTTCTTGTGATGATGGAACTGTCAGTATCTTGACTTGTAGTGCATACATAAAACTATACATGTCCTAAAAATTATATAGAGCAAAATATGCATACGCATATACGTACACAAATCAATAAGGTAAAGTTGGGTAAATCTGAATAATATCAGTGGATTATATCAATGTCAAAATAGAGGTCATGATATTGTACTATAGTTTTGCAAATGATAATGTGGGAAATTGGAAAAAATATACATGGGATCTTTTTTTATTATTTCTTACAACTGTATGAGAATTTACAATTATCTCAATAGTAAATTTCACTTAAAATATTTTGAAATGTTGATTTGTTGAAATTATTGATAGCTTATGTTTCTGTTATATATACGTATATTTATTTATTTAATATATATTTAATGCATATAAAATTTCTATATAAGTAAATAATTAAAAAGCCATTTAAAATTGTTTTAATGAGAACAATACAATCTAGAAAAATACAAATATACTGATTTTTTAAGTGAGAATCAATGTTAGTTTCAGGAAGTATGCCTCAAAAAATACTTAACAACAACTACAGCACAGGTCTTAATAGTTCAAAATGGTGGTAATAACAAGTTAGGAGAGTCACATTTATATTAGTACTCTAGGGAGTTCTGGTTGAATATCATCATAAATTCATGTTTCTAAGTCCACAGATTGGAAAAAATCAACTCAATGATTAATAAGAATTCACAATCAGATGAAGCTTAAATAAGATCACCAAACTTGCACAGAGAAACTGTACAATTAGATGTAACAGTGGAACATCCACTCTTCAGGCATAAGCCTTGACTTTTATTTTTCTAAGAGAAAAATATCAGACACTACTTGACATGCTTTGCAAAATTGTTTCATCTCTCTAAAAGGAAACTATCTTTACATGTTAAGAAACTGCTAGTCAATAATTTGTTTCAAAGAAGCAGAAAAGAAATGTTCATGATAGAAATATTATAAGGTTTGAGAGTCAGTAATTCAATTTAAGATATGAGATTTCCCACAACTCATGCAAACTAAGATAAAAATCCAAGTGTGCCATCATTAAAAATCTACAAGTAACAAATGGGCTGAGAGGGTGTGGAGAAAAGAACCGTCCTACACTGTTTGTGGGAATATAAGTTGGTACAACTACTATGGAAACCAGTATGGAGGATCCTTAAAAAACTAACAATAGAGTTGCCGTATGCTTCAGCAATCCCACTACTGGGTATATATCCAGAAACTATGAAAACTCTCATCAGAGAAGATATATGCATCCAATGTTTATAGCAGCACTATTTATAATAGCCAAGACCTGGAAGCAACCTAAATGTCCACTGATGGATGAATGGATAAGGAAAATGTGGTATATATACACACTGGAATAATAGTCATAAAAAAGAATGAAATAATGTCATTTGCAGCAATGGGGATCAACTTAGAGATTGTCATACTAGGTGAAATAGGTTAGACCCAAAAAGACAAATACCATATGATATCACTTATAAGTGGAATCTAAAATATGATACAAATGAATTTATTTAGAAAACAGAAACAGAATCACTGACATAGAAAACAAACTTATGGTTACCAAAGTGGAAAAGGGGTGGTGGAAGGATAAATTAGGTGTCTGGATTAGGAGATACATATTACTATATATGAAATAAACAACATCGTCCTACTGTACAGCACAGGTAACTATAGTAAATATTCTGTAATAAACCATATTGGAAAAGAATATATATATATATATAACTGAATCACTTTGCACAGAAACTAACACAACATTTAAATCAACTATACTTCAGTTAAAAAAAAAGAATCCAAGTGTGTCCCCTTCTCCCTTTAGGTCAATCCTTGGAAAAAATTCCTAGACTGGAAAAGTGCAATTTGCCTGGCTGTGTCGCCCAAGTCTAACTTAATAGAACACAGGGTAGGCAAGAGACACACTCTTTTAGCATAATAAAGCCCACAAGTCATGTTAGAAGTGGTCATAAACCTTGATACAAAGCCAGAAATAGAACTACTGGGAAAGATTAAGCTCCCTCAGTGAGAAGAATCTGATTTGCTAAAATACGTTGACCCTAAAATTACATTTTCATAATATATAGTGTGAAATTGATTACAATTAACAATATAAAAATACACGAAGTAGACTTAAAAAATATTTCAACAAATAAAGTATATGTAACAATATGTTGATATATATATATATATATATATATATATATATATATATAAGAGAGACAGAGAAGTCAATAGTTTATACATCAAGTATGTACAAATGATTAGAAAGATATCCCTACATAATTAGGCAATAAAAATTTTGGAGGATAAAGCAGGTTTCATGCTCACTAGTAATCAATGACCAACATATGAACAACAGCAACATAAGAGATAACTATGATCTTGTGAATTTACAGTGATGGAATCTTCCTATAGGGTACTTCAAATTTGTTCAGCCTTTTGGGAAAGCAATTTGGCAATATGTCCCAATTGTTATGCATGTAACCTTCAACTCCAAAGTTTGTTAGCATCTCAACTCAGAGAACTAAAATGGAGCACATTCGCTGGTAACATTTGATTACAGTCTGTAATTAGTAACAGTAACAGTGATGTATTAATGTTCGTTTCCTGATTTTGATAATAATATTATGATTATATAAGATATCAACAATTAGGGGAAGCTGGGTGAAGGATGCATGGGAATTCTGTGTATTACTTTTGCTAATTTTTTAAGTCTAATTACTCCAAAATGAAAAGTTAAAAAAAGAAAGAAAACCTAGGGACAAGAAAGTGAAAATAAAGTTTAAAAAAACATGTGGCAAATCAATATAGAAGTTAAAGATTCTACTCTTTAAATACTAAACTTTATTGTTAATGCAGTAAAATATATGGACAGGGACAAAAATATCCTTATTTGTTTCCTCATATAAAACCAAAGATAAGCAACTTTGTTTTAGTTGAAATGAGAGGTCACTGTAATGTGTAGATGTGAAATGAATAACACCAAATCAAGAGCTTTCCTTTATATACCAAAGACAATTGGAGAATTATGGTGGATGATCTGATTTCTAATAGAAACGCAAAACTTAAAATACCTAGGTATAATATTAATAAGAAATTTAATGTGTATGTAAAAGGGAAATATAAAAACAATATGTATGACAATTGAGAGGCAAAGTAATGCATCAAATATTTTTTAAATATCTATGATGGAAAAATCTAAGACAAATGAACAAGATATTTTTGGATATGAAAACAAAAAGCTCAATAGAAACTTGAATAATTGTATTAATTCATTGAAAAATACTTAATGGACATATAATGTGCTTAAAGCTATGGGAGAATCAGGAACAAAACAAGCATGAGCCTTCCCTCATAGAACTTACACATGTCTAGTACAAGAGACAAATATATCACAATTGTAATGTTATAAAATCAAAGCCCACAATTAATAGAGGGTCTATATTAATCTGTGCCCTTTAAGTTAGAAGTGCCACAAATCCAAATCCAAAATGACTTAAGGCAAGAAGGAATTAACTAGCTCGTGTTGAAAAAAATTAAACCTTTACCTACATATTAAAGCAATGTTATCAGGACTTAGTCTCCACCATTAAACTTTGCTTCCCTCTTTGTGGACTTTGGTCTAATGTTGAGTGTCCATGGTGGTAGGATAAATATCTCTAAAATATGTAGTTTACAACCTACTGACTTCAAATTCATAGCAAGAGTGTTTTTATTCTCAGTGGTTCAAAACAAAGGTATGGAATTGTGTCTTTGGGACAATTGTCATGGCTTCAGCCATATGTCCATCCATTTTGGCCACTGATGCCAAATAATGCAGTTTTCTGATTGACCAGGCCTATGACATAAATACCTTGTAGCAAGCTGTGGAGTCAGTTCTACTGAAACCACATGGATTGAAATTGAGTAAATACTAGAAAAGTGAGGAGCTGATACTAGGGGGAATGGAAGTTAATGCTGCACAAGTGGAAACAGATAAAAAATAACCCCTACAAGAACCTAACTTATTTTGGGTCTTAGGAAAGACTTCTTTTTCAATAAATCATTTCTTCAATTGACCTAACAGATGAGTAAATCTTAACTAGGCTAAGGGAAGGTTTAGACGGATGGGTACAGGACAAGATTTCAGTAAAAGGAAAGTGTGCAGACTCAGAGGAAGAAAAAATTTCTTCAGAATCAAGGAAGATTAAGAAGTCATAATTGTTAATGCCATACAATCAATGTCTTTTATGTTTATAGAATTATTTACATTATGTACTTTGTCTTGGTTGAGTTTGGAATGTTTCTCGTTATTGAGGAATTAGTACATTTACTCTAAGTTTTTGATTTATGAGTGTAACATTTTCATAGTTATTTTCTTATTCTATTTAATGGTAGCACAATTTGTAGTGATAACCCTGTGTCAATCTGAAGATTAATAACTTAAGTCATTTCTTTCAATTCTTGTAATCTTGCCAGAGGTTTTCTTTTTCATTATAGTTTATTACAAGACATTGAATACAGTTCCCTGTGTTATATACAGTAGAACATTGTTGTTTATCTATTTTATATATAGTAGTTTATATCTCCTAATCCCAAACTCCTAATTTATCCCCCAGCTTTCCTTTTGGGTAATTATAAGTTTGTTTTTTAATGTCTGTAAGTCTGTTTCTCTTTTGTAAATTGTTCATTTGTATCACATTTTAGATTTCACATATAAGTGATATCACATGATATTTGTCTTTTTCTGTCTCACCTATTTTACCTAGTATGGTAATCTATAAGTCCATCCACGTTGCTGCAAATGGCATTATTTCATTCTTTTTTATGGCTGACTATTATTCCAATGTGTATATATACCACACCTTCTTTATCCATTCATCTGTCAATGGACATTTAGGTTACTTCCACGTCTTGGCTGTCATAAATAGTGCTGCTATGAACATTGGGGTGCATATATCTTCTCTGATTAGAGTTTTCTTCGTTTCTGGATATATGCCCAGTAATGAGATTGCTGGATCATATGGCAACTCTATTTTTAGTTTTCTAAGGAACCTCCTTACTGTTTTCTATAGTGGCTGCACCAATTTGTATTCCCACCAACAGTGTGGGAGGGTTCCCTTTTCTCCATACCCTCTCTAGCATTTAATATTTTTAGTGTTTTTAATCATGGCCAATTGTGAGCTAATACATCTCTGTAGATTTTATTTCTCCACTAATAACTAGTGATACTGAACATCTTTTCATGTGTTTATTGGTCATCTCTAGTCTTTGGAAAAATGTCTATTTAGGTCTTCTGCCCTTTTTTCGATTGGGTTGTTTGTTGTTTTGTTATTGAATTGTAGGAGCTGTTTTTATATTTTGGAAATTAAGCCCTTGTCAGTCACAACATTTGCAAATATTTTCTCCCTGTCTGTAGGATGTCTTTTGGTTTCAGGTGTGGTTTCTTTTGCAGTGCAAAAGCTTATGAGTTTGATTTAGTACCATTTGTTTATTTTTGCTTTTATTTCCATTGCCTGGGGAGACTGATCTAAGAAAACATTGCAAAAATTCATTTCAGAGAATGTTTTGCCTAAGTTCTCTCTTAGGAGTTTTATGGAGTCATGCCTTATATTTAAGTCTTTAAGCCATTTTGAGTTTATTTTTGTGTATGGTGTGAAGAATTTCTAACTTCAATGATTTACATGGGACTGTCCAACTTTCCCAACACCACTTACTGAAGAGACTGTCTTTTCTCCACTCTATATTTTTGCTTCCTTTGTTGAAGATTAATTGAATGTAGGTTTGTGGGTTTATTTGTGGGGTATCTCTTCTGTTCCATTGATCCATCTGTCTGTTTTTATGCCAATACCATGCTGTTTTGATGACTGTAGCTTTGTAGTATTAGCTGAAGTCTGGAGGGTTATGCCTCCTACTTTGTTCTTTTACCTCAGGATTCCTTTGGCAATTCTGGGTCTTTTATTGTTCCATGTAAATTTTACAATTATATATTCTAGTTCTGTAAAAAATGTCATAGGTAATTTGATATGGATCACATTATATTAGTAGATTGCTTTGGTTAGTAAGGCCTTTTTAACACTACTAATTCTTCCAATCTAAGAACATCTTATCTTTCCATTTCTTTTTCCATTTCCATTTCTTCCAATCTAAGAACATCTTCCAATCTAAGAACATCTTATCTTTCCATTTCTTTGAATCATCTTCAATTTCCTTTATCAATGTTTTATGTTTCTCAACATATGTCTTTCACTTCCTTGGTGAGGTTTGCTTCTAAGTACTTTTTAATTATTAAAAAAAAATTTTAAGTTGAAGTATAGTTGATTCACAATGTTGTGTTAATTTCTGCTGCACAGAAAAAGTAATTCAGTTATACATATATACTTACAAATATAAAAAATATATATTTTTTAATATTCATTTTCATTATGGTTTATCACAGGACATTGAACATAGTTCTCTGTGCTATACAATAGGACTTTGTTGTTTATCCATTCTATGTATAAAATAGCTTAAATGTGCTAACCCCATCCTCCCACTCCATTCCTCCCCCTTGGCAACAACAAGTATTTTCTTTATGTCCATGAGGCTGTTTCTCTTTTTTGATAGGTGCATTTGAGTCATATTTTAGATTCCACATATATGTGATATCATATGGTATTTGTCTTTTTCTGACATACTTCATTTAGTATAAAATTCTCTAGTTGCATCCATGTTGTTGCAAATGGCATTAATTTGTTCTTTATTATGGTTGAGTAATATTCCATTGTATATATGTGCCACACTTCTTTATCAATTTATCTGTCAATGAACATTTAGGTTGTTTCCATGTCTTGGCTACTGTGAATAATGCTGCTATGAACATGGGGATGCATATATGTTTAGAATTAGAGTTTTGTCTGGATATATCCTCAGGGGTGGGAATGATGGATTATATGTAATTCTATTTTTAGTTTTCTGAGGAACCTCCATACTGTTTTCCATAGTGGCTGTACCAACTTGCATTCCCAACAACAGTGTAGGAGGGTTCCATTTTCTCCCCAGTGTTTTTTATTTGTAGATTGTTTTATGATGGTTATTCTGACTGGTGTGAGGTGGTACCTCACTGTAGTTTTGATTTGCATTTTTCTAGTAATTAGTGATGTTGAACATCTTTCATGTGTCTATTAGCCATTTGTATTTCTTCCTTGGAGAAATGTCTATTTAGATCTTCTACCCTTTCTTTGATCGGGTTTTGTTTTTTTCTTGTTGTTGAGTTGTATGAGTTGTTTGTATATTTTGGAAATTAAGCCCTTTTTGGTTACAACATTTGCAGAAAATTTTCTCAGTTTGTATGTTGTCTTTTCATTTTGTTTATGGTTTCCTTTGCTGTGCAAGAGCTTATAAGTTTGATTAGGTCACATTTTAAATTTTTGTTCTTATTTCTATTGCCTTGGGAGACTGACCTAAGAAAACACTGGTAAGATTTATGTCAGAGAATGTTTTGCCTATGATCTCTTCTAGGAGTTTTATGATGTCATGTATTATGTTTAACTTTTTAAGCCATTTTGCATTTATTTTTGTGTATGGTGAGATGGTGTGTTCTAACTCCTTTGATGTTCTAACTTCTTTACATGTGGCTTTTCAACTTTCTCAACACTACTTGCTGAATAGATGGTATTTTTCCCATTGTATATTCTCACCTCCTTTGTCAAAGATTAATTGACCTTAAGTATGTGGGTTTATTTGTGGGCTCTCTATTATTTTCCACTGATCTATATGTCTGTTTTTGTGCCAATACAACACTGTTTTGATTATTGTAGATTTGTACTATTATCCAAAGTCTAGGAGGGTTATACCTCCTGCTTTGTTCTTTTTCTTCAAGGTTGCTTTTGCAATTCTGGATCTTTTATGGTTACATATAAATTTTAAGATTATTTGTTCTAGTTCTGTGAAAAATGTTATGGGTAATTTGATAGGGATCACATTAAATCTTTAGATTGCTTTTGGTAGTATGGCCATTTTAATAATATTAATTCTTCCAATCCAAGATCAAGGGATATCTTTCCATTTCTTTGAATCATCTTCAGCTTCCTTTATTAATGTTTTATAGTTCTCAGTGTCTAAATATTTCACCTTCTTGGTCATATATACTCCTAAGTATTTTATTTTTCAGGGTGCAATTTTAAAAGGTATTTTTCTTTTTACATTCTTTTTCTGATATTTCATTGTTACTGTAGAGAAATGCAGCTGATTTGTGTATGTTAATCTTGTATCCTGCTACCTTGCTAAATTTATTAGTTCTAGTACTCTTTGTGTAGAGTCTTTAAGGTTTTCCATATATAATATCATGTCATCTGCATATAATGATAATTTTAACTCTTCCCTTCCAATTTGAATACTTTTTCTTTCGTTTTCTTCTCTGATTGCTGTGGCTAGGACTTCCAGTACTATGCTAAATAGAACAGGTGAGAATAGGCATCCTTGTCTTGTACCATTTTTGTGGGAAGGCTTTCAGGTTTTCACCATTGAGTATTATATTTGCTGTGGGTTTTTCATAAACAGTTTTTATTATCTTGAGATATGTTCCCTCTATACACACATTGGCAAGAGTTTTTGTCATGAATGGATGTAGAATTTTGTCAAATGCTTTTTCTGCATCTGTTGAGAGGATCATGTGGTTTTTGTCTTTTCTTTTGTTGAGGTGGTTTATCACATTAATTCATTTGCCTATGTTGAACTATCCTTGTGAACTTGGGATGAATCTCATTTGGTCATAGTGTATGCTCTTTTTTACATGTTGTTGGATTTGGTTTGCTAATATTTTGTTTGCACCTATATTCTTCAAATATATTGGCCTGTAATTTTCTTTTTTGTTGGTGTCTTTGTCTGGTTTTGGTATCAGGATGATGGTAGCTTCATAGAATGTCTTTGGGAGTGATCCCTACTCTTCAATTTTTTGGAAGAGTTTGAGAAGGATCAGTATAAGTTCTTCTTTGTATGTTTGGTAGACTTCACCTGTGAAGCCATCTGGTCTTGGACTTTTGTTTGTAGAGAGGTTTTTAATTACAGAGTCTATTTCACTTCTAGCGATTGTTCTATTAATATTATCTATTTCTTCTTGATGCAATTTTGGTGGGCTATATGTTTCTAGAAAGTTTTCCATTTTTTCTAGGTTGTCGAAATTTTTGTCATATCTTTGATCATAGTATTCCCTTACTGTTTTTTTGTATTTCTTCAGTATTGGTTTCTTTGTCTCCTTTTTCATTTCTTTTTTTTTTTTTTTAAATTTATGTTCTCTATTATCTTCTTGGTGAGCCTGGACAGAGGTATGTCAATCTTATCCTTTCAAAGAACCAGTTCTTGGTTTTATTTATTTTTTCTCTTTTTTAATCTCTATTTTATTTATTTTCTCTCTGATTTTTATTATTCCTTCTTTCAGCTGACTTTAGGTTTTGTTTGTTCTTCTTTTTCTAATTTTTTAAGTAGTAGGTTATCTTGTTTATTTGACATTTTTCTTGTTTTTGGAGGAAGACCTGTATTGCTCTGAACATCCCTCTTAAGACTGCTTTTTCTAAATCCCATAGATTTTGTATGGTTGTGTTTTCACTGTCATTTGTCTCAAGATATTTCTTTAAATTTTCTCTGATTTCATTGTTGATTCATTGGTTTTTTAGTAGCAAGCTGTTTAGTCTCCATATGATCGTTCTTTTCTTGTTTATCTTTCTGTCATTGATTTGTAGTTTGATGCCATTGTGGTTAGAAAAGATGCTTGAGATAATTTCTATCCTCTTAAATTTGTTGAGGTTGTTTTTGTATCCTGGTATGTGCTTAATTCTAGAGGATGTTCCATGTGTGCTCCAAAAGAATGTATATTCTGTTTGTTTGGTTTTTTTTTGGGGGGGGGATGTAATGTCCTGAAAATATCAATTAAGTCTGTTGAATTTTGTCATTTAATATCTCTGTTGCCTTATTAATATTCTATCTAGAGGATCTGTCCATTGATGTGAGTGGGATGTTAGTGGGATATTAGTGGATGTTACTATTATTGTATTCCTGTCAATTTCTCCCTTTATGTTTGTTAGTATTTGTTTTATGTTTTGGGGCACTCCTATATTGGGTGCATATATGTTGATGAGTGTAAAATCCTCCTTTTATATTGATCCTTTTATCATTACATAGTGCCCTTCTTTATCTTTCTTTATGGCCTTTGTTTTAAAGTCTATTTTGTCAGGTTTGACTATAGCGACCCCTACTTTATTTTCATTTCTGTTTGCATGAAATATCTTTTCCCATCCTCTCACTTTCAATCTGTGTGTGTCCTTTGCCCTAAAGTGGGTCACTTGTAGGCAGCATATTGTAGGCTCTTGTTTCTTTATCCAATCTTCCACTCTATGTCTTGTGATGGGAATATTTAGTCCATTGACCTTTAAGGTAATTATTGATAGATATGTATTCATTGCCATTTTAAACCTTGTTTTCCCACTGATTTTATATTTCTTCTTTGTCCCTTTTTTTCCTTTTTGTTGTTTGATGTTTGTTTTCTTTTGTGTTATAGTTATGTTCTCTTCTCTTTTTTTGAATGTATTGCATATTTTTGATTTGTGCTTATTCTGTTTTTCAAGTATGTTAACCCCTTCTTATATCTATTTGCCTTAGACTGGTAGTCATATAGGCTCAAACACATTTTAGGAAATGAAAAAAAAATTTATATTTTCCTACTATCCTCCAGTATATTTTTATGATTTTAATGTCTTCTTTTACATCTTCACGTTCATTCTTCTGCTGTTCATTGTGGTTATCATCACTTTCACAGAAATTAAAAAAAAATTTTTTAATCTGTGTATTGGCTTATTTGCTTTCTGATTTCAGTTTTCTCTTTTGTATACATTTTTACAATAGATTTTTTACTATAAAAATTTAATTTAGGGGAGGGGGAAGGGTGAGCTGTGACAGGGCGAGAGAGAGTCATGGACATATACACACTAACAAACGTAGTAAGGTAGATAGCTAGTTGGAAGCAGCTGCATGGCACAGGGATATTGGCTTGGTGTTTTGTGACAGCCTGGAGGGGTGGGATAGGGAGGGTGGGAGGGAGGGAGACGCAAGAGGGAAGAGATATGGGAACATATGTATATGTATAACTGATTCACTTTGTTATAAAGCAGAAACTAACACACCATTGTAAAGCAATTATACCCCAATAAAGATGTTAAAACAAAATTTAATTTAGAGAAGACCTTTCGGTATTTCTTGTAGGGTGGATTTACTATTGCTGTATTCTTTTAGTTTTTGCTTGTATGAAAAACTCTTTATCTTTCTTTCTATTCTAAATAATAACCTTGCTGGGTAGAGTATCCTAGGTTGTAGATATAAATAGCTTATAGGCTTATGGGGGTTCTTGTTCAATCTGCTGCAAACCAGATGCTGTATTCTCCTCCAAGGCTCTGGTCCCACTCTCTCCTGGCTGATCTCCCTGTCCATGAGGGAACTTCCACAGTTGCAGGAACATTTCCTCTTTCACAGCTCCTCCCAAGGGCACAGGTTCCATCCCAATTCCTTTCACACTTTTCTTTCTTTTTTTTTTTCTACCCAGTTATGTGGAGATTTTCTTGCCCTTTCAGAAGTCTGAGATTTGCCAGTATTCAGTAGATATTCTGTGAGAATCTTTCCACATGCAGATGTATTTTTGATGTATTTGTGGGAGGAAGTGAGCTTCACATCTTACTACTCTGCCATCCTGATTGCTCCCTTTGAAAGTATTTTATTTTTTGATGAGTTTTTAAAAGGCTTTTTTTTTTTCCTTTCCACTTATGTGATTTCATTGTTAGGGTTAAGAAATGCAGCTGATTTCTGTATGTTATTCTTGTATCCTTCTCCCTTGCTGAATTCGTTTCTCTATTCTAGTAGTTTTTATGTGGAGTCTTTGGGGTTTTCTATATATAGTATCATGTCATCTCCGCATAATGATAATTTTACCTCTTCCCTTCCAATTTTGATAATTTTATTTCTTTTTCTTGTCTGATTGCTGTGGCTAGGAATTCCAGTACTATGTTGAATAGAAGTGGTGAGAGTGGGCATTCTTTTCTTGCTCCAGATCTTAGCAGGAAGGCTTTCATCTTTCCACAGCTGAGTATCATATTGGAGGTGGGTTTTTCATAATAATTTTTATAATGTTGAGATATGTTCCCTCTATACCCACTTTTTATAAGAATTTTTATCTTATAAAAGATAAAAATATAATTATCTTTTATATCTTATAAAAGGTAAAAAGAATTTTTATCATGAATAGACGTTCAATTATATCAAATGCTTTTCCTGTATCCATTGAGATGATCTTGTGTTTTTTGTCTTTCCTTTTGTTGATGTGGTGTATCACATTTATTGATTTACTTATGTTGGACTATCCTTTTGACCCTGGGATGAATTCATCTTGATCATGGTATCCAATCATTTGTGTGTGTAGGTGGATTCAGTTTGCTAATATTTTGTTGAGAATTTTTGCATTTATATTCATCAAAAGATATTGGCATGTAATTTTATTTTTTTGGTAATGTCTTTGTCTGGTTTTGGTATAAGAGTCTTGGTGGCTCCATAGAACGATTTTGGGAGTATTCCCTCCTCTTCAATCGTTTGGAATAGTTTGATAAAGCTCAGTATATGTTCTTCTTTATATGTTTAGTAGAATTTCCCAGTGAAGTCTTCTGGTCCTGGACTTTTGTTTGCAGGAAGTTTTTTTTTTTTTTTAATTTTTAATTTTTTTTTATTTTTCTGTTATAGATTCTATTTTACTTCTAGTGATTGGTCTGTTCAAATTATTTCTTCTTGATTCAGATTTTGTGAGCTGTATGTTTCTTGTCCATTTCTTCTAGGTTTTCCAATTTGTTGACATAAAATTTATCATAGTATATATATATTTTTGTATTTCTGCAGTTTCCTTTGTTCTCTCACCTCTTTCATTTCTTATTTTGCTTATTTGGGTCCTCTCTCTATTCTTCTTGGTGACCCTGACCCAAAGTGTGTCAATTTTTTTTACCCTTTGGAAAAAAACAGCCCTTGGTTTTATTGATTATTTCTACTATTTGTTTAATTTCAATTGTATTTATTTCTTCTCTGAACTTTATCATTTCCTTCCTTCTGCTGACTTTACATTTAATTTGTTCATCTTTTTCTAATTCCTTTAGGTAGAAGTTTAGGTTGTTTATTTGTGATTTTTCTTGTTTTCTTGATGAAGGCTTATATTGCTATCAACTTCCCTTTTAGGACTGCTTTTTCTGTATCCCATAGATTTTGTATGGTTTTGTTTTCCTTTAATTTATCTCAAGATGTCTTTTAATTTTCTATTTGATTTCATCATTGATCCATTGGTTTTTCAGTAGCATGTTATTTAGTCTCCATGTGATTTTTTTTTTCTCATTTATCTTTCTGTGGTTGATTTCTCATTTCATGTCATTGTACCAGCAAAGATGTTTGAATAATTTGTATCCTCTTCAATTTGTTGAGGCTTGTTTTGTGTTCTAGTATATGGTCAATCCTAGAGAATGCGTTTTTGAAAAGAATGCATATTCAGGGTTTTTTTTTTTTTTTTTTTTTTTGGATGTAATGTCTTGGAAAATATCAATTAAGTCTAACTATTCTATTATTTCATTTAGGATGTCTATTGCCTTAGTGATTTTCTGTCTGGAAAATCTGTCCATTGATGTCAGTGGGGTGTTTTATTTCAGTTTTCACTTGTCTGAAAAATTCTCTTTCCTTCTATTCTAAATGATAACCTTGCTGGGTAGAATATCCTAGGTTGCAGGTTTTTCATTTCAGGGCTTTGAATATATCTTGCCACTCCATTCTGTCCTGGACTGTTTCTGTAGTGAAAATAGCTTATAGCCTTGTGGGGGTCCCTGTGTAACTAACTCTTTGTTTTACTCTTGCTTCCTTTAAAATCCTCTCTTTAACTTTTGTCATTTTATTTATGATATGTCATGGTGTAGATATGTTTGGGTTCATCTTGTTTGGGATCCTCTGGGTTTCCTGTACCTGCATATCTGTTTCCTTCTTTAGGTTTGGAAAGCTTTCATCCGTAATTTCTTCAAATACATTTTTGATCCCCTCTTCTCTTTCTTCCCCTTTTGGAATCCCTGTTATGCATAGATTGGAGTGCTTTATGTTATCCCATAGGTCACTTATATTGCTTCCATTTTTTCTTCATTTGGCTTTCTGTCTGCTGTCCTGATTGGATGATTTCCATTATTCTATCTTCCAGATCACTTATTCATTTTTCTGCATTATTTAGTTTGCTACTTACCACCTTTAAGTCAGCTTTCATCTCAGCAAATTAGTTATCTAATTATAATTGGGTCTTCTTGATAGTTTCTAGTTTGTTTGTTTTTTATAACAGTAATCTGCATTTCCATCAATAGCCTTTCTTAATTCCTTCTGTATTTTTCTTACCTCCTTTTTGAATTTGGGATCTGGTTTCATTGTTCTTTCAGGGGATTTCTATTTTTCTTTTAATTAGGATTTGTACCTCTGCTTCTTCATTTTACTTATATTTCTCTGATCCTACGAATTTAGCAGAAAGAGTTATCTATTGTGATCTTGAAGGGCTCTTTTCATGTGGGAACCTCCCTGTGTAGACTGTTTGAGTCCAATATTTTTGGTGTGAGGGCTGTTTTTATTATGGTGACTGCTGTCTCTTTTCTCAGTGTGTGCTGGCCATTATCCCCTTCATAAGTTTTGTGACTGGTGTTGTTATGACCAGAACCTGCACTGAATGTTGAACACACTCTTCTCTTTTCTCTGTGGCTGTCACACCCCTGTTGGGATCAGGGTCTGCTCTTCAGTTGTTGGAGTAGAAGCCCCCAGATCTGTTTCTGAGCTGTGGTGTGGAGTAGTCAGGACTGGAGTACTTCTGCTGGGAGAGGAACCACTGAGTCTTCCTCCACAGGAGATGCACTCTGTGGTGTCATCTGTTACCTGTTGTGCATGCTTACATAATATACTGTTGTTGGTGTTGTTCTCAGCCCTGCCTCATCTGTGAGAATGCAGGCAGTCATCCCAGATATCCCTCAGGTGCTATGCTCCCAAAGCCATTAGTAAAGTCTCTGGCTCTGCCTCTCTGTTCATGTACCCACAAGCCTGCAGCTGTTAACTCAGTACCCATCCCAACCAGGGAAACACCAGTAATCTATTGGGATGTCTTGCAGGCACTAAGCTTACAAAGGTGGCATAAATCCACCAAAGTCACAAAGCTGCTCTGATTTTAGCCCAACTTCAAAAGGCATGTGGTCCCTGGGGCTTGGCTCAGATTGTAACCTTGCCTCCTTCAGCATGTGGTCAACCACCTGTGTTTGTGTACTCCCATAACTGGTAGAGTCATGCCAAGAATAAGGCTGCTGTGACTGGGCCCTATCCCTCCTTTAATGTATGTGTTAATGTTGGGGCTCCTATGGCAGCCTTGGGCTCCATCTTTCACACACTCCTAGCTGCAACCTGGGTCACTCTTCAGCCCCTTCAGGCTGTCTCTGTAAAGCCAACCCTATTCCTCTCCCCAGGTCTCTCCACTGAGACCTGAGTTTCAACAATCAGCCCCTGTGTGCAACAACACATGTACATCTCAGGCTGTGGAGTGAAGCAGGGCGGCTAGGACTATCTGTGCTGTTTTCTGTCTGTTCTGCCTGCTACAAGCCAGATTCTGCATTCTCCTTTGAGCCTCTGAAGCTCCCTTTCTGTCCCAGCTGATCTCCCCACTAGTGAAGGGGTCTCCCAGGGTGAGGGAACCTTTCTTCTTTCACAGCTCCCTCCTAGGGGCACAGGTCCTACCATGATTCCTTTTTTTTTCTTTTGTCCTACCCAGTTACATGGTGACATTTCTAGCAGCTTTGGTTGTATGAGATATTCTGCCAGCATTCAGTAGGCATTCTGTGAGGATAGTTCTATGTCTAGATGCATTTTTGTTGTATTTGCAGGAGGAGGTGAGCTCCACTTCCTTCTATTTTGCCATCTTGACCTCTCCCCTCTGTCAACTTTCTTGATTTTGTATTAAGGACTAGTTTTTTGTTTCATTGATTTTATCTGTGGTTTTCCTGTTTTTAATTTTATTGTCTTCTGCCTTTTATTTTCCCTTCTTTCTGCTTGTTATAGGCTTTCTTTGTTCTTCTTTAATCCTTATTTGAGTTAGAAAAGTAGATTATTGATTTGAGATCTTTTCTTTTCTCCTAATGTAAGCTTTTAGTGCTGTGTATTTCCTTCTCATTTTGATATATTGTTTTTCTCTTTCATTTAGTTATATTTTTTATTTCCTCAGTCATCCTCTTGGATGTGTGTTTTATTTAGGAATGGAATATTTAATTTCTACATGTACAGAGATATTCCTTTTGTTCTTATGTTATTAAATTCTAGTTTTATCTCATTATGGTCAGTGAATATGCTTTGAGCTATGTTGATCCTTTTAAATATTTCAAAGGTGCTTCTATGGCTAAGGATATGTTCTATCTTGATGAATGTTTGTAGGCATTTGAAAAAAAATGTTTATTTTGCTGATATTGGGTGGAGTGTTTATTATGTAAGTTATATCCCATTGGTTAATTGTGTTATTCAGATCATCTATATTCTTCCTGATTTTCCACTTCTTCCAGCTCTTTCAGTTTTGAATGAGAGATACTGTAGAAATAATAATGGGCAGTTCTCTTTCAGCACTTGGAAAATATTGTGACACTTCATTCAGGTTTCCATAGTTTTAGATAAGAATTATGCTGTCATTTGAATAGGTGTTCCCCTAGAGGTAATGTGTCATTTATCTCTGGCTACTTTCAAGGCTTTTTCATTGGATTTAGGTTTCAGAAGTTTAATTATAATGTATCTCGGGGTGGAATTTGAAGGGTTGTTTTTCATGTTTTCATTTTCTCAGCTTCTTCAATTTGTAGGTCTATGTCTTTTGCAACTGTGAAAAATGCTCAGCCTTTATTTTTTAAAATACTTTCAGCCCCACTCTTCTTATCCTTTCCTTCTAGGATCCAATGATATAAATGTTGGATCATTTGTTATTAGATCCCTAGGGGTCTGTTCATTTATTTTTTGTTCAAACCAAGTAAATTCATTTGACTTGTCCTTCAGTTCACTTATTACTTTCACTGTCACTCAACTCTGTAGTTCATCTAACAAGTTTTTATTAATTTATGTTATTATTTTTTTCAGTTTTATAATATTCATTTGGCTCTTTACTATAGCTTCTAATTATTTGTCAAAGTTTTCTATTTTTAAAAATTTGTTTAATAAGAATTTTAGCTATTTGGATTATTTTCATGATAACTATAATTCTTTGCATACAGTTACTGTGTAATCCTTTGCACATAATTCCATCACCCCAATGTTTGTGTCTCTTAATTGTCTCTTCTCACTTAAATTGTTTGCCTGATTCTTGGTATGATGAGTAATTATTATTATTTTTTTTTATTCTGGACATTTTAGCTATTATGTTGGGAAACTCAGAGTCCTATTTAATTTTGTCCTTGTTATTGTTATTTTAGGAGACAATTACACTGTTTACCTGTAATAAACAGGTATTGGCCTTCCTTTGAGAGCTACTTTTTAGAGTCATTGTGCTACTATGTTGTGGTTTATCTCATGTCATTGGGGTTCCCATGTTTCCTCCTGGTGCTGCTTGAGGATTAAAGAGAGTTTGCCCAGTCTGGGAAAGCTGGTGCCTCTTGATGGTGAAATGGAGTCTCCAACCCATGAACATAAGTGATTCTTAGGCAAGTACTGGTGTTGCAGGCTGTTAATACCTAGGCAGAGGAGGGTAACTTCAGACCCACAGGGACAAAAAGGCTTTCTTTTTTAAACATCTTTATTGGAGTATAATTACTTTACATGGTGTGTTAGTTTCTGCTATAAAACAAAGTGAATCAGCTATACATATATATATATCTCCCGATATCTCCTCCCTCTTGTGTCTCCCTCACACCCTCCCTATCCCACCCCTCTAGGTGGTCAAAAAGCACCGAGTTGATCTCCCTGTGTTATACGGCTTCTTCCCACTAGCTATCTATTTTACATTTGGTAGTGTATATATGTCCATGCCCCTCTCTCACTTCATCCCAGCTTACCCTTCCCCCTCCCCATGTCCTCAAGTTCATTCTCTATGTCTGCGTCTTTGTTCCTGTCCTGCCCCTAGGTTCTTCAGGACAATTTTGTTTTTGTTTTTTTTAGATTCCATATATATGTGTTAGGATACGGTATTTGTTTTTCTCTTTCTGAGGCTTTCTAATTGAGTGCTTTTTTGCTTCAGAATCCTCTTTCTTGCTTTTCCCCCATCCCTCTGCCAGCTGCCTCGTAACTCAGGTGGAGAAAGACAGCTTCAGGTCCATCAGGAAAGGATAGCACTTCTAGGCTAGGGTTCCTTATTGTAGCAATATCTCATTGCCAGTCCCCCAGCCACATGATGTCCTTGAGTCAAGGATGAAAGTTGTCTAC
This sequence comes from Aethalodelphis obliquidens, assembly GCF_003676395.1. Taxonomy (NCBI): domain Eukaryota; kingdom Metazoa; phylum Chordata; class Mammalia; order Artiodactyla; family Delphinidae; genus Aethalodelphis; species Aethalodelphis obliquidens. The sequence goes on along the minus strand of NW_020838037.1, from coordinate 2,145,146 downwards.
AATTTTGCAATAAATAAATAATGATCTCTCCTTACTGTAAAATAAATTTATAATTTTCTTGTAACACAGATAGTTTTAATAAGATCCCCAAAGAGTTACCTAAAATTTTAAATGGAGAATAAATTTTAGCATCTTTAACAATTATCCACAGTGTTTTTCTTTTGACCATTGTTCTTAGGGTGTCCAAAGAAGTCAAACTGTCCTCTTTTTATAATTAAATCTATTCTATATATTTTCCATTTTTACTTAGCACACTGAAGTTCTTAGAATTCCTTATTGGGCATCTACAACATATATTCAAGTTCTTACCAGGATTGTTTAGGGAAAACTAAAATTAATTGTATGCTTTAAAAATAGCTATTGCAGCTGGTGCTTTCTCTGTATATTAGATAAATTGTGCTTAAAAAGTTCTGTGCCTCTTCAAATTTAACGTAGACAGGGTTTTTCTGTCTACTTTTAGGGTAACTATACCAAAAAGATGTGATCATGTGAGACCAACATCTCGAACAGCTCAGTAGCAAAATAATGCATCAACAGCAATAAGAAACATAGCCTTATTCTTGTAGGTGCTACTGTAGATTGTGATGTATTCCAGTGATTTAAGACCTCCCCAGTACTCATAAAAACTTACACAAGTGAATTACAATTTGTTGATTTTTCAGTATCACAACTATATCATAGTAGATTCATCACACCTTAAAACTAAAATCAGGACTGTTTACCTGGTACAGGATCTCAGTGATATTCTGCTAATGAGATATTATATTTTTCTACAAAAAAATAGAACAGTAGAGTTTCTAGAAGTATGAACAAGCTACTTGTTTTTCTCAAGATACAAACACAAACCATTTTTGCTCATATGAAAAGACAAATGTAATATACATGCATAATGGCAGCCCAAATTTCAAAGCAAGGAAAAATGTCAAGATAGAACAATATTAAGAGAGATAATTTCAATTTCTTGATACTTTTGTTCATTTTACAATCAGAAATATTATGATAGATTCAAATTGGTAAAATAGAAAATAGCATAATAGATCTAAAATTTCAAAGGCTATTTCTAAACATTGCTAATTTTTCATAAATGAGCAGTGGAAGCATCCATTTTGAGAGATGTTGATTGTTTAATGATAAATATAAAAATGTTTGAGATCATACTTCCAAATATCATAACTTCCATTTCTGTAAAAATGCATCAAGTACCTAATGTGACCAACATTGAACATATTTTCTTATTGTTATTTTTCATGCATGTACTTGAATTGGTACAACATCTGAGTAAGATACAGTCTAAGTTTAAGGGCAAGAAATTTGACAGTGGAGAAAACAATTTAACAATTGCAGAGTTCCCTCTCCCTAAAGGCATGAGTAAAACCCTAAACAGGAAGTTTCCTTCTCTCATAAGTTTATACATTTTCTAAATGGGAATACAGATGTTAAGCAAAAGAATAGGTAGAGATAAATGTTAAAGTAAAAACAAATTGGGGAAGTGTCCTAAGACAGACTTGAGGGGAGAGGTCTTTAAGGTAGTCAGGAAAAGACAGGACCTCTAGAAGAAGTGAAGTTTTCCCAGGACTAAAGGTAAAAGCTTTCAGTAATTTATTAAACTTCTCTTAGTCTTATTATTTGCTTGAGAAAGAAAAAAATAGTACGTGCCTTGCTTGATTATTGAAAGAATCAACCACAACTCAAATAAAGTGGCTGGATGCACACTGAATAAGAGGAACTATTATCATTATCATTGAAATTAGTTCTTTCACTTTTGATCTCAGCTCTCCATCTCCAAAATAAAGTCATTCAGGAAGGTGATTAATTGTGAATTTCACTTTAGTGCAAACAATCTTGGACTCTGTGAACTAAAAACAGCACAACATTTTTTTTGTCTTTGCTCTCAGGGAATAAAAGAAAAATTACTCAAATGATGTACTGATATAGTTAATTCAACACCAATTCAGTTGCAAGAATCTATTGAATACCAGCTATATCCATAGCACTTTACTAGGTGTGATTTATCCAATCATGAATTTCTTTTCTTTGGTAGATAAAATTTCTGCTTTTAAGGACACTCTTAGTTAGCCAAAGTAAAAAAAGAAAGAATGGTATGTAAACCAAGATTTGCTGCTAATTCATGCATTTCTCTAAGCTTCTGCCTCTGTAAAATGGTTATAGTCCTAAGCTTAAATATCTAAGGTTGTTCTAAAGATTGACAATAGTAAAAGCTAAAGTATCTCTTAAAGAGAAAACACCTACAAATGTAGTGTGTGCCTTGATAGAAATGAAAATAAAGGACCTTGCCTTGCTCCCTTTTCTATAAGAATGAGCTAGAACAACAGTGTCTTAAATGTCTTGACACCTTGGTTGCACATGGTCTATCACTGTCATAATAAATTTAATTTAAAAAATTAATGACAATTGTAGAAATAACACATGAATGCATTTACCTTTTCCAACTTAAAAGACAAATGCATTTAAATCTCCCTTGGACATTTCTTTTCCAATCCAGTTCTCCCTTCCCTCTACCTCAACTGCCTAGAAGTCATTTCTAATATTAGGTTAGTTATATATATACCTTTAGATATTTTTCTCCTCAAAAACATACATATGTGTCCAAAGAAAATGATTAGTATTGTTTTGTTTTGTAAAAATTTTTCTACAGTTACTTTTTTTAGTCAATGATATATTGTTATTGGGAATTAAACTTAAAATAGTTGACTAAAAGAAATCAGTCATATTAATTTACAGTTGTATGTCATATATGACAATACAAAACAAACAATGATGAATTTTGTTTATAAGTACTCTGTTGAAGGAAAAAAATACCACAGTAGGTATAATCTTTAGAAGCGCTATTTTCTCGTTGTCCAGTTTGACATTCATTCTGACTCTGGTTAATAAAAATATAAACCACTACAAGTAGCTAGTTCTATATAGTTTCCTTACCTTGAATAAAGTAGTGTTTTGACCTTGAGATCATACAACATACTGATAACTTTTGTACTGAATAAATATTAAATTAACTGTGGCTCTTAGACAAATTTAATTAAATTTTTTGAAAATTAAAAATTCACACAATCTCAATCTATTTGAGGTAGAGTTTTCAAAGGATTTAATGCACACTTTTAGACTACAAATGACTATTCATTTTATAGTATTGTCACAATAGTATGTACATATAATCAGAGGAGCTTTTCCTTGAATATGCTAAAATGCCATATGTTACCAGATTTGAGAGAAGATGTTAAGCAAGCAAATGACAAAGAGAAAGGACAAATGGACAAGTTGATTAGTGCATAAATTGATTCTACCAGTTAACTAATGGAAAGGCATAAATAGGTAATTATTGTGATTAGATCACCTGTATTTATCAAGCTCTTGCTCCTTTTTAAAACATTTGTTTTTGTGATATGACTTTCTCATGGTTTCCCCCTTTTTTTGTCTGACCACAGTTTTCTGCTTTCCTTATATGACAATACCTTAAATGTTGTGGTTACTTAGGATTTCCTCTCATCTTTTCACCTTATATACACTCCTTGAGTGATGTCATTCACTCTTATAGCTTCAGTTTACATCTATATGCTTTCTCTACTTCAGCTCTGTTTTCTAAGCTCTGAATCCATACATATGATGCTTCCTGAAAGAAATCTCTTCTTGGATACCTCACATGAGAAGAATTGAAATTATACAATTAAACTATGTAACAGTCCCCTCTCATGATCCGGTATGAGCCAGTTCCAGCAGCACAGCTGTCAGATGTCACCTGGATTACCCATGACTATCTCTGGTCTTGCACATCTCTCATATGTTCTCTAATAAGCTTGAATGATCCTTTAGCATGGAAATATAATATTATTTTTCTGCTTAATATCTCCAAAGTTTCCCTTTGACATTACAGTAAAATACAAACTCCTTAACATATCTTGTAAATCTCTCAAGAATCTGTTCTCTGTAGCATCTTTTCCCCACTATTCTCATCACCACAGATACACAGTAAGTGTGTACTATGAATTCAGTTCTTTGGATGTGTCATACTTGTTTCTGTGAGAAATTCACCACGTATCTTATTCCCTGTACCTGGAATAGTTTTCTTGACATTCCTCCAATTATTCCAACCTCTTCTCATTCTTCAGACCTCAGTTTCCTCTAAGAAGCTTTAATTTGCATGTACTCACTCCTTTCCTACCACTACCTACTTTGTGTTTATTTATTTATTTATTTTGGCTGCATTGGGTCTTCGTCGCTGCACGCAGGCTTTCTCTAGTTGCAGCAAACGGTGGGCTTCTCAATGCAGTGGCTTCTCTTTGTTGTGGAGCACAACAAAAGTACACAGCCTTCAGTAGTTGTGGCACACGGACTCAGTAGTTGTGGTGCATGTGCTTAGTTGCTCCACGGCATGTGAGATCTTCCCAGACCAGGGATCGAACTCGTGCCCCCTGCATTGGCAGATGTATTCTTAACCATTGCATCACCAGGGAAGACCCTACTTTGTGTTCTTTCCACATTCTTCCAAGGAAACTTCTGCAGTTATACAACTGTGAGAATTTAATTTGGGGTGTAATATATGTTATACTAGGTAATGTATCTATTTTTATCATATTGTATTCCCAATGCTCAACACAGCATCTGACAAATAATGGACAATCAATAATATTTGTGAAATAAACTAATAAATAAGTGAATTAGTGGTGCAAGTTTCTTTTATATACATATTGATTTAACCTTCAAAATCACCTTGCATCACAAGTATCACAAGTATTGTTTAATTTCCAAACATCTGTGTTATTGATTTCTAATTTAATTATGTGACTGGATTCTAATTTAATTAATTCCATTTTGGTCAAAGAACATGCTTTTCATGAGTTTAATCCTTCAAAATTTATTAACACTTGTTTTATGGCCTAACATATGATATAGTCTGAAAAAAATGTTCCATATGCACTTGAGAAGAGTAAATTCTGATGTTGGTGAGTAAAATATTCTATAGATACAAATTAGATCAAGTTGTTTAACAGTATTGTTCAAGTCCTCCATATTCTTGCTTATTTTCTAGTTGTTATTTTATTAATTATTGAGAGTGGAGTACTGATGTCTGCAACTACTGTTGATGAATTGTCAATTTCTTCCTTAATTCTGCTAATTTTTTGTTTCATGTTTTTTGGGGCTCTATGTTCAGTTTATGTATGTTTATAATTATGCTATCTTCGTGATGAACTGACCCATTTACCATTATAAAATGTGTCTATTCCCAGTAACACCTTTTTGTCTTAAAATCTATTTTGTCTGATATTAGCATAGCCATTCCAGGTCACTTATGGCTACTGTTTGCATGGCATGTTTTTTCATTCCTTTCATTTTAATCTATTTGTTTCTTTGACACTTTATCCACATACATACACAATGTGTATATTTTATAATATATATATAATATATGTTTTTTCCAGTCTGATAAGCTCTACATTTTGATTGCAGTATTTAATCATTTTATATTTAATGTAATTAATGTCATTATTGGATTTACATATCATTTATCTATCAATTTTCTTTTCATCTCTTTTTTGTTCCTCTGTTTTTCCTCTACTGCCTTTTTTTATGTTACATAGATATTTTCTAGTGTGTCTTTTTAATCGCTTTTTGTTTTCACTTTACATTTTTTAATTATTCTCTCATTTTCTTAGCATGTCTTAAGTTGTTCTTGAAATTGAAAAATACATTGTAATTTTTAAAAATTTATATCTGCTGAATGCTAACTTAATTTAAATAGTATATAGAAACTTTCCTCACTTCCCTGCCCCTCTTCTATGTTATCATTGTGACACAAATGGCAGTTTTATGTTTTAAGCCCAACAATACAATGTTACAGTGTTTTATGTAGCTGCCTTTTGAATCAATTAAGAGTAAAATACTGTCTTTTATGTTTTTCTGTGTAATTATCTTCATTACTACTTTATTTCTTTGTGCTTATTTGAGCTACTACATATCAGCTTGCAGAACTTCCTTTAGTGTATCTTGTAAGGCAAGTCTGCAAGCAACCAAATTTCCCAATCTTTGTTTATCTGGGAATATCTTTATTTTGGTAGGTAAGCAGTTTTCTTTTTTAAATTTTTTTCCAGCACCTTAAAAATATCACCTCATTGGTTCATTCACCAATGTGAATGATGAGAAGGCAGCTACCTATCTTATTGTGGTTCCCTTGTATGTGATGGGTCATTTTATTTCTTGCTTCACCCAAGATTTTCTCTTTGTTTTTGATAATTTGATCATAGTGGGTCTAGTTGTGGACCTCTTTGAGTTTATCCTTCTTGGATTGCATTAAGCTTCTTAGGTATATAAATTAATATTTTTCACCAAATTTGGGACATTGTTGGTTATTATCTTTCTGATAATTTTTCTGCCCCTTTCTCTCTCCTCTTTTTGGTGTTCCTATTATGTGTATATCAGTATAATGATGGTATCCCACAGGTCTCTCAGAATCTGTTCATTTTTTTTCTTCATTCATTCTGTTGTGCAGATTGGATAATCTCTATCGATTTATCTTTACATTCCCTGATTCTTTTTTTTTTCTTTTAACATCTTTATTGGAGTATAATTGCTTTACAATGGTGTGTTAGTTTCTGCTTTATAACAAAATGAATCAGTTATACATATACATATGTTCCCATATCTCTTCCTTCTTGCATCTCCCTCCCTCCCACCCTCCCTATCACACCCCTCTAGGTGGTCACAAACCACCTAGCTGATCTCCCTGTGCTATGGGTCTTCTTCCCACTAGCTACCTATTTTATGTTTGGTAGTGTATATATGTCCAAGCCACTCTCTCACTTTCTCACAGCTTACCCTTCCCTCTCCCCATATCCTCAAGTCCATGCTCTAGTATGTCTGTGTCTTTATTCCCATCCTACCCCTAGGTACTTTATGACCTTTTTTTCCCTTAGATTCCATATATATGTGTTAGCATACAGTATTTGTTTTTCTCTTTCTGGCTTACTTCACTCTGTATGACCGACTCTAGGTCCATCCACCTCACTACAAATAACTCAATTTTGTTTCTTTTTATGGCTGAGTAATATTCCATTGTATATATGCACCACATCTTCTTTATCCATTCATCTGTTGATGGACACTTAGGTTGCTTCCATGTCCTGGCTATTGTAAAAGAAGCTGTAATTAATATTTTGATACATGTCTCTTTTTGAATTATGGTGTTCTCAGGGTATATGCCTAGTAGTGGGATTGCTGGGCCATATGGTAGTTCTATTTGTAGTTTTTTAAGGAACCTCCATACTGTTTGGCTGTATCAATTTACATTCCCACCAATAGTGCAAGAGTGTTCCCTTTTCTCCACACCCTCTCCAGCATTTATTGTTTCTAGATTTTTAATGATGGCCATTCTGACCGGTGTGAGATGATATCTGATTCTTTCTTCTGCCGACTCAAACGTGCAGTCAAGACCATCTAGTGAATTTTTCATTTTCAGTTGCTGTTCTTTGTAACCTCATAATTTCTATTTTTAATAATTCATATCTCTTTGTTTATTCTATACTTGGTGGGTCTTTGGTATTCTAAATTGTTTTAATTATTTACAATTATTTTTCTTTTGTTCTTTGAAGATATTTATAATAGTTGACTGAAAGCCAGAAACTTTTTATATTGATTGCTTTTTTCTCCCTATAGGTCAGTTTCCTTTTTCTCTGTTTGTTTCATAATTTTAAGTAAAGACTCGACATTTTAGGTAAGTTATTGTAGCAACTCAGGATTCTGATGTCCCTCATTTTTTGTCTTAATTTGATTGTTTGTTAGTGACTTGCCTGGACTAGTTCTGTAGAAAATGTTTTCCCTACAGTATACAAACACTAAAATCTCTGACTACTTTTAAAAATTCTTTATTATTATTTTTTAAAAATACTGTTTCCTAAATAGAGCTTAGTGGTCACTTAGTGATTGGGAAAAACTTTTTCTTTAAACATTATAAGCCAGTAATGCTTCCACTATTTGCTGAGGGAATCTGTGTATGCATTGTGGCACACATTCAAAGTTTAGGCAATTCAGTCGTTTGCTTTGACTTTTCCTTTCTCCTTGTAAAGTGTCTCATGGTCTGCTAGGTATGATTAACTGTGATCATCTCCCTTATTTCCTGGACATGTATTCAGCCCTGTACATAAACATAATGTTGCACATGAACACAGCCTTCTAGATTACTAGGAATGCATTGAAGCTTTTCCCTAGATCTCCCTGTTAAGTTTTTTGCTGATCCCTTTCTTGTCCCAACTAACATCACATTATTAGTCAGCTGAGATGATGCTTTTTCCCCCATTATTTGCAACCAATTGTTATTGTTTTTGACAATGCCCCTGGGAGTGGATCTTCTCCATGGAGACTCAGACAAAATGAACCCTGACAAAATTGTACAGTTACAAGTTAAAGCACCACACATCCTGCTGTCATTACCAAGATTGAGTCATTTATCTTGCATATATTTTTAAGTTGTTTTATGCCTTTAGTTAATTTTCAGAGTTCTGAAGTTGTTATTTTTGGTAATCTGATAACTTGAGGATTTTAATTGTTCCTTTTGGGGGGAGAGGATTTGCCATGGTCCTAATTCCACCATTCCAGAAGACTTAATATACTTGCAGGAATTTTGAAGCATAAGCAATAAGTTTCCAGATAAATATTAAGAGAAAAAATCATCCTAGATAGTGGAAACATGAAATAGGTACATGAAATTATACAGTGGGTTTAGATAACAACAAACCATTTACTGAAAGCAGAGAATAATGAAAAATAAGGCTCACCAAGTATACAAGATGTTACATATCATGTTAAGGAAGTAAGATATAATTCTGTAGGTATTCAAATGTGAATAAAGAATTTTGAGCAAGTGAATAAAATTTGTTTAGAAAAGTCACTTTGATATAGAATTCAAGTGTATTGGAAAGTGATAAGATTAAAGAAAGGGAGAAGAGTACAGAGGCTGTTTTAAAATTCTGACTGAGAAATGATGTTTTGAACTAGGACTGGGACAGTGGGGAGGTGGTTAAACATAAGAAATGTTTTATGTTTCAAGGATAGTATGGAAGGAACTAATTATCTAACAGTGGAAGTTGAAATCTAGCAAGAAAACAAAGTTAGGATTCCAAGATGCAGTTCAGTTCAGAGAAACTGACTATATGGTACTATTATTTTCTTGTACAATCTTAGTAAACAGTTTAGGAAAAAGAAAATGAACATGGTAACATGATGATTGGTACAACGTTTTCTATAAATACCTGTTTTCACTGAGCACACATTCATTTTGCTCATGAACATTCAACCTCTTCTGAATTACTTTATAATTAATAAACCTGTTGTTAAAATTATAAAAGGTAAAATATAATAGGTTTAAACATGAATATAAAAATCATGTCAGTCAGTAGTTGATTTTTTCATTCAGCCAGTCAACAAGTATTTGAATGCAGAGAAAATATAAACTGATAAATGAAGGTACCTGTATTATGCTCTTAAATATATAATTTTAATATAAACAGATGCAGATATATCTCAAGTCATTAAAATTTGTTTAAAAATATTCTGTTGTCTGAAAATAAGAAGAGAAAAATTTAGGGAGATAAATTCATAGAACTCAGGGGAAAAAATCTAATTGTTTTTTCAGTGTAAGGAATATGCTCTATCTTAGCATTTACAGTTTCAATAAGTAATAAATCTTTAATAATATAATTGAATAGAACTGGATGTCTTAAACACCAAATTTGAGAAATTTGCTCTCAGAAAAACTAATAAATAAGTAACCATGCCTGAAAATTGGCAAATTCTATCAAGATTGCAGGAAGCTCATTTCCTATCAGCCTAAATATAATTAAATTCTGAAAAATCATTAGATATCTTGTTGTGGAGAATAAAACTAGATTATGCAAAATCCTAAAGTGTTTGTGTCTCTATTTTTGCTTTGTAAATAGGTTTATCTGTACCATTTTTCTAGATTCCACATATATGCTTTAATATATGGTATTTGTTTTTCTCTTCCTGACTTACTTCGCTCTGTATGACAGACTCTAGGTACATCTGCAGAGAACAAATGTATGGATAGCAAGGGGAGAAAAGAATTGGCGTGAATTAGGAGAGTGAGATTGACATATGTACAGTACTATGTATAAAATAGATAACTAATGAGAACCTACTGTATAGCACAGGGAACTCCACTCAGTGCTCTGTGGTGACCTAAATGGGAAGGAAATCCTAAAAAGAGGGGATATATGTATACATATAGCTGATTCACTTCATTGTACAGCAGAAACTAACACAACATTTTAAAGCAACTGTACCCCAATAAAAAAATTCCTAAAGTGCTTACTTTATAGGAATATGCACACACTGACAGTGACAAAGTCTGTATGATGTGTTTTCATGTTTTTCATATGTATGAAAATTCCCTGCTAGTGACCCAAGGTTTATTTTCAGTTATTAAACATTAGCAATTTTTGATAACAAAAAATAGAAATTTTAATTTAACATGTAAGACAGCTTAGCAATAAAAGTAATTTAAAAATACAGTGTTGTCAACTAAATTTTATATGGGCCAATTCTTTCAACTGAAAAGTGAGAGTGCAAGTTTCCCCTTTTCTCAATTAATAATGCTAATTCCAGTCTTCATTGATACCATGCTTCTGCTTTCCTAAAGATTTAGTTGATATCAGCAGTTAATGCTTGGTTTGTTCTTTAAGACTGTGATGAAACTCAAAGCAAATGAATAGTTTCAAAAACTGCATGCTAATTATGTTAATAAATGATTTGAAATGATTGATACTATTAAAAGCTATGAATATGCTTTTAACAATCAAAATATGCATTTAAGTTACAATTGAGTTTCCATGTAGTGGGGGGAGATATTGAATGGTTTTCATTACATTTATTGGATATACAATACACTGCTTTGAATCTTTATCCATTTTTCCCTCTTAGTTCCAAAAAGTACTGGCAATTATTCCATAATAAATTGGCTATTTAATCAGTTCTAGTTTATTAAAGTACAAAGATGCAAGAGTCTGAGTTCACTGAAATCATTTCTTTGATATGAACCTCAGCTATCTGGGACCAGTATCCTGTTTTCTCATCCTGAGTGTCCTCAGGTTGCACCATAGGGGGTGGCTGAAGTCTGGTGACTGCTAGATGTTGGACATTCTATGTTTCCTTCCTGAGTTCCCTCAGGGTTTGCCATTGGAGCATGTGGTAGCTTCATGGCTGCAACATCCTTTGTTTACCAATATGGCAGGCAGCATTCTTAGTTCACAAAGGGCTAAATAAGATAATATATGTAATCCTTTTAGCACAGTGTGTGGCACAAAAAAATAAACAGTGAATGTTATCAATTACTTTCATGGATGCAATATATCCTCTAAAACTCTCTATGTTCAATAATTTTTAAAGTTCTTTCTCTTCCTTAAATTAACTTTGTGTCTTCTACTATAAATAATTGTGATGTTTTAAAACAAAGTATAATTGATTTACAATATTATATTAGTTTCTAGTATACAACATAGTTATTCAATATTTTATAGATTATACTCAATTTAAAGTTATTAAAAAACAATGGCTATATTTTCCTGTGCTATACAATATATCTTTGCTTCTTATCTATTTTGTACATAGTAGTTAGTATTTCTTAAACCCATACCATTATCTTGCCCCTCTCCTTTTCTCTCTTTGCACTGGTAGCCAGGATTTTGTTTCCTATATCTATAAGTCTGTTTCTGTTTTGTTATATACATTTGTTTGTTTTACCTTTTAGTTTCCATATATAAGTTTTAACATATGATCCAGCATTTATACACTTGGGTATATAACCAAAGAAAAGGAAACACTAATTCAAAAAGATACATGAACCACAATGTTGGTAGCAGCATTATTTACAATAGTCAAGATATGGAAGCAACCTAAATATCCTTCAACAGATAAATGGATAAAGAAGGTGGATAGATAGATAAAATGGAACATTACTCAGCCATAAGAAAGAATGAAATTCTGCCATTTGCAAATATGTGTATGAACCTAGAGACTATTATACTTAGTGAAATAATTCAGACAGAGAAAGACAAATACTCTATGTTATCAATTATATGTGCAAACATTGTGTTTTAATATTAGAAATTCTTATTGTGCTGCTAAATTACCCCAAACATCTGGTAAGCTTGGTACTCCAAGTTTATTTATTTTTATAGTTTGTAAGTATTTATTTTTGTATGAGATAACTCACTGAGCTAACCTGTATTTTTCTTTCCCTTGTAGGCTCCTCTCATGAAGGAGGTAGCTAACTACCAGTTCTGTGCATCTAACCCAGGCATGCAGTGGGTGGATTTATTTTGTACATGTTAATAAAGAGTATGCCAAATTTTTGTATGGGCCAAATCTGGGAAAATAGTTTCCACATTAGGGGCCCAAGATCATCTCAAGGAGACTGTTAAATTTCTTGGACAATATCTGCTTTGTTTCATCCCAAAGGCAATTACATTGCATCATGGAGATATGAGTGGAAAAGAGGGAGATTTACTCATGCTGCTCTTCAACAGTCTTTCAAACAAATATTCCCAGCTCTTGAAGTCTCTACTGAGAGCCCAGACCTTGATATTCTACTTTTTTCCTCTTTATTTATTTTTTTATTTATTTAACATCTTTATTGGAGCATAATTGCTTGAAAATTGTGTGTTAGTTTCTGCTTTATAACAAAGTGAACCAGCTATACATATACATATACCTTCCCTCTTGAATCTCCCTCCCACCCTCCTTATCCTACCCTTCTAGTTGGTCAAAAAGCAGCAAGCTGATCTCCCTGTGCTATGCACTGTTTCCCACTAGTTATCAATTTTGCATTTGGTATTATGTATAAATGCATGCCACTCTCTCATGTCACCCCAGCTTACACTTACCCCTCCCTGTGTCCTCAAATCCATTCTCTACGTCTATGTCTTTATTCCTGTCCTGCCTCTAGGTTCTTCAGAACCTTTTTTTAAAATTTATTCCATATATATGTGTTATCATATGGTGCTTGTTTATCTCTTTCTGACTTACTTCACTCTGTATGACAGTCTCTGTGTCCATCCACCTCACTACAAAACACTCAATTTCGTTTTTTTTTTATGTCTGACTAATATTCCATTGTATATATGTGCCACATCTTCTTTATCCATTCATCTGTCAATGGACACTTAGGTTGCTTCCATGTCCTGGCTATTGTAAATAGAGCTGCAGTGAACGTTTTGGTACATGACTATTTTGAATTATGGTTTCCTCAGGGTATATGCCCAGTAGTGGGATTGCTGGATCACATGGTAGTTCTATTTTTAGTTTTTAAAGCAAACTCCATACTGTTCTCCATAGTGGCTGTATCTACATCCCCACTAACAGTGCAAGAGAGTTCCCTTTTCTCCACACCCTCTCCAGCATTCATTGTTTGCAGATTTTTTGATGATGGCCATTCTGACCAGTGTGAGATGATATCTCATTGTAGTTTAGATTTACATTTCTCTAATGATTAATGATGTTGAGCATTCTTTCATGTGTTTGTTGGCAATCTGTATATCTTCTTTGGAGAAATGTCTATTTAGGTCTGCCCATTTTTGGATTGGGTTGTTTGTTTTTTTGATATGGAGCTGCATGAGCTGCTTGTCAATTTTGGAGATTAATTCTTTGTCAGCTGCTTCATTTGCAAATATTTCTCCTATTCTGAGGGTTGTCTTTTCATCTTGTTTAGGGTATCCTTTGCTGTGCAAAAGCTTTGAAGTTTCATTAGGTCCCATTTGTTTATTTTTGTTTTTATTTCCGTTTCTTTAGGAGGTGGGTCAAAAAGGATCTCGATGTGATTTATGTCATAGAGTGTTCTGCCTGTTTTCCTCTAAGAGTTTGATAGTGTCTGGCCTTACATTTAGGTCTTTAATCCATTTTGACTTTATTTTTGTGTATGGTGTTAGGGAGTGTTCTAATTTCATTCCTTTATATGTAGCTGTCCAGCTTTCACAGCACCACTTATTGAAGAGGCTGTCTTTTCTCCATTGTATATTCTTGCCACTTTTATCAAAAATAATGTGACCATATGTGAATGGGTTTATCTCTGGGCTTTCTATCCTGTTCCATTGATCAATATTTCTGTTTTTGTACCAGTATCATACAGTCTTGAATACTGTAGCTTTGCAGTATTGTCTGAAGTCAGCGAGTCTGATTCCTGCAGCTCCGTTTTTCTATCTCAAGATTGCTTTGGCTATTTGGGCTCTTTTTTGTTTCCATACAAATTGTGAAAATTTTTGTTCTAGTTCTTTAAAAAATACCATTGGTAGTTTGATAGGGATTGCATTGGGCAGTTTGATAGGGATTGCTTTGGGTAGTAGATTTATTTTCACATTGTTGATTCTTTCAATCCAAAACATGGTATATCTCTCCATCTCTTTATATCATCTTTAATTTCTTTCATCAGTGTCTTATAGTTTTCTGCATACCAGTCTTTTGTCTCCTTAAGTAGGTTTATTCAAAGTATTTTATTCTTTTTGTTGCAGTGGTAAATGGGAGTGTTTCCTTAATTTCTCTTTCAGATTTTTCATCATTAGTGTATAGGAATGCAAGAGATTTCTGTGTATTAATTTTTTATCCTACTACTTTACGAAATTCATTTATTAGCTCTAGAAGTTTTCTGGTAGCATCTTTAATATTATCAACGTATAGTATCATGTCATCTGCAAACCGTGACAGTTTTACTTCTTCTTTTCTGTTTTGGATTCCTTTAATTTCTTTTTCTTCTCTGATTGCTGTGGCTGAAATTTCCAAAACTATGTTGAATAATAGCAGTGAGAGTAGACAACCTTGTCTTGTTCTTGATCTTAGTGGAAATGGTTTCATTTTTCACCATTGAGAAAGATGTTTTCTGCGGGTTTGTCATATATGGCCTTTATTATGTTGAGGAAAGTTCCCTCTATGCCTATTTTCTGGAGGTTTTTTTTTTCATAAATCAGTATTGAATTTTGTCAAAAGCTTTTTCTGCATCTATTGAGATGATCATATGGTTTTTATTCTTCAGTTTTTTAATATGGTGTATCACATTGATTGATTTGCATTTATTGAATAATCCTTGCATTCCTGGGATAAACCCCACTTGATCATAGTATATGATCCTTTTAATGTGCTGTTGGATTCTGTTTTCTAGTATTTTGTTGAGGACTTTCCATCTATGTTCATCAGTGATATTGGCCTATAATTTTCTTTCTTTGTGACATCTTTGATTTTGATATCAGGGTGATGGTGGCCTCGTAGAATGAGTTTGGGACTCTTCCTCCCTCTGCTATATTCTGAAGAGTTTGAGAAGGATAGGCATTAGATCTTCTCTAAATATTTGATAAAATTCACCTGTGAAGCCATCTGGTCCTGGGCATTTTTTAATTGAAAGATTTTTAATCACAGTCTTAATTTCAGGGAAATTCCCTTATATATTGAGATGTTCCTATGTTGGGGACATATATATTTACATTTGTTATATATTCTTCTTGGATTGATCCCTTCATGATTATGTAATGTCTTTCCTCATCTCTTACAACAGTCTTTATTTTAGAGTCTCTTTTTTTCTGATATGACTATTGCTACTCCAGCTTTAGTTTGATTTCAATTTGCAGGGAATATCTGTTTCCATCCCCTCACTTTCAGTCTGTATGTGTCCCTAGGTGCCACGGACCAGCCAGAGAAAGAGGAGTTCACTGCCCAGGGTCAGAAGGGAAGGGGTAAGGAACTGAAGTAGCACTGACGAATGGGGTCAGAAGGACCAAGACAACTGATGGTTGCAAAGCAAATTTTATTATGCTACAGGTGCAGATTATATAGACTAGAAAAGAAAGGTTGCCAGATGGTGGTTTACATTATCTACAGACTGTCTCAGCTCAAGGTTAACTTCCCTGGGAGAAAACCCATAAACCCAGAATCATAAAATATAACCTGCACGTGCAGGGAAGAGACAGCTTTGCTTGTCTCATTTTACATTCTTTCTGATTTCTGGGCCCTGGTGATTTAGCTCCCATGAAATGGAACAAGGAGGGGAACAAGTAGGGACAGTCCTTTCGAGCAGCAGAGGCATGCCTGGCATGTCCGCAGCCTGCTCTCAAGGCTGACTGCTTCCCACACCTAGGTTTGAAGTGGGTCTCTTGTAGGTAGCATATATTATATATAGGTCTTGTTTTTGTATCCATTCAGCCAGTCTCTGTCTTTGGTTGGAGTATTTAATCCATTTACATTTAAGGTAATTATCTACATGTATGTTTCTATTGCCATTTTCTTAATTGTTTTTGGTTTGTTTTTGTTGGTCTTTTTTCTTCCCTTCCTTTTTTGTTCTCTTCTGTCATCTTTCTTGTTTAGATAAGTTCTTTTAGCATTTGTTGTAAAGCTGGTTTTGTGGTGGTGAATTCTCTTAGTTTTTCTTTTCTCCTAAGCTTTTGATTTCTTTTTCGAATCTGAATGAGAGCCTTGATGAATAGAGTATTCTTGGTTGTATGTTTTTCCCTTTCATCACTTTAAACATATCCTGCCACTCCCTCTGGCCTGCAGAGTCCCTTCTGAAAAATCAGCTGATAGCATTATGGGGATTCCCTTGTATGTTATTTGTTATTTTCCCTTATTGATTTTAATATTTTTTTCCTTGTACTTACTTTTTGTTAGTTTGATTAATATGTGTCTTGGCATTTTCCTTGTTTTACTTATTCTTAATGGGACTCTCTGCTTCCTGAACATGGGTGACTATTTTCCTTCCCATGTTAGGGACGTTTTCTACTATGATCTGTTCAAAAATTTCTCAGGCCCTTTCTCTTTTTCTTCTTCTTCTTGACCCTTATAATTCGAATGTTGGTGTGTTTAATGTTGTTCCAGAAGTCTCTGAGACTGTCCTCATTTCTTTTCATTCTTTTTTCTTTATTCTGTTCTGCAACAAATATTTCCACCATTCTGTCTTCCAGCTCACATCCCTTCTTCTGCTTCACTTTTTCTGCTATTGATTCCTTCTAGTGTATTTTTCATTTCAGTTATTTTCTTGTTCATCTCTGTTTATTTGTCCTTTAGTTCTTCTATGTCTTTGTTAAACTTTTCTTGAATTTTCTCGATCTGTGCCTCCATTCTTTTTCTGAGATCTTGGATCATCTTTACTATCATTATTCTGAATTCTTTTTCAGGAAGATGGCCTATCTCTTCTTCATTTAGCTCTTGTGGGACTTTACCTTGCTCCTTCTTCTGCAACATATTTCTTTGTCTTCTTATTGTGTCAAACTTACTGTGTTTGTGGTCGCCTTTCTTCAGGCTTCAGGGCTTGTGCCATTATCCTCTTGATAGGTGGTTTGATTGCTGATCAGCATCTGCCATAGATATTGAGCAGTGCTTCCCCCTTGTTCTGTGGTGTTCACTGCCCTGTTAGGAACAGGGTCTGCTCCCTAGTTTTTGTAGTAAAGGCCCTCAGATCTGTTTCTTAGATGTGATTCTGATTTGCAATGTGAGGTATGTGGGATTGGTGAATTCCCACAGGGAGAGAAGCTACTGAGTATTCCTCCTCTGGAGCTGTTCAGCTGTGAATGTGTTCTGTTGTGTCCACTTTTTCCTATTGTGCATGCTCACAAAGTATACTGTTGTTGGCACTGCTCTTGGTCCTGCCTTAACTGTGGGTATGATAGCAATTGGTCCTTGTGACTCTCAGGCATTGTTTTCACCCAGCTGCTGGTACAGATCCACTGAGGTCAGGTCCCAGGACTGCAGCAGTCATGCACCTGGACCCTTTGTGGGAGATATGGAGGTAACTTGGACTCTGTTCTGGCCAAACCCCTACATATACATGACCACAAAGTCCACAGCTGCTAAAGCCAGACCTGTCCCAGCTACAAAAGCACTTTTTTTCCTTTCAGATATTTCACAGGCACTGAATTTAAGAAGCTATCAGTGGAGGTGCAACTCCACAATTTGTATAGGCATGAAGAGAGATTTCAATGCTTCTTCCTTAGTCACACAGCTCCTGCGGTTCAGCTGTGGTTTCATCTCTGAGAGGATTTCTTAATGAGGGTTGCTATCTGCACCCTCCCAGGGCAATGGGGTGGGTCCTGGCACCCACTGGCAGATTTCCTAGAAGTGAATGATTTTCACATACTCCTAGGACGGTGGGGCAGGTCCTGGTAACTCCTGATGGACTTCCTAATGGGGAGAGTTATCTGTGCCCTAATGGGACAGTGAGGCAAGTCCTGGCACCCACTGGTAAATTTCCTAGTAGTGAGAGCTATCTGTGCACTCCCAGGACAGCAGGGTATGTCCCAGTACCCACTGATGATTTCCTAGTAGCAAGAACTATCTGCACACTCCTGGGAGAGTGGGGCAGGTCCTGGAACCCACTGGTGGATTTCCTAGTGGGGGGAATTAGCCACATGCTCCCAGGACAACAGGCCAGATTCTGGCACCCACTGATGGATTTCCTAGTATTTGCAGCTATCCATGTGACCCCAGCACAGGGTGGACAGGTCCTTGGACTTGCTGGCATAATTCCTAGTGGTTGGAGCTGTCCGTGCCCTTCTGATTCAGCAGGGGTAGGACATGTGTCCCACTGGCAGAATTCCTAGTGTCAGGTGTAGTCTTCGCCCTTCCAGGTCATCAGGGGCAAGTCCTAGTGTCTGCCTGTTGGTCTGGAAGAGGCGGCCAGTGCCTGCCTCTGGAACCCAAGATGGCGGTGGTGACTCACGTCTGCCCCCAGAGCTCCTGCAGGTGATGTCCTGTTGCCTACATGGAAAGAAGTTCCTTTGGTGGTCCCTCCCCTCTCTCCCTGCACATCCTAACAATGGTGCCTTGTCACTGTGGCAGGCCCAAGCTTCTTCCTAGTACACCTTCAGTTGCCATGGCATGACCTATTCAGGCTCTTGCTGCACCTAACCCTGGTCCTTTCCCTGGGTCTGAGCTTTGTAGTCTGAGCTTCAGCAACCAACCCCCACCCTCATCAACAGAGGAGTATCTCAGGTTGGAGAATGCAGGCTGGTGGTGCTGACCCTCTGTACTGGTTACTTTCCATTTTGCCTTCCACAAACCAGTCTCTACTCTCCCCTCTTAGGCTCTGAAACTCTCCCTCCATCCAGTCTAATCTCTTTGCTGTTGGGGAACCTTCCCAAGGTGAGAAAACCTTTCCTCCTTCACAGCTCCCTCCCTGGGTCACAGGCCCTATCCTGATTCCTTCTTTTTCTTTTCACTTTTGTCCTACTTGGTTATGTGGAGGCTTTCTTGTCTTTTTGGACGTCTGAGGTCCTCTGTTGGTGCTCAGTAACTGTTCTGTGTGAATCGTTCCACTTGTAGATGTATTTTCACTGTTTCTGTGAAAGGAGGTGAGCTCTGCTTCCTGCCCCTCTGCCATCTTGATCCCAACTCCATACTTTTAAATTAATAAAAGACTCCAGACATAAGGGTATATATTGAAGGGGATAAAGTAGGGGTGAATTTATATAACATTTTTTTTTCATCTTCTAAAAGAGTTCTAGATTTTAGTCTGAGTGGTCCTTTCTTTTAATAAAGCTGAGAACCTAACTGGGCATCTTATAATGTTTATAAGAATATTTCTTGGATTGTTCAGCTATGAAAATGTTAGTTATTCTTTTCACATTTCAATTCTTTAACATCATGATACTGCAGATTTTATTTTATAATTCAAATACCATATATAGAAACATTCTAATTTTCTGTATAATGTTTGCATGTCAGTTCCATTTATATGCACCAAATTACTTATGTAAACATGTTTTAAATATTTTCAAAATTTAATATGAACTTCTGAATTGAGTTTGTCTGATTTTCTCTCATTTTTCTTCCTAATTAAAAGTTTATAAAGATTAGAGATTAAATGTAATGTTACATCAGATTTTGTAGCAGTCTGTCATTTATGAAAACCAGGAGAATTTTCACCAATTAAAGCACAGGTGAGGTTCTCGGCTATCATGATAGGTCCTAGTAGGAGGACGATAAGACTGGAATCTGTGACTGAAGGTGGAGACATCCCATTTCCCAGGACCAAGTTGCCAGGACCAAGCAGAGGCAGGACAAACTCAGAGATAAATGAATGTGAAAAGGTCCCAGGAAGCAAAATTTAATGCTGGAAGCATCCTCCAAGTTTGAAAAGTTGTTTCACAATTTTAGGTCAGAGGCTGAAAATGATATAAGGAAAAAAACAGATTTGGGGGATGGGACAATTTCTGCCCATTCTGTTCTGAAGGAACAAGTGGATGAAAAGGCTAAATCTAATTGATCTAGAGGACAAAGAGACAATGGAAATTTAATGCAAATTCTTGAAGTAAGGATTCCAAGTTCCAAATGAGTAAGCATTCCCTATTTCTCACCTCAAATCCTATCAGTCCTTTGTTTCTCTTCCCTACAGAGTATAATCCAAACTCTTGAGCTTCACCAAGTCCTCCCAAATGACTGGGCCAATTCTCATGAATGATGATAGCTCAAAGAAAGTTGTTCATATAACTTTAACAATTTCCCCACTGTCCTTCTACTCTAATCAACATTAATTTTTTTAGCTAGTAAAAATTGTCCCATTCTTAGTTTGGTCTAGATTCTCTGAGCAAAAAAAAAAAACAGCTATGTAAAACATTAGGCCTTACTCTCAAAATATTTACTAGCATCTACATATAATTTAGAGCTTTCAAATAACAAAATCAACAAACAAAAAAATAATAAATGACAAACAAAATAGATGAAAGAAAAATATGAATGCATATGACATTGATAAGAAAGCAACTTAACAAAAATCAGTGGATATAGTGTTAGTGGAAAACATTGTTAGATTTTACTACATACAAATATAATATTAAATAAATCTAATAGAAAAAACACTTAGAATGTTAGAAATAAACATGACTTTTCAGGAGTTAAGTTCTTTAATACATAAAAGATTATTAAAGCCTAAATGAAAAATGTGAATTTCCAGTTAAAACACAAAGAACAAAAGACAAAGGACTTGTACAGAGGAAATAAAAACATATATGAAAAATATACAAATGTTACTAATAATCAAAGAAATAAAATTGAATCTATAGATGTTGTTATTTAATGATCTCATTAGCAAAAAGTACAGAGAGAATAGCACAAAGCTCATAACCTCAAGAGTAAATGTAGAAATAAAATTTTTAAAAAGCAATTTGGCAATGACTATCAAATGTCTAAATAATGTTATTACTCTTTGATGTAGTAACACAGAACAGAATTTGTACTGAAGAAATAATTGTAGATTAGGTAAACATCTATGTGCTACAATAATGATTATCCTCTTAAAAATTAATGGAAATTATAAAAAATTCTCTTGTCTGATATTATTTAAAAAAAGAAATTAATTATAATACATGAACCCAATTCAGTGTTATGCAGTTATTAAGATTATGGGTTTTTTTTTTTTTTTTTTTTTGTGGTACGCGGGCCTCTCACTATTGTGGCCTCTCCCGTTGCACAGCACAGGCTCCAGACACACAGGTTCCGGATGCACAGGCTCAGCAGCCATGGCCCATGGGCCCAGCTGCTCCGCAACATGTGGGATCTTCCCGAACCGGGGCACGAACCTGTGTCCCCTGCATCGGCAGGCGGACTCTCAACCACTGCGCCACCAGGGAAGCCCAAGATTATGTTTTAAAGGCTGTGCAATGGCATGATAAAATATTTAGATTATAAGGTTAGGTGTAAAGGTAAGATGGTCAAATAGTATTAAGTATTGGATTCAAGATCCAAATTGGGTAAAAATATATATGCTTATTTATAAATAAAAGATTGTGAAAGAAACACATGGGACCACTAACAGTGGTTATACCTGGATGGTGAGATTACAGATAATATATTTTTTTAACTCTTTTTATACATTTTCAAGTTTCAAAAAATAGTATTTATTTATTTATTTGTTATTTTTTAATTTGGGGATGTACTTTAATAACTTGTATTTTTTGTAACATTTTTGAATTTACAGAAAAATTGCAAAGATAGTACAGAAAGTTCCCATATGCTCTACATACAGTTTCCCCTATTATAGTGGCTTACATTAGCATGCTACAGTTGTTAAAATTAATGAGCTGATATTGGTTCATTATTATTAATTGTCTATAATTTATTCAGATATCATTACTTTTTACCTAGTGTTCTTTTCTGTCCAGTATACCACCTTACCTTTAGCATTCATTTCTCTTTAATCTCCTTTCAGCTGTGACAGTTTCACACACTTTCTTTGTTTTTGATCACCTTGAAAATTTTTAGGAGTACTGGTCTGGTATTTTGTAAAATGCTCTCAGTTGGGATTTGTCTGATTTTTTTCATGATTATATGGGTGCCATGAGTATTGGGAGGAAAACCATAGAGGTAAAGTGCCATTTTCAACACATCATAACAAAGGTACATACTATCAACATGATTTATAGCTGTTGATGTTGACCTTGATCATCTGTGTGAGCTAGTGTTTGCCAGATTTCTCCACTGTAAAATATTTCCTCCCAATGTCACCTTTCCATTCTGTATTCTTTGGAAGGAAGTCTCTATGCATAGCCTACTCTAAAGGAGGGGAAAGTTATGTTCCATCTTGATGGCAGAGTATCTATACAAAGTATATTTGGAAATCTTCTGCATGGGAAATCTGTCTCTTCTGTAATACTGTTTAAATAAAAACTAAAATATAATAGTAATTCAATATTGAAATAATATAATGTCAAAGAATTTGCCATAAAATTTTCTGAATATTTTACTAAGATCTTTTAATCACTTTTGTCAAGTGCAATTTCAAGTACAAACATATATTTGTTAGAATTTCCTTTTGTTTCCTGGGGAAAGTAAAAAGAAAAATACAGCAAAATATTTAAAAAATAATTTAAGTACTAAATAAAACATATTTAGGGAAAAGTAATTTTTCCATTTTAATTTAGCTTTTTTAGGATTTCCATTAGAAGAATGATATCAGTCTTGCAATTAACATAAATGCTGGATTTAAAAGAGGACTTGTACACATATAATTGAAGAAAAATTAGACATAATAAATGGATATTTGAGCTAATTTTATTATTCTGTTTTAATTAATTAATTAATTTTTATTTTTTTGGCTGCATTGGGTCTTTGTTGCGGCACACGGGATCTTCATTGAGGCATGCGGGATATTTTGTTGCAATGCATGGGCTCTTCGTCGCGGCACGCAGGCTCCTCTCTGTGGCATGCAGGTTTTCTCTCTCTAGTTGTGGTGCGTGGGCTCCAGAGCACGTGGGCTCAGTAGCTGAGGCACACGAGCTTAGTTGTCCTGTGGCATGCAAGACCTTAGTTCCCCGGCCAGGGATGGATGCATGTCCCCTGCATTGGAAGGCCAGTTCTTTACCACTGGACTACCAGGAAATCCCTAATTTTGATTTCTATATTAAATTTAACAAAAAGTGACAAGTTGTTCTATATCATATCTTTCAAAAAATAAAATGTTTGGTGACTTATGATGTGACCAAGCAGAAATAAATTTATGCTATTAAATATTGTATTAATGCCAGTGTGCACAACAGTTAAATAAAAATTATATTATCTTACTATTTATAACAAAATGCATTTAAAAATGAGGAAAAAAACCTTTAAACGTTGCTTTAGGTATATAGCACATCTCTCACCTTACTAAACCCATCCTGAGATGGTGAGGATTTTATTTTTATACTGTCATTAATCCACAAGTAAGAGGCAATGACAATGCAAATTTAACATATAGATCAAATATATATGTATGCTTTGATGAATCTGAAAAAATGTTGATCTCGTTGTGGAAGGTCACATTACTATAATTACCTTTGCTATTGATCTGTAAATATTTTGCACTTTATTAAAATCTCTCTCCTTTGATTGCTTATTTGCTGGAACTTAAACCCTGGAACCAGATTTTGTGAGTTGAAATCTCACCTTCCCACCTTACTCTGTGATCATGGGCAGATTACCTAACCAAAGATGGCTTCTTTCTCAGTTATATCATGAATAACATTACATCTGTCAAAGACTATAGCTGGAATATATTTAGAAGAAATGAAACAGTTTATGGCGTATAACAAGCACTCAATGTATGTTAACTAGTTAATTATGATTATGATTGTTCCTATTATGACATAACTGCAGTCCAAAGATGGTAGATAGCAGAATGAAGAAAAGATTTCTTCAGAAAAATAATATAGTTATATGTATGTATATTTATTGTAATTGTGCATAGTTTTATAAATATGCATGTAACATATATATACATATACAGAGTTTCTGTAATAGATATTCTAATGTTATAAAAAAAACCATTTAATTCAAATGCTGAATATTTGGTCAGTGCTTCCAGAGACCTCATTGGAAATATTTAGCATGCTTTAAATGACATTCTGTCATAAATATGATGTATTTTAAAGACAGTAAAAACTTTGAATCCTAAAATATTTTATATCACTGTATATTTAATATACTCATCTAGACATTTATTGTTAACGGCAGTAGTCAGGAAATTAAACAGTAATCCTTATATTGATTCAAAGTAGTTTTTTTTTTTTTATAATCCAGACTTAATGAAAGAGCTATTTTTATCAATGCTTAAGAATATTATATTTTTCTGAAGTAAATTCTGTCATATTTTATTCACTGATAATCTTTCTTTTATTCTTATAGAGATTTTACCTTCTCACACTTTCTTTGATTAAATGGGAAAAGAAGATAGATTGCCATTCATAAGTCAATTTCAAATCACTGAAATCTCATTGGCTTTTCTTTATTTGAAAGTTTAATCAGGAAACAAAACATTCTAGTAGGAAAAACAGACAATAAGGAATTTCTATCTGTATCTATCTATCTATCTATCTATCTATCTATCATCTATCTCTCATCATCATCATTTTTTTCTCTCTCACACACACACACACACACACACACACACACACACACTGTATTTTATTTTTACAAGAGATAAATAAACTGACACCAAGCATTGTAAATGGATGACCACAACAAAAGCAACAATGATTGCAATTACCAAACACAAAACACTCTCATACTATGTCATAATATTGACATTCAGTCCAGTAATCCTCCACTGTAACAGCTCCTTTACTTGGCAGTGAAAATTGATTTGTACATTTTTGCCTCTGAGTCCTTGTGGGATTTTTTTTTTATATTCAAACAGTAAGTCACAAAAATTATAATCATCCTCATCAGTTCACTCAATCCCATGTAATTATTTTTTTTTTCATCTTGATCTTTTGTTAGCACTTTTATGAATTAATCAGTTTCTATTAGACTTCTGAAAATGCTTATTCATTCAGTTCAGCAGTATAGTCAGTTACCAGAAACCTGTACTTTTCAGAGACTTTTTCATGAATTCCTTGAAGATGAAACCCTTTTATAGGAACATTTTTGCAAAAGCATCAGAGTACACCCAGGACTGTCTGTAAATGACAAAAGATTTAAAAATGACCATGGTTAAAGATTTAATGAAAGTTCATAATAATGCAATTGACAAGGAAATTTAGTATTTATGATATATATATATTTTAAAATAATAATTAGAATTATGACTCATTATACCAGAACATATAAGATTTTTAGAAATTTCATGTAATGTCTGAAAAATTTATATTACATATTTCCATACAAATAACCCAAAGAAAGTTTAGTATTAGTTGTTTTTCTTTTTGTTGTTGTTTGTTTGTTTCTTTAAACTGTAGGTTCTTATATACTGCAGCAACATGGATGGATTTAGAGATCATCATACTAAGTGAAGTACATTTGACAGAGAAAGATAAGTGTCATATGATATCACTTGTAAGTGGAATCCAAAAACTATTACAAATGAATTTATTTACAAAACCAAAACAGACTCGCAGACTTAGAAAACAAACCTATGGTTACCAAAGGGGAAAGGTTGGGGGGCAGGGATAAATTAGGAGGTTGGGATTAACATATACACACTACTATCTATAAAATAGATAATCAACAGGGACCTAATATATAACACAGGGAACTCTACTCAATACTCTATAATATCCTATATGGGAAAAGACTCTGAAAAATAATAGATACATGCATATGTATAACTAAATTACTTTGCTGTATGCCTGAAACTAATACAACATTGTAAAATAAAGTATACTTCAATATAAAATAATTTTTTTTAAATAAGTAGATTGCCATTCCCTAGTCCAACCAGCAGAAGTGTTCATTTCTCTATAGTCTTTGTAGCATTTGGTATTATTAGACTTTTGATAATAGTCATTTTGTGGTAACTTGTTACACTTTCAATTTGTATTTATCATATGACTAATGATGTAGAGTATGATTTCATGTGCTTATTAGCTATTTGCATATATCTTTTTTGTACAATATCTATTCAAGTCTTTTGCCAGTTTAAAAAATTGGGTTATTGTCTTCTAATTGAGCAGTATTCTGGATACAAGTTTTTAAAAATATGTGATTTGCAAATATTTGCTCCCAGTCTGTAATTTTTCTTTTCATGTTCTTAATTGTGCCTTTTGAGAAAAAAAAAAACTTCTAATCTGAAAGAAGTATCTTGATATTTTTTGATAGCTTGTGTTTTGCTGTTATCTCTAAGAAATTATTGCAAAATCTAAAGTCACAAAAATTTGCTCCTGTATTTTATTATGGAAATTCTATAATTTTATTTACATAATTAGGTGTATACTCCATTTTGAGTTAATTTTTTAGTATTGAGGATTTTTTTTTTTTTTTTTTTTTTTTTTTTTTTTTTTTTTTTTTTTTTTGTGGTACGTGGGCCTCTCACTGTTGTGGCCTCTCCCGTTGCGGAGCACAGGCTCCGGACGCGCAGGCTCAGCGGCCATGGCTCACGGGCCCAGCCCCTCCGCGGCACGTGGGATCTTCCTGGACCGGGGCACGAACCCGTGTCCCCTGCCTCGGCAGGCAGATTCTCAACCACTGCGCCACCAGGGAAGCCCGAGGATTTTTTTTAAAGTTTGTTTGAAATGTACACTTGAGAATTTTTATAGGTTGATTTTTCTGCATCAAAATTATGCAAATATAAATATTTTAAAGATGTTCTTTTTCCAACATGTTTTCCAAAGCATAGCTATGTGCTCATATATATTTTAAAAGTAATAGTTACTTAAAAGTACTATTTACATAATTGTTTGTTTAGTTTTCTGAAACAACCAAGTACCATACTATTTTCAACACTGTTTTTAATGAAAAAAGCTAAAAATTTTTGAACATTTTTTCTTTGAAGAAGAAAAATATGTAACCATAGCCTATAAGCGTTTGCCCCAGATAATTAAAAAATCTTTGTGTGGTACCAAAACACCCCTTTTAATCCGTATTTTTCTTATTAGAAATATTTGTTACAATTCTCTTGTGTGTTAAATTGTATTAAAAATAATTTGACAGTCCCCACCAGAAACCATTTTAGAATATTTTAAAATCATTTGTGGTAATGGTTGTGCAACTCTGTGAATATACTAGAAAGCATCAAATTGTATACTTTAAACAGGTAACTTGTATGCCATGTGAATCCTATCTCAATAAGGCTACCATAAAATTTGTCAATGATAAAATGTATGTGATGGGTATACAGGTGTTTACTGTAATGTTATTTCAACTTTGCTGTTTATTAAATTTTTAAAATAAAATGTTCATAAGAAAAAATTCATAATGTATTTATAGATGACACAATATCTACACCATTCATTTTCAAGTGATTGTGTAGCAGAGGTTGAAATTAAAATTGTCTATTGGTGCTAAGTCTCTCACCATTCTTGTTTCAGTTAAAGGAGATGGTCCATCAATGGAGAAAATAAAAGTTTTACCATAAAACATTTTCCTTTAAATTAAGGAATAATCAATCCTAATAGAATGATGAGGTGGTGCATCAAGGCTTGAAATCACTGGGACACAGCTTCATCCAGAAAATTTGGAACCCAGTCTCAAATTACACCACCAGAGGAGTGGATGTATCCCAACTAAGAATGCTGAAGTGGCAAAAAAGGCCTATGGTCTCACTGGTCACAGCAATAAATATGTGATGGATCCCAGTCCCTAATCACTGCCAAAGAGGGGCCAGGTGTTTCTCTAACCATGGATTTTATAAATTTCATAGTCCAAAGACTAGGATCCTTCTTCCAAAATATGGCATCCAGCTTTGTTAGAGCTCATTTCATTGCCACAGAGCAAAATGAGCAATGGGGAAACTCAGTGCCTGCTACTTTCTTGCTTTTTATGTTTTTCTCAGTAAATGCTGTTCTGAAACTTGTGTACATACTACTTGGTCCATGTCATTTGACCTGATACACTTGGCAGGCTCACAAACACACAAAATTTATTCTTGTTCTTATTGTTGATTTGTAGTCTAGTAAATATAATAAGCAAAGAGATGTTACAAAGGCTCTAAGTTAATCTAATTGTATATCAAAACTTCACACTGCATGTTTTTCTTAATACCTGTTTCTCACACCTTTAGTAATGTTTTCTATGAAATTTCCAACATTCTTGGCAGAGAAAAGAAAGCATTATATTTTCAGTATGTCCTTTCAGCCATTTTTATTGCAGCAGAAAAAATGAGTGTTTTTGTCTTTCACGACTAGTTAATAAACCTAAAAAGAGGTTTATAAACATTTATCATTTAGTGCACTGAAACTTTATAAAGCACTTGAGTGTGTAGTGTGTGACTTTAAGCATGAAAGAAAATAATGTAGAATTTGTGTCGTTCTGGATTCTGTTTATATCTTGATAATATTATGAGTAACTAAAAATTTTGGGCACTACATACGCAATGGACATTCTTAATGATAGACAATTGGATCCTTATTTCACACAAATATTATTATTATTATTCTATTGCTACAAATGAGGGAATTTTGGCTCAGGAGAGTTATATTCGTGTCCAAGATCACATAGCTCAAAGGCAAGCCACTATTTCCAAGTCTTTGCTTTCTCACATTTTTCATAGCTGCTTAATTGTTTTAAACCAGGATCAAAAAATGCTTCCATATTTGGGAAATATACTCATGTGTGTCCCTGGGAGTGCTACTTCAATGACTAGGGTGATTATTCTGAATAAAAAGCTTCACAGAAGGTAAGTACTTGATATAGAAATTATGCATTTTGTTGCTGCAATGTTATGTACAGTGTTGTGTCCCAAAACAGATTATGCAAAACATCAATACCTCCCCTTTCTCCTGAGTTAAATACTTTTTGTAGGTCAAGCATTTTTAATATGCATTTTTATATATATGTAATTTCTGTGACATAAGTAGCATTTCATTTTGTGTTCTGAGCATTCCAGAAGTAATGTGCCATAGGATTGTTAAATTGTTAAATCACTATTTGATTTTAGAGATTGTTTAAATGAATGCATTATACTTCTTTTGTTAAAAAGCCTTATATAAAAATCTGTTACTTAAATGTATTTGGATTTTTATCAATTAACTAAGCAGTAACATCTGATTTTTCTCTCTCTTTTTTTATAATAAACTTTCCTATGGCAATCTTTTTAGGTTCAGAAAATGCCTTTTGGTGAAGCATTTAGTCATATATTAAAGTATGATAATTAGCTTACCTAAATTGTTGGCAGATTTGCCTCTTAGGAAATCACTTATTTATTTGACTAGCAGATTTGTAAACATCACTTAAAAAGTAACACTTTAAAAGATTGATTAATGCATAATTTCAAAAACAGACATAGATATATCTGAAATCTAATTTTAGGATATTTCTGTCCTAATAGAACTAGGTTACTGTAGTAAATAGTTTTCCATTACATAATTGTTCCACTGCATAACATTTCACTAAGTTTCCAGGAAAGGAATGCCACATACAGAAGAGCAGCGCAGAAAAAAGGGAGATAGAAGTGAATCCTGATATATTTTCTCTGCTAAGACTTCTTTGACCAAGATTGGTGCATCCTCTAATTCTGTCAATTGTAATGTGTCTATGAACATTCAGTTAATAATCAAGTTAAGAAGAAAAAAGAAAATTTTATTCCAAGCCAAACTGAGGAATATAAACTGAGAAATAGACTCTCAGAAGTGCTGATAACTGTTCTGCCTGTTAGACGTTGAAGGCATGGCCATATACATTTTTGAGACAAATGATTGTACATCAAAATGAAGTATTGATATTTTACATAAATTTCACCAAGAATACATAGTCCAGGTAAGCACATACAAAGCAAGAATCAAGTCACCATGACTCCCTACAGAGTTGGGAAAGACCACCATTCTTTTAAAAAGTTACATTTTTAATGTCAGAAGAAGAAAAAATGATCTTTAGGGTCAAGCAGGCACTAACATCTTTGAGGAGCTCTGGTTAATGTGTAATGTAGATACACATTGCACATTAGGGAGGGAGGGAACGAACATGCCTGAACAAAGAGAGAATTTTATATTTTAATTTTTCTTGTACTGCCTTAAAATATAAATTTTATTTCATCAAATTGAAGGTGGACATTTTATGAAAAATTTGTGCTGATCACCCACATTGTCTCCTAACTTTTGGGGACCCAGAAGCTATAAAATATGAAAGGAAGCTATTTGATCTGCTTTTGCTGCTTCTCTGGAAAATCCCAAGTCCAGATATTTAGAGATTCCTAATATAACCGAAAAACTTTACTAAAATCAACCTCTCTACCAGAATGCTCTAAATCTGCCCTTTGTATCAGTTTGTTCAAGGTCAATTACCTGCTTAGTAAAATAAATTGATTATCTTTATGGTTTGGTTTTCATAAGCTCAGCTTTTTCACTATTAATGAAGTTTAATAAATCATGAATAATCCTCATATTTAGGAAAGAAAAGGTGGAGGTTTTTAAATATTCCCCCTGGAAAATTTAAAATAGGAATGCAGATGGGCCTTATCATAAAAGTTCATTTTTGGGGTAAAACATTTCATGTTTTGTCACCAGTTATATAAATTTACATTCAAAATTTGTTCCACACAGGAAAGTGTTTGAAATAAAGCAAATGCTATTTGTGGGTGGGTTCTTTTTTGGTATCTTATTACTAGGCCACTATGCTGTGTCTTTAGAGATGGCCTTGCTTTTAACCTCATCTATAGGAACTTCCTTGGCAGTTTTATTCCTTTACTACAAAATCCATGATTTCCAATGCCACACTTAAATTAATTTCACCATTGCAGGAAAAGAACCATCACATCAAATTTTTCCTACATACACAGTTGTCACAATATTACTGAATTTTTTGAGGTTACTGTACATATTTAAGTTCCTAATTTAACTTCAGAAAATTAGAGTTGGAGAATACCCTGTCTCACCTTCCAGTTCACAACCCTCCCTAGTGTTGTGCTATTATCTGTTCATGTTCCTATTTCTTTATTCACATTGAATAAAAAGGTTTAATTTTAATCACCAACACAACTTAGAATAGATACTGTTTAACATCAATTAATTACCTTAACTATGTATATAATGTGTAGATGTTTCCTAAGGAGAAAAAAATAGAACACTGAATCTTTTCAGGACAGAGAAAAACAATAGCCTTATATTGTATCATATTTTGATATGAAATATCATAACAGTGACAAGCCTTAACTAACTTTCAAGTTTTTCTTTTTATCTATTAAAGTATTATCATAAGTAGATAATTTTACCAAAAGTCTCAATTTGAAAATTTTTACATTCTCAAAAAAATTTTAATTAATAATTATTATTTTAAATGTCCTTGACATTATTTTATTTCAGATACATTTTTATGATTATAACATTTATTAGAAATAGGTTCTATATTTTACATTAAATTTTAAATTTCTATAGAAACCTTGTGCCCTTTAAAAAGCAAGGTTTTATCCAGAGCACATAAGCTAGAGGAGAAAGTAAAGCTGTTTGTTGCTGTAATTGTCTGGGTTTAGGTTTTTCCTCATGGGAGCACAATGAGCAGAGAAGAGAGAAAAATGGAGAAGGGACACTGGCAGAAGAAACCAGCAGACATCACATGTAATTTAACATACAAAAAGAATCCAGTTAGTTTAGGATCTCTCTTTGGGATGCTCCAAAGGTCCTTTAAAGCATCCCGAAGTTAGCTGGAGGTCAAAAGAACTTTAATTAGAATATGATATTTGGGAAGTCTGTCAAAAATTTCAAAAAGTTTTAAAACACCGAGGATCATAGATTGCAGTGAAACAATAACTATTCCTTGAGCTAAGTTGAAAAAAAGATCCCAAAAGTAAATACAGATCACTTAAACACACAGAAATTCACAAGATCTGTTATCAAAAGCAGCATTCTAGGAAAACTTTGTTCTCATATGACAGAGACAAACCAAATCCAGTTTTGCATCAGCCTACTCATTTTTTTTTTTTTGGATTATAATTGCTTTACAATGTTGTGTTAGTTTCTGCTGTACAATGAAGTGAATCAGGTGTATGTATACATATATCCCCTCCCTCTTGGACCTCTCTCCCACTTTCCCATCCCACCCAGCTAGGTCATCACAAAGCACCGAGCTGAGCTCCCTGTGCTATACCACAGGTTCACACTAGCTATCTATTTTACATATGGTAATGTACTTATGTCAAACCTAATCTCCCAATTCATCCCGCCCTCCCCTTCCCCTTCTGTGTCCACACGTTTGTTCTTTACATCTGCGTCTGTATTCCTGGCTTGGAATTAGTTTCATCTGTACCATTTTTCCTGCTCTTGATAAAATCCACTTACCTAATTAAATTTAATCCAAACTTAGAAAGTCCTGACCACATACAAAATTCTTTCCCCAATTTTCCTTTTCGGCAAACATTTTGCAACTTTCTGTAGCTATATTATTTTGTCCCCTTTTTTTTACTATTCAGAAATAACCAGTTCCAAGGAAAAAAATCACCCTTTCTCCTTTAACAAAATATTTACATTTCACATACCTTCATTTACTGAAAACTCACATCCTACTTTCCTTAAGTAACCATAAACTGTATTTTACATTAGCATTCCCTGATTGAAATATTGCATAACCTCTAGAAACATGGATCTTCCCAAAGCACTATTTCTTTCCTTGCTGTGGTATGTGGTACGAGACATGTTAAGTCTTGCATTTGACCTTGGGCTTCATCTCTGCTACATTCCTTTCATCTATATGAAGTCTTCATTAATATTAATGATTTAGGAAACACTCTTTTATAGAGACATTTTCTTATGGTTTTGAACGATGCTACCCATTGTAACCGGTCAAGGGCAACAACCTTATATGGCAGATAACAAGTATGATCCAGGCTGCTTTAATCCATCCAGATTCACTCTCCCCTTCTTCCAGAGAAAGAGAATAATAGACTACATTTACTAGACTCCTCTAGGGCTAGATGTGGTGATTTAACTACATTTTTTGACCATGGAATGTGAATGGAGAGGATATGAAATTATGAGCTTTAAGGCCTTGAACATGCTGGCCTCCATGCACCGTTGTCCTCCAGTCAGGTGGAGCATGGCCATGTCTGTGACTTGTTCGACTTTACAGACAAAAATAAGTCCCTAAGAGGTGGTAAAGCAACATGGTGGAAAGAATTTGGGTCCCTGAATATCCTGATCAGGTTGGACCACTCACCTTGGAAAAGTTGTACAAAAGAGAATTCAATTTTATGTTCTTTGAGCCACTATATTATTGAGTCCCTTTGTTTCAGCAGGTTTGCTTTTCCTCTGAATAAGTTCACCAAGTTAAAAACTACTATCTAGCGTTTATTGAGCATTTACTGTATAAAGGCAGAACTGCCATACTGCAGAACGATTCTCTGAATGATCTATATGTATTACAATAGTTAACGTTCACAAAAACAGTTTGAAGTAGGTACCATTATTTTCTACTTTTTACAGATGAACTAACCTAGACAGAAAAAGTTTAAGTAACTTGCCTGATGTCCTGTGGTGAGGAGATAGCACAGGTAGTATTTTAAACCACCTCATCTGGTTCTAAATCTAAACTTCTTTATCTCTATACTGTAATGCCACTCAATTGGAATATACAAAGAGAAAGATAATTTTCTCATGTTTTCATTTGTATATCCACTCATTTCCTATCAATATATGTATATAACTCAAGTCATAACATTGTAACTATTTATATTTATCAATAAACTCACATATATTGATCACCTAACATTTTATTCAGTATTTTTGTTTGTTTGTTTGTTTTTGCGGTACGCGGGCCTCTCACTGTTGTGGCCTCTCACTGTTGTGGCCTCTCCCGTTGTGGAGCACAGGCTCTGGACGCTCAGGCTCAGCGGCCATGGCTCATGGGCCCAGCCGCTCCGCGGCATGTGGGATCTTCCCAGACCGGGGCGTGAACCCGTGTCCCCTGCATCAGCAGGCAGACTCTCAACCACTGCACCACGAGGGAAGCCCCCTTTATCCAGTATTTTAATGAAGTTTCCAGATTACTCAAATGTAAGAGGTATAACTAATAATATGCTCAGAGGATTAGCAATTGGAAACAGTGATGATTGATTTTTGACTATGAACAAAAATTTAAATGTACCTTAAGAGGTTAAAGTAATGCCTACATAATAAAAGTAACCAAATGAGCATTAACGGCGATATATTACACTTGGGTCTAAAAAAAAAAACTTCTCAACATAGAATTAGAAGGAAAAAAGTCATTGTGTTCAGGTAAAATGTAAATGGCTTAAGGTGACTTCAAAGTGAAACAATGGGCTGGATGCTTAAAATCAAATAAATTTTAGTCTGAATTTTATGAGGACTTTGTCCAAAATAATGAACATAATAGTTACAGTTAGATGATTAGATCTTATAAGAGTTTTGAATTTAGATTTCAGGACTATATTTATAAAAATAAATTCTTACTGAAATATAACGTACACAGAAAAAAATGGCAAATTGTTGGAGCTGCCTGAAATATCACAAGTTGAGCAGAACTATGTAGCCAGCAGCCAGTAGTCAGCTGTTCCATCCTGGAGCTGGTCTGTTGCTGTAGTCATCTTGTAGATCAACTGGGGCTGGATCTAAGATGGCAGCACTGAACTGTCTGGTCATTTGTGCTGTCAGCTGGGCCTCTCTCTTAATGTGGTCTTTCTTTCTCATAGGGGCTAGCTTAGGCTTTTCACTGGTACTCCTCTGAAGTAACTTCTGTTGCATTTTAATTGTCAACTCCAATCACAAGTCCAGATAAATTCAAAGGGACGGATGGAGAAATAGGTTAATACGGCTATGGCTCCTACTGAAAGGAGGAGGGCAAAGTCATGTTTCAATGAGATGTGAGTACAGAGATGGGAAATATTGTGAGCATTTTTTAAAAATCTATCAGAGTGATCCTATAATTTATCATCCAAATCAGAACACTTTTGAGAATGAAATGGTCACTAATTGGAAGCAATGCCAGTAGATGTAGACCAGGACTATTTTAGGAAAAGTGGGTTCCCTGTTCATTGACTGTATGGAAATTTTCTTTCCTGAAGTGTTTAGTCTTTTTTTTCATATTTTTCATTTTGTTGTTTTAAAAAAATTAACTTGGATGAGTTTTAAAATTTATATCCTGGATAAGGGTTCCTAGTTATATATATAGCAAATGTCTTTACTCAATCTGTGACCTTCATTTTTATTTTTATTGATACTTTGTCTTGAAAGTTCTTAGTATTAATGTTGCCCAAGTTATCAAACTTTTCCTTTATGATTAGTGCTTAAGAAATATGTGCCTACCTTGAAAAGTTGAGTTTTTTAAAAACAATTATCTTCTAAAAGATTGGCTTATTTACCATTATCATTTGGATCTGCAATCCACCTAGACCGAGTATCCTTTGTAGTGTGAAATATTGGAAGATATTTGTTCAACATGGATAGCAAATTAACCCAGAACAATGGGGATTGACATGTACACACTGCTATATTTAAAATACATAACCAACAAGGACCTAATGTATAGCACAGGGAACTCTGCTCAGTATTCTTTAATAACCTAAATGGGAAAGGAATATGAAAAAGAATAAATATGTGTATATATATAACTGAATCACTTTGCTGTACACCCAAACCTAATCAACTATACTCCTATATGAAATAAATTTTTTAAAAAAAGATTGACCTTCAACTACTGCTCAAGAGTCATATCTTTGTCACATATGATATCTATATGTATATATCCCTATTAGGGTTTCTAGATTCTACTCTATTTGTCTAGCCTTGTTCTAATACCATGCTATTTTAATTATTGTAGTTTTATAATGATTGTTGCTATTCAGTATTGTCCTCCATTTTTTTCTTCTTAAAGAACTTTTTGGCTATTCTTGGACCTTACATTTTCCAAATAAAATTTATTTTATTTTTCTTCCAGTTTATTTAGATATAATTGACTAATGGCACTGTATAAGTTTAAGGTGTGCAGCATAATGATTTGACTTACATCATGAAATGATTACAGTAGAAGTTCAGTGAAGATCCATCATGTCAAAATCTTTTTACTTTGATGTAATCCTATTTGTTGATTTTCTCTTTTGTTTCCATTGCATAAAGAGAGATATTCAAAAAAATATTGCTAAGGCATTTCAAAGAAGGTACTGCCTATGTTTTCTTCTAGAAGTTGTATGGTTTTAGTTCTTACATTTAAGTCTTTAATCCATTTTGAGTTTATTTTTGTATATGAGAAACTAGTCCTATTTAATTCTTTTATGTGTAGATGTTCAGTTTCACAACACAATTTATTGAAGAGACTGTCTTTTCCATATTGTCTATTGTTATTGCTTTTATAATAGATTAAATAGCCATGTAAGTGAAGGTTCATTTCTGGGCACTCTATTCTGTTCCATTGATCTATGTGTCTATTTTGGGTCATTACCATACTGCATTTAAAATGTTTTCAAAATATAATTGATTTAAAAAGTTGCATTAGTTTCAAGAGTACAGCAAAGTGATTCAGTTATACATATATGCATATATATATATATTTTTATTCTTTTCCATTATAGGTTATTACAAGATATTTTGTATAGTTCTCTGTGCTATACAGTAGGTCCTTATTGGTTATCTATTACACATACTACATATTTTATATATAGTAGTGTGTATATTTTAATCCCAACTCCTAATTTATCCCTCCCCCCTCCCCTTTGGTAACCATAAGTTTATTTTCTATGTCTGTGAGTTTATTTATGTTTTGTAAATAATTTCATTTGTATTTATATTAATATTATTTATTTAGATTCCATATACAAATGATATCATGTGATACTTGAATACCATATGATATTCTAGGTCCATCCATGTTTCTGTAAATGGTTTTGTTTCATTCTTTTTTATGGCTGAGTAATATTCCAGTATATATATATACAAAAGATGTGATATATATGTATACATATACATATATATATATATATATAATCACATCTTCTTTACCCATTCATCTGTTGATGGACATTTAGGTTGCTTCCATGTCTTGGCTAATGTAAATAGTGCTGCTATGAACATTGGGGAACATGTATCTTTTGGAAGTATGGTTCTCTCCAGATATATGCCCAGGAGTGGGATTGCTGGATCATATGGTAATTCTATTTGTAGTTTTCTGAGGAATCTCCATACTGTTTTCCATAGTGGCTGCACAAATTTACATTCCCACCAACAGTGTAGGAGGGTTCCCTTTCCTCCACACCCACTCCAGCATTTCTTGTTTGTAGACTTTTTAATGATGGTCATTCTGACCAATGTGAGGTGATATCTCATTGAAGTTTTGATTTGCATTTCTCTAATAATTAGTGATGTTGAGCATCATTTCAAGGGATTTCAGGTCATCTGTAAGTCTTTTTTGGAGAAATGTCTTTTTAGATCTTCTGTCCATTTTTTGATTGGTTTGTTTGTCTTTTCGATAATAAGCTGTATGAGCTGTTTGTATTGTATATTTTGGAGATTAATCCCTTGTCAGTCACATAATTGGCAAACATTTTTCCCCATTCTGTAGGTTTTTTTTTTTTTTTTTTTTTGCGGTACGCGGGCCTCTCACTGCTATGGCCTCTCCCGTTGCGGAGCACAGGCTCCGGACGCGCAGGCTCAGCGGCCATGACTCACGGGCCCAGCCGCTCCACGGCATGTGGGATCCTCCTGGACCGGGGCACGAACCCGCGTCCCCTGCATCGGCAGGCGGACTCCCAACCACTGCGCCACCAGGGAAGCCCTAGGTTGTCTTTTTATTTTGTTTATGGCTTTCTTTCCTGTGCAAAAGATTTTAAGTTAAATTAGGTCCCATTTGGTTTTTTTTGTTTTTATTTCCATATTCTAGGAGTTGGATCCAAAAAGATATAGTTGCAATTTATGTCAAAAATTGTTCTGCCTATATTTTCCTCTAGGAATTTTATAGTATCTGGTCTTAAAATTAGGTCTTTAATTCATTTAATCCATTTTGAGTTTATTTTTGTATATGGCATTAGAGAATGTTCTAATATCATTCTTTTACATGTAGCTGTCCAGTTTTCCCAACACCATTGATTGAAGAGACTGTCTTTTCTCCATTAAATATTCTTGCTTCCTTTGTCATAGATTAATTTATCATATGTGCCTGGCTTTACTTCTGGGCTTTCTATCCTGTTCCTCTGATCTCTAAGTCTATTTTTGTGCCAGTTTTGACTATTGTAGCTTTGTAGTATAGTCTGAAGTCAGGAAGACTGATTCCTACAATTCCATTTTTCTTTCTCAAGATTGCTTTGGCTATTTGGGGTGTTTTGAGTTTCCATACAAATTAAATTTTTTTTTCCTCTAGTTCTCTGAAAAATGCCATAGTTAACTTGATAGGAATTTCATTGAATCTGTACATTGCCTTAGGTAGTATAGTCATTTTGACTACTGATTCTTCAATTCAAGAACACAATATATCTTTCCATTTGTTTGTGTCATCTTTGACTTCTTTCATCAGCATCTTATACTTTTTGGAGTGCAGGTCTTTTACCTCCTTAGGTAGGTTTATTACTATATATTTTATTTTTTTGGTGAAATGTTAAATGAGATTGTTAATTTCTCTTTGTGATCTTTCATTGTTAGTGTATAGAAATGCTACAGATTTCTGTGTATTAATTTTGTATCATGCAACTTTACCAAATTCATTGATGAGGTCTAGTATTTTTCTGGTAGTGTCTTTAGGAATTTCTATATATAGCATGTCATCTGCAACAATGACAGTTTTACTTCTTCTTTTCCAGTTTTCATTCCTTTTATTTCTTTTTCTTCTCTTATTGCCAAGGCTAGGACTTCCAAAACTATGTTGAGTAAAAGTAGTGAGAGTGGACATCCATGTCTTATTCCTGATCTTAGAGGAAATGCTTTCAGCTTTTCACTGTTGAGTATGTTGTTAGCCATGGGTTTGTTATGTATGGCCTTTGTTATGCTGAGGTAGTTTCCCTCTATGCCAAATTACCATACTGTTTTGTTTATATCAGATTTGTAGTAAAGTGTGAAATCAGGGAACTTGATGCTTCCAGTTTTTTTGTTGTTGTTGTTCTTTTTCAAGATTGACTTGACTGTTCATGTCATGAAATTTTGTGTTTCCACACAAATTTTAGGATTATTAGTTCTAGTTCTCTGAAAAACACCATTGGTATTTTTGTAGGGATTGCATTGAATCTGTAGATTGCCTTGGGTAGTATGGCCATTTTAACAATATTAATTCTTCCAATCCATAAGCATGATATTTCTTTCCATCTGTTTGTATTATTTTCAATTTCTTTGATAGGTGTCTTATAGTTTTCTGAATACAGGTCTTTTACCTCCTTAGTTACATTTATTCTCATGTATTTTATTCTTTTTGATATGAATGTAAATGGGTTTTTTTTCTTAATTTTTCTTTCTGGTATTTGGTGTTTAGTGTATAGAAATACAATGGACAATACAATATTAATACAATATTAATTTGTATTAAATATTGTATTAAAATACAATATTAATTTTGTATTCTTCAAATTAATTGGTAGTTTCTAGGAGTGTTTTGGTGATATCTTTGGGATTTTCTGTGTATAGTATCATGTCATCTGCAAACAGTGACCATTGTTTTTCCTTTCCAATTTAGATTTTTAAATTTCTTTTTCTTGTCTGATTGCTGGGGCTAAGACTTCCAATACTATGTTATATAAAAGTGGCTGGAGTGGCAGCCTTACCTTGTTCCTGATCTTAGAGGAAATGATTTCAGCTTTTCACTGTTGAATTTAATGTTAGCTGTGGGCTTGTCAATACATGGTCTTTGTTATGCAGAGGTATTTTCCCTCTATACCCACTGTGTTGAGAATTTTTATCATAAACAGGAGTTGAGTTTTGTCAAGTGATTTTTTTGGATCTATTGAGATGATCATATGATTTTTATTTTTGGATTTGTCAATCTGGTGTATCACATTGATTTATTTGCAAATATTAAACCATTTTTGCATCCCTGGGATAAATCTCATTTTATCATGGTGTATTATCCTTTTAATGTATTTTTGAATTCAGTTTGCTAATATTTTGTTGAGGATTTTTCATCTATATTCATCAGTGATACTGTCTTGTAATTTTCTTTTTTTTATGTCTTTGGTTTTGGTATAAGAGTGATACTAGCCTTGTAGAATGAGTTTGGAAACATTCAGTCTTCTGTAATTTTTTTGGGTTATTTTGAATATTTTGAGATGAGTAGACTTTAACCTTTCTTTAATGATTGGTAAAATTCACCTGCAAAGCTGTCTGATCTTGGACTTTTGCTTGTTGGGAGTTCTTAAATTACTGATTCAGTTTTATTACTGTCAATTCATCTGTTGATATTTTCTCTTTCATCCTAATTCAGTAATGACAGATTGTACATTTCTAGGAATTTGTCCATTTCTTCTAAATTGTCCCTTTTTTGGTGTATAATTATTGATAGTAATCTCAAATGATCCTTTGTATTTCTGTGGATTAAATTGTGACTTCTCTTTTATATCTGATTTTATTATTTTGGGCCCTCCTTGTTTTTCTTGTTGACTCTGAGTAAAGGTTTATCGATTTCATTTATCTTTTCAAAGAACCAGTTCTTAGTTTCATTGATTTATTTTTTTAGTTTATATTTTATTTATTTATGTTCTGATCTTTATTTTCTTTCCTTCTAACTTTGGGTTTTGTCATTCTTCTTTTTGTATTTCCTTTAAGCATAAGGTTAGGTTGTTTATTTTAGATTTTTCTTGTTGCTATAAACTTCTCTTTTAGAAGTGCTTTTACTGTATCCCATAGATTTTGGAACTTGTGTTTTTGTTTCCAAGTGTCTCCAGGTATTTTTTGATTTCCACTTTGATTTCTTCAGTGATCCATTTGTTGTTTAGTAGCATATTGCTTAGTCCTCATGTGTTTGTGGGTTTTGTTTTGTTTTTTAGATTTTTCTTTGTTGATTCCTATTCTCATAGCATTGTGTCTGGAAAGGTGCTTTATGTAATTTCAATCTTCTTAAATTTACTAAGGTATGGTTTTTGGTCTAATGTGTGATCTGTCCTGGAGGACATTACATATGCACTTGAAAAGAATGTGTGTTTTGTTGCTTCTGGATGAAATGTTCTATAAAGATTTACTAAGTTCATTTGGTTTAATAAATTGTTAAGGACAGTGTTTTCTCATTGATTTTCTACCTGGGTGGTCTGTCCATTGATGCAAGTGGGGTGTTAAAGCCCCCTACTGTTACTGTGGTACTGTCCATTTCTCCCTTTAAGTCTTTTAATATTTCCTTTTTGTATCTAGGTGTTACTCTGTTGGATGCATATATATTTACAATTGGTATATCTTGTTGAATTGACCCTTTTATCATTATGTATTGCTCTTTCTATCTTGTTACACTCTTGGTTATAAAGTCTATTTTGTCTGATATAAGTACTGCCACCCCAGCTTTCTTTTAATTTCTATTTGCATTGGATACCTTTTTACACCCCTTCATTTTCAGTCTGTGTGTTTATATCTGCAGTGGGTCTCTTTAGGCAGCATATGTATGGTTCTTGCTTTGTATCTATTCAGCCAGTCTATGTGTTTTGATTTAAACATTATTCATTTGTAGTTAAAGTAAGTATTGATTATGTACTTATTGTCATTTTGTTAATAGTTTTATGGTTGTTGTTATGGTTCTATTTTTTCCTTTCTTCTCTTGCTCTTTTTCCTTGTGATTTGATGACTATATTTAGTGTTATGTTTGGATTCCTTTTTCTTTTTTTTGTGTGTATCAATTATAGATTTTTGGTTTGTGGTTACTATGAAGTTTATATATAACTCTATCTATCTCTCTATCTATCTACCTATATACAGATAGATATATATGTTTAAGTTGCTGATCTTTTAAGTTTGAATGCATTTTAACAATCCTGCATATTTACTCCCCCACACATTTAATGTTTTAGGCATGATATTTTACATCATTTTGTTTTGTGTATTACTTAACTATTAATTATGGATATAGATGATTTTAATTATTTTGCCTTTTAACATCCTTCTAACTTTATAAGTGGTTGATCTACTACCATTGCTATATATTTTCCTTTACAAATGAGATTTTTCCTTTCATAATTTTTATATTTCCTGTTGCAGCCTTTTCTTTTCCACTTAGAGAAGTCCCTACATTTCTTGTGAAGCTGTAATTCTTTTAGCTTTTTTTCCCGTAAAACTTGATCTCTCCTTCAAAAATGAATGGTAGCATGGTCAGTTAGAGTATTCTTGGTTGTCAGTTTTTTTCTTTTATCACTTTAAGAATATCATGCCACTCCTTTCTGGTATGCAGATTTCTACTGGAAAGTCAGCTGTGAATCTTATGGGAATTTCCTTGTAGGCATCTTGTTGCTTTTCCCTTGTTGTTTTAAATAACCTCTCTCTATCTTTAATTTTTGCCATGTTCATTACAATGTGCCTTTGTGTGGTACTCTTTGGGTCCAACTTGATTAGTACTCTTTTTGCTTCCTGGACTTAGATGTCTGTTTCTTTTCCAAGGTTAGGACAGTTTTCAGCTACTTTGTCTTCAAATATGTCCTCTGTCCCTTTCTCTCTCCTCTTCCTTTGGGATTCCTGTAATGTGAACATTCATACATTCATGTTGTCTCAGAGGTCTCTTAAGCTGCTCTCATTTTTAAAATTCTTTTTCCCTTTTTTAGTTCAGCTTCAGTGTTTTCTACTACCTTGTCTTCCAGTTTTTGAATGAATCCTTTCCTCTGCATCATCTAATCTATTGATTCCTTATAGTATATTTTCTAATTTCATTTATTTTATCTTTAGCTCTGTTTAGTTCTTCTTTATATTTTCTAACTCTTTATTAAAACTCTGTTCAGCCATTCTTCTCCTGAGTTCTTTGAGCATCTTTATGATCTTTATGAGCATCTTTACGATCTTGAACTCTGTATTGTATAGATCACTGATCTCCACTTCATTT
Organism: Aethalodelphis obliquidens; assembly: GCF_003676395.1. Taxonomy (NCBI): domain Eukaryota; kingdom Metazoa; phylum Chordata; class Mammalia; order Artiodactyla; family Delphinidae; genus Aethalodelphis; species Aethalodelphis obliquidens. Next base: position 2,101,823 of record NW_020838037.1, on the reverse strand, counting down.
ACTTCTTCTTCTTGGGTTTTATATTGTTCCTTCATTGGGAACATATTCCTGTCACCTCATTTTGCCTAATTCTGTTTTTATTTCTATGTATTTGGTAGTTTGGTTACATTTCTTGATCTTGGAGAAGTGGCAGTATGTTTGAGATGTCCCATGGGACCCAGCATTGCACCCCCTCTCCTCACCAGAGCTGTATGCTCTAGGGTTCTGTCTCTGTGGAGTGCATGGGCCCTTCTGTATTGTTAGGCCGACTACTATGGCTGTTTTGGTAAGCATGGCTGTCCCCCAGTCTGGTTGGTTGCTAGGCCGTTTCTAGTGCAGAGGCTGCTGGAAGCTGGTGGAAAGGCACAGGTTCTGACAAGCCTGGCTGCACAGCTCAGGGGGTGCTGGGTGGTGCAGTCCTGCTGGTGGGCAGGGTTGGATCATGAAGCAGTCAGTTGTGGGGCCCTGTGGGTTCACAGGGCTACTGTTGGCCCACTGGTCAGCTGAGCTTAGTCCTGGCATGGCTGGCTGTGTTGCTGGAGTTCCCAGAGTTAGTGTTTGCCTGCTTATGGGCAGAACCATGACATGTTAGGTCTTAATGAAGGGCTGGTGACAGCCTGCTGGTAGGCGAGGCTGGTACCTGACATGGCTGGAAGTCTCAGAGTTGGTTTCTGCTCACTGATGGTTTGGACCTGCTCCTGGGGCAGCTGGCTGAGGGGTTCAATGGTCCCAGAGCTGATATTGCCCTGCTCATGTGCAGAGTAGGGCTCAGGGGATACTGGAGCTGGTACCTTCCCACTGCTTTCTGGAGCCAAGTCCTGGGGTCTTTATCTGTCTGCCCTGGGTATCTCAGAACTTCTGTATGCCCATTAGTGGGAGGAGCCAGACCGAGGGTCTTTGTTTGCAGGGCCCTGGGAGTCTGAGAGTTGATATTGGCCCACTGGTAGGAAGGGCTTCATCCCATGGGTTCCTTGAGCTGGTGTCCACTCACTGGTGGGTGAAGCAGGGTCCTGGGGTATGTAACTGTGGTATTTGGAGTTTCCTGGAGCTGGTGTCAGCACCCTGATGAGTTAGGCTAGAACCCAGTGTGTCCTAGCATTAGTGCCACCCCTTTGGTTGATGGGCTTGGGTCCTAGGGCCTCTGGCTGCAAGGTCCCTGGAACTCCCAGATTTAGTGTCTGTTTTCTGGTGAGTGGAGCATGTTCCTGGGGTGTTTGGGGTCTCTGGGGTCCCTATTGCAGCCTGCCTGCTATTGGGTCAGACTGTGTCCCTGCCCAGCTAACTGCCTGGCCTGGTATGTCCAAGGACTGGTAGAAACTGGATGGTGGGTGGGTCTGGCACCAGAGCTTATAAGCTAGAGAGAGCATTCCAAAATGCTGCTTGCTAGTATCAGTGTCCTCACAATAGGATGAACTCCCCCAGGAGGCTACTGTCAGCATCTATGTGCACAGGGTGAGTCCCAGTTATCTCCTGCCTCTCTGGCAGGCACTCCAAGATCAGCAAGGAGGTCTGACTTAGGCTACTTTTAAATTACTGCTTCTTCCCTGGGTCTGACAGTGAGATTTTGTGTACATTCTTTAAGAGTAAAGTCTCTATTTTCTACAGCCCTCTGGCTCTACTGAAAGTAACCCCCATTAGCCTTAAAAGCTAAACTTTGTAGGGGTTTGTTTTTCTGCTGCAGGAGCCCCAGGCCAAGGAATGTGGGGCTTAAACACTTTGCTCTTTGGGGAGAACCTCTGTAATTGTAATTATCCTCCCATTTGAGGGTTTCTCACTTAGAGCTTTGACTCACTTTGACTATACCATGCCTCTGTCCTTCCTAGACGTCTGATTGTGGTTCCTTCTTTATATCTTTAGTTTAGAAGACTTTTTTTTTTGCTAGTATTCATGTTGTTCTTATTGAAAGTTGCTCTGTAAATAGCTGTAATATTGATGTGCTTGTGGAATGTGGTGAGCTCAGGCTCTTCCTACTCTGCTATCTTGCCTACTCTCTTTTTTCCAAATAAATTTTAAAATTGTCAATTTTCAGACATGCCATAAACCCAAGTTGTCTAGGATTCTTATTGTAACTGCACTGAATTGATATAAATTTGGGAGAATATTTTTATATTGTTTGTTCCAATCAATAAACTTGATAGACTGGAAGCAGTTCACTGATTTTTTTTTTTTAATGTGTTATATTTTACTGTTTGTTGGGTTTTCTTTTGTTATGTTTCTTCTAAGATATTTGATGTTTTTAGTGCTATAGTTGTTAATATTTTAAAATATTTATATTTAAAATGTATTACATATATAACTGCTATATAAAAATTATATCAAATATTTAAATATTACCCTTGTGGACAATATTGCCATTTACATCAATCAATCCAAAATATTTACTATGTTTTATTGTGATTTCTTATTTGATTCATGAGATATTTATAAGTTATTGGTTATATTTTTTAGAGATTTTCAATTTATGTTATTGATTTCTAAAATAATTATTGTATGGTCAGAGTACACATTCTATGTAATTTTATAACATTTGTTGAGACATTTTTATGGCAGCATAATATAGTTTTTCATAAATGTTTCACGTGCATTTGAGAAAATATGTTTCTGTATTTCATTTATGTAGTGTTCTATGTCAATTACATTATATTATTTAATCATGTAGTATTCTGCATGATGGTCTACTTGATCTATCAGTTATTGAGAACTGCATGTTAAAATCTCCAACGATGATTGTGAGTGAGTTAGTTATTTCTCCTTATAGGACTGAAGTTTTTGCTTTGTGTATTTTGAGACTAACTTAACAGAATCATGCACCATTAGAAATGCTGTATTTTCGCTTGTAACCCTATTTATCTCAAATAATCTTAAGCATCTCAAATAATGCTTTATGCCTTAAATTACACTTATATTGATATTAGTATATCTTTTTTGAGACAGTCATAGATTCATATGCAGTTGTAAAAGGCAGTATGGAGAGGTTCAGTGTACCATTTACCCAGTTTCCCCCAATGGTAATATCTTGTAAAACAATAGTATAATATCACAGACACAATATTGACACTGATACAATCAAGATACAGAGTATTTCCATCAACACAAGAATCTTGCATGTTGTTCTTTTGTAGCCATATCCACTTCTTTCCCACTTCAATCCTCTCCTTCCCCCGTGGCAACCAGTAATCTAACCTCCATTTCTATAATTTTCTAATCTCAAGAATGTTAACCAATGGAATAATATAGTATGTAACCTTTGGGAAACTGCCAAATTGTTTTCCAGAATGACTGTACCATTTTACATTCTTACTGAAATGTATGAGTGATCCATTATCTTTATATCTTCTCCAGCATTTGGTGTTGCCTCTATTTTTAATTTTAGCCATTCTGATAGTTGTGTAGTGACACCTTACTTGTTGTTGTCTTTTTTAATTGAAAATTATTCTCATTTATATAAAATATATTTATGTATATAAATTCATAGAAAAAAGAGTCGTTTACTCTTTTTGAATTTTTTATTTTATATTGGAGTATAGTTGATTTACAATATTGTATTAGTTTGAGGTGTACAGCAAAGTGATTCATTTATACATATACATATACCCATTCCTTTTCTTCTTTTCCCATATAGGTTATTACAGAATACTAAGTAGACTTCCCTGTGCTATACAGTAGGGCCTTATTGTGGTTTTAATTTGCATTTCTCTTATGGCTGCTGACGTTGAACATTGTTTCATGTGTTTACTTGCCATCAGTATATCCTCTTCAAGGAAATGTCTTTTTATGTCTTTTGCCTAATTTCTAATTGGATATTTTTTAAACTGTTGAGCTTGAGAATTCTTTTATTGTATAGAAATTGGTACTTTCTTGGATATGTATTTTGCAAATATTTTTTTTCTCAGTTTGTTGCTTGTCTTTTCATACTCTCACAGGGTATTTTGCAGAGTAATAGTTTTTAATTTTGATGAAGTCCAATTTATCTTTTTTTTTTTTTCCTTTTATGGACCATATTTTTGATGCCAAGTCTAAGGACTGTTTGTCTAGCCCTAGAGCCCACATATTTTCTCCCAATTTTTTCCATATTGATTTATACTTTTACATTTAATTCTGTGGTTTATTTTGAGTTTTTGTATAAGGTGTGAGGCTTAGATTGAGGTTGTTTTTTGCCTATGGATGTCCATATCTACCAGTACCATTTGGTGAAAAGGTTATCTTTCCTCCATTGAATTGTTTTTATGCCTTTGTTAAAATCAGTTAGGCATATTTGGTTGGATCTATTTCTGAGTTCTTTTTACAGTTCCATTTATCAAAGTGTCTATTTCTCTAACAATGTCATGCAGTCTTGATTACTGTAGCTATATAATAAAATTTAAAATTAGGTAGACTGATTCTTCCTTTTCTTCTTCAAAATTATTTTATTCTGGTTCCTTTGCCTTTCAATATAAATTTTAGAATAATACTTGTCTATATCTACAAAAATGTGCTGGGATTTTGATAGGAATTACATTAAGTGTATAAAATTTGGGTGGAGAATAGACATCTTTTCCATATTGAGCCTTTCAATCCATGAACATAGTATGTCTCTCCATTTATTCAGATTTTCTTTGATTTCTTTCATCAGCATTTAGAGATTGTCAGCATACAAGTACTGTACATATTTTATACAATATTTTAAGCTTTTGAGTGATTTTAAATGGTATTATATATTTAATTTCAGTGTTTGTGTTCAGTCTGTTTTTTAAAGATTTCACTTTGCCTAAATTCTTCACAGTGTTATTCTTTTTCAGGAACAAATTGATCAAAACTATTTTAAAGTCTGCTTCTGGATACAGAAATATCTTTAATCTCATGTTTCTATTTCATTTTTTTTCTCTTAGTTTTTCATCATTTTGTTTTCTGCTGGACTTGGTGAATTTTTATTAAATGCCAGTCATTTGGTATGAAAACATATAGAGTTAGTTTACTATTATTTTAGTCTTGGTATCACTATTTTTATTTAAAGATGATTTTTTAAAATTTTATTTTTTCTTCTTGACAGTCATTTAAAGAAGAGGCACATCACTATAATATATGCTTAGATTGAAGCTATTCACTTCAGATTATTTGAAAGTCATTCTATTTGAACTTTGTTCTTACTATTGTTTGTGGACCTTCAGAGGTCTCAACTGAGAGGCTGGCATTTTACCAGGACATCTCCTCTTTGGCTAGCTTTGAACTCCAATTTCTCTCAGCAGCCCCATGTGACTGCTTAGTGCCCTGCACAGATTCAGTTTCTTAGAAAGCTTTTTTTTTTTCTTTACATATATGTGTATATGTGTGTATATATATATATATATATATATATATATATATATATATATATATATTCTTTTTCAGATTCTTTTTCATTATAGGTTAGTACAAAATATTGAGTATAATTCCCTGCACTATACAGTACATCCTTGTTTTTTACCTATTATATATATAGTAGTATGTATATATTAATCCCAAACTCCTTATTTATCTCCCTCCCACTCCCTGCTATCCCTTTTGGTAACCATAAGTTTGTTTTCTATGTCTGTGAGTCTATTTCTTATTTTGTAAATAAGTTCATTTGTATCATTTTTTAGATTCCACATATAAGTGATATCATATGATATTTATCTTTCTCTGTCTGACTTCACTTATTATGATAATCTCTAGGTCCATGTTGCTGCAGGAAGCCTTTTCTTTTCTCAGAATTTGGCTTCTCAGCTAAAACTCAGTAGTGACAATTTCCTTGATGGGAAGTAACACTTGAAAGTTTTGGTTCATCTCTTTATATTTTCTTTCTGTCTTTGATCTTTTCCCTTAAGTCTTTTGCTTTCTTAGGAAACAGAATTCTTAAAATAAGTGGCATACAAACTACTTTGCTAAGTTTTCCTACTTTTCATATTTGGAACAGTTGTGGTATTATAAGCTCATCTGTCATAGTCAAAAGCAGATATCCTGGACACTATTTTTATTTTAGGAGATATGTTAACAATTCCATAATTAATTCCTGAAGTAAAAACGATCAAATAGTGAAGAGTCTAGAAAGAACATCATTTGAGAAACAAATCTGTTATTGATAGCTGGCCTAGAAAAGACAAAATATAGGGCTGTCAAAATGATATTTTCATATATTTAAATGGTTGTTATAAAAAAGAAAAATTATTTTACTTAATGCTACATTGTAATAGTCCACTAAAACTGACAGAAAAAAGTAAATTTTGGTTCCATTAAACAAGTTCGTGCTGATAATTCAAACTGTTTATAAATAGAACAAGCTGTTCTCTAAAGTGCAATGCTCTCTAACACAGGGGATGACTAGAAAGAGGTTTGCTGAATCCATATTAAGAATAAGAGGTTTCAAAATGAGGAGAAAGCTAAATTGTGAATAAGCATTGAAGAATTGTTAAGGATTAGTGAATAAATTAGGTAGAGTGAATTTTCCAGAGAAAATAAATGTTTTATGGAAAAATGTATTAATGAAGAAGTGCAAAGTTATTTGGCTAGAGAGGGTTAATGAATAGTTTTGCCTGGATAAGGACTTTAATGTGGTCAATCACAAAGATATTTTCTACTAGGAGCAAGCTTCTATCAGAAATTCTTTAATAATTTGTTGTACTTATGTTTGTGTTTTTCTGTAATTTCCTACCAGACTATAAAGAATTTAATAGAAGGGATAATAATTTTCATTCTATATCATTTCCTGCAGGCAACAAGGATTCATAGGAGGTTTTGAGGAGAAGTAAAAAAGCTGACATCAGTATTTTAGAAATATTAATTTGAAGGTGACCAGAAGAAGGACAGAAAACCATACGGAGTGAAAACATCAATCCTAGTTAGGAAGCTTTCAGCAGTGGGAAAATTTTCTGTAGTGGAAACAAAGAGGAAGAATGAAAAACACCATGCAGGAAGAATTGAAACAACTCAGTAAACTGACTGTAGTAAACCTAGTAAAGAGAGAAGTGATTCCCAGGCTATATGACTGGGAGAATATTGATTTTATTTATAGAAACTGACAAGAAGCACTCCTGTACCATGAGATAGTTTCTGTAACAGTGTTCTGATTTTTACACCTTCATATCACGTATTACAAATTATAGTGAGTGTTTCACTTTCCAGTGTCTAATATCTACCCCTTACATGGCATTTTCAGAGACTTCTGCATCTTTCATTGACAACCCTGTACTCCCATAGCTTTTATAGTCTTTGACACATTTTTGAGTAATTATAATCTGATGGCATTTTGATTGCTGTTGTTTTAAATGAATGGCTCATATATTTTCCAACTAGATTATAAGTTCTGAGTGCTAAAAACTTATAAATTCTATCTGAATGCTGAATCCAGTCATTTAATTTTTGATATATTTTATTGAATGAGAGTTGCACTTAAATCAATCTTTATTAATGAATATAAATAAATAATGTATCATCAACATACCACAATATAGGTATTCCTGTAGCTTTTTAACTTTTAACTTGAAATCAAAGTGACAGAAACACTTACAAATGGTAGCTTTACTGAATTTGCCAAATGTGCTTTGAGTTCCTAATTATAGCTAATGTTCACTTCCATCATCCAATTTGTTTTCTGCTGCAGTTAACCTAAGTGTAATTTCTTGAGTGTTTGCAATTTGAGTAGCCTTTCCACTGAATTTTAAAGGTCAAAGAATTGGATTTTTAAATTATAATAAAAGCCCATCTGAAACTGATTTAATTAATGTAGGAATTTGTTATCTCATATAGGAGGATATATAGGCCCCAGGTCCAGCACGTCAGAGATCTAACCTCTATTAGATGGGTTTACCTGTAACTAATTTCAGCAGTTGCAGGTATCACATATAAAAAGCATAATAGCCAAAGTACAAAGAAGGGTTGTCTCTTACTTTATCTCTTTATTAAGAAGGAGGGACTCCTTTTTGCCATCCCTTAACAGATTTGTCCTTATGTCTCCATCAGAATCACACATTCAAGCCTAAATCAATTAATCAATTACGGCAAAGCACAGTGAGATTACCATGATTATCTTGGGCTCATCAAAACCCACTGTCTGATATTTTATTTTATTTTATTTTATTTTATTATTATTTTTTTTGTGGTACGCGGGCCCCTCACTGCTGTGACCTCTCCCGTTGTGGAGCACAGGCCCCTGGACACGCAGGCTCAGCAGCCATGGCCTACGGGCCCAGCCGCTCCGTGGCATGCGGGATCCTCCCGGACTGGGGCACGAACCCATGTCTTCTGCATCGGCAGGTGGACCCTCAACCACTGCGCCACCAGGGAAGCCCTGTCTGATATTTTAAATGGGTTCTTTTTTTTTCCTTATTCATGTGGAGAAAAGGGTGGATAGTTGAATAAAATCTGGGTGATTTTAGAAAGCAGAAGGGAAAACACGGAAGTGTAGAGGATAACCAATAGTGTGAACTCTAGAAGTTCTACAATGTTAACTTCTCAAAAGGAAGAATTTTCTTTGGGGAAAAGTCTTAACTAGTTCTGTGCAAAAATTAAAGCTAATTGCATCTATATATTATGTGAAGTAAGACTATATATGATGAAGTTAGGAAATAATATAAATCATTAAAATTTCCTTAAGAGTAACCCTCAGATCTCAAAAGGCCAATTATCACAAATAATAAACTCAGAACCATGTTAGAGTATCACATGATATTCCAGGGTACATTTTAAAGGATTACAGTTTGCATACTTTATTTATAATGTTATCTGGTGACAGTTGTAGGAATGTTGCAGGAAGGTCTGAAGATTCCGGGTCACTGTAGACTAAGTTAAAAATGGTTTTCAAGCTTGTTCATGAAAAGTGTCATTTATCACTTGGTAAAATGATGGTAAATGCACCAACATGCAAATATATGATTTGGAAATTTAAAAAAATAATTCATTTAAAAATTACAGCAAAGAAAAACATTTCAATTATTCCAGCAATAATTATCTCTCTCTCTACCTACCTATCTATCCACTATTAATCTATCATTGTAGTTATAAATCAATCTTGTAACCATAGCCAATACACACAGTACTTTTAGGATCTAAATCCAATATACGTATTTTCCACTCACATTTTCCTCTATTCTTCTCTGACATTGAGTTTTATAGAGAAGATAAACATTGTTAAATTATTGAAGGTAAGTGGAGTCTTTAGAAACACTCTTGTTGACAGAAAATGGGAGTGCAGTAATTCTTCACACAGACTTTCTATCCGGCAATACCCACCCTCTGCTTGAGATCAATTTATTAGCTCTTTTCTCTTTATTATGATAGAGTTTTATCCTTATTTAGATCTCTCTACAGTTTTAGCCGATATAGGACAAATAAACATTTATATATATAAAAAAGATCTTGGATGATTATCTATTCTTCTTAATATTTGAATGAGGCAGCAAGTGGACTATTCCCTCCTCTGATAGGCATGGAAGATGGCTTCTCAGTCTTCCTGATTTCTTTGGAGTCACAACAATTTTGATAATGGGAATGGTCCTGGGATCATAAGACATAACAGGCAACACTTCTGGAAAATTCTGCCAAGTTTTTTATTAACTTGTGGGGTTTGGTCTTGCTGTTTGGCTTACATGGGCTCTATATTAGAAAATAATGTGGATTTTCATCCCCTTTATGGCTAAGCAAATGAGGACCTTCATTTTAAGCCATTTCAATTTGTTTATTTCTTCTTTTGCCATAGTGAGGATGGTAACAGTGTGTGTAGTGATGTTGGTGTGGGGTTGATCATTGAGGATTTGTACTTGTAGAGTTCAGAGACAGATATTAAGGACAGCTAAGATTGTACATATTGGAACAAAGGTCACTAGAAATTTCAAGGGGTAACATTGTCACCAAGTCTGAACAGCTGGATGAGAAATATGATCCTGTCAGGGGATGACTAGTAATTGCCATCAAGTCTGACTGTTGTCTGTGTGAGTATTAGCTAATCATATAAACTCCTAGTCAGGGAAGGAGCATCAATGTAGGCACTGAGAGCTTGATTAGACTAGTAAAGTAAAATCAGACCATGACAGTTTTGTGGCAGCAGATGGTCCTTCATCATAACTAATGAGAAAAACTGATGATTCTTCCACTGTATGAGGAAATGTTGTGGATGTTCCTGCTTCTAAAAACCCTGACCACCATCAGCACCATCACATCCACAAAGGCACAAAGAGGAGTCAGTATGAAAGGACGAAGAGAAAGACTGGAAGTTATATCTATAGAGGGAATAAAGGGATTCTGAAGCCAGACACAAAAATATGTGCTCATAAGTTCAAAAATACATATTTTATTCCAAGCTGGCATTAAAATCAACTGAAATAAATTTTAAAAGAGAAAAAATTTAAATTTAATAGTATTTATTGAGTCTGTAATGTATAGCATTGAATTTAAAAAAAACCTGGAATATTTTCCTTGTCCTTGACTGGATAATTATAGTAGCTATAATTCATTGAGAACTTCCTATCTAATAGTTGCTATGCTTAGTGATTGATATTTATCATTTCATTTAAACTTTAAACAACCTAAGGGTTATATGCTTTCATTATCTCTAGTTTACCTATAGAAAAACTAAAGCTCAGATGGGTTAAGAATCTTGTCTAAGATCACATGACTTGCCAAGATGAATAACTAGAATTCTTATCCATTTCTAACTCCAGAGCTGACACCCTTAACCAGTTTGCTACACTGCTCAAGTAGTTTAAGAAAATAATAATGTTAAAATCGAGTCATATTTGTTTCCGTCAAACACATGAACTATTTTTTTCTTTCATCTCCCATCAAATACTCTAATAAGCTCTTAAATATCTACATTTCCATGGAATTCAGATTTAAATATAATGCAGTGGTCATGCTATGTGACATCAAACTTGCCAATTAAGCAGCAGTCCTAATTGGAAGAATTTTGTACTGTGCACACACATTTGCTGTATTCTCAGTGAGCTTGCAGCTGCTGGCTTAGACATCATTAGAATCTAGGAAAACAGCTATTTCCAAGTGAATATCAACATACTGCAAAACATATGTCAGAAAGGGAAGAAATTTGAATAGATTTTAGTGAATGGGAAAGAGGACTGTAATAAACCAAGTGGAATCTTGCCTGAGGTCAAAGTTGTTTCTAATAGAGAAGTTGGATCCTTAATGGAAATGAATGGTCAGAAATTTTGTTTTTCAATTTATGTGACAGAAGTTACAAATATGATGCTTATTTTCCTTTGTTCTCTTATTTGTTTTATTTTAGGATTTTGGGGTGTGTGTGTGTTTTAGTATTCAGAGGATAGAATTCTCTTCTGTGTTTCATGGCTCCTTCTAAATTCTCTTAGATATCATGGGTACTGTGCCTAAACATTTTTTTCTCAAAGAAATAGTGTAGTATTTCTTCCCTGGAGGACAAGGTTGTTGGTTTTGTAAACTTAGTTGTGCAAAGAAGAAAACATATATTGAAAAAAATTTAATAGAGTCCCCATTTAAACTTAAATAACTCCCTTTCTCCAATTCTATTTTTTAATTCAAATGCTATAGTATATTCTTGAACAGTAAGACTTAATAAAATCAACCTTCCCCCAAGTAACGTAAGACATAGTCTCTGCATTGCACACATAACAGTATGTGGCTGGATTTTGGACTACATTCAAATATGAGAGTTTAATCAGATTTTACCCATCCAGATAAAGGTTCTGTTAAAGTAAAAACTCTGAAAATATTCCTTAAAAAATTTATAAGTGTACAATTCAATAATTTCAGTAAATTTACAGAGTTGTATAATTATCACCATAATCCAACTTTAGAACATTTTCATCACCTCCATTTTGTTATTTCTTGCTCTTACCCAGAACCTTAGGGAACCACTGTTCTGCTTTCTGTCTACAAATTTGTCTCTTTTAGACATTTCATACAAGTGGAATCATAACATGTAGTCTGTCACAACGGGCTTCTTTCACTTAGCATAATGATTTTTAGGTTCATCCATTTTTGTAACAATTTTTAAACTATTCTCTTTTGTTCAAATATTTTTAAAAGGATTCAAAATTGGGGTGGGAGGAAGAATTTCTCTTTAAAAGCTTTATTTTAGCAAATGAGTGACATGCACAAAATAATAACTAGCATGAATTAAAAGCTTACTAGATGCCAGCCACTCTTTTAAGTGGTTAAAGTTTATAAATTACTTTAAATATAGGATATCTCTATGAATAGGTTTTTTATTACTTCCACTTTATACATGAGAAAATGGAAGTATAATGAGGCTAATTTGCCCAAAGTCATAACTCTAGTTAATGATGAAGATGGAGTTTGAACCAAGAATTCTGGCTTCAAAACCAAAACTTTTAATCCTTAAGCCCAGGAGTTATTAATATTACATTCAAAATGTTTTCATAACATTAATCTTTAAATGAACTAAATGGAAATATCCGGTAATAGAAGATACACAAAAACATTTAAAATCCTTTTCCCTGGAAGAGAATGGATAGTAAAAAGTGTAACTGGAAGTATTAACTAAGAAATGTTAACAAATAGGTTGATTGTTACAAGTGACATCAGGGAACACAAGTCACAGGGACAATCTGTGCTTTCTAGGCAAAGGGAACTGCAGAAAATGCAAGGGTTTAATGCTCTGAACATGTGTGGAACTCTAATTACCTGGACAGAGGAAAGGTTCTACTCTGAGGAGCTAGTGTTATTAAAAAGGCCCTTAGGGCTTCCCTGGTGGCGCAGTGGTTGAGAGTCTGCCTGCCGATGCAGGGGACACAGGTTCATGCCCCGGTCTGGGAAGATCCCACATGCCGCGGAGCAGCTGGGCCCATGAGCCACGGCCGCTGAGCCTGCGTGTCCGGAGCCTGTGCTCCACAATGGGAGAGGCCACAACAGTGAGAGGCCTGTAGTAGTATTTCATAGACACAGCAGTATATGTAAGTTATGGAGCAAGATTATAAACATCAGTAAACCCATCACCCAACTTAACTAGAAAATTATTAATACCACTGAGATGACTCGTGTGTGATTCCTCTATCCTATCCTCCTACCTTCCCACTGCTCTGAATGGTGAGTTATCATTCCCTTGCATTTTTGAAACCATATGTGAAGCCTAAACAAAATAATTTAATTTTGCTTGTTTCAGAGCCTTATATGGTACTTAAATTTCTGAAATTTGCTTTTTATTATTTATTGAAGTATAGTTGATTTACAATATTTTGTTAATTTTGGGTGTACAGCATAGTGATTCAGTATTTTGCAGATTATATTCCATTATAGGTTACTACGAGATAATGTGTATAATTCCCTATGGTAAATAGTATATTTTGTTGCTTACTTATTTTATATATAGAAGTTTGTTTCTGTTAATCCTATGCCCCTAGTTTGTCCATCCCTTCCTCCCCTCTCCACTTTGATAACCACAAGTTTGTTTTCTATGTCTGTGAATCTGTTTCTGTTTTGTATATACATTTATTTCTATTTTAGATTCCATATATGTGATATCATATAGTATTTCTCTTTCTCTGTCTGAAATTTCACAAAGTGCAATATTCTTTAGGACAATCCACATTGCTGAAAATGGTAGTATTTCATTCTTTTTATGGCTGAGTAATATTCCATTGTATACCACTCTTATTAATCCAATCATCTGTCAGTGGGGCTTTGGGTTGCTTCCATATCTTTACTATTGTAAATAGCTCTGTTATGAACATTGCATGTATCTTTTTGAATTAGTGTTTTTGTTTCTTCTGGATATATAACTGAAAGTGGGATTGCTGGAATATATGGTAGCTCAATTTTTAGTTTTTTAAGAAAACTCTGTACTGTTTTTCATAGTGGCTGCACCAATTTACATTCCCACCAACAGAGTAAAAGTGTTCCCTTTTCTCCACATCCTCTCCAACATATGTGATTTGTAGAATTTTTGATGATAACCATTCTGACAAGTGTGAAGTAATAACTCATTGTGGTTTTGATTTGCACTTCTCTAATAATTAGCAATGGTCAGCATATTTCCACGTACCTGTTAGCCATCTCTATGTGTTTAGAAAAAGTCTATTCTTCTGCCAATTTTTCATTGAATTGTTTGGTTTTTTTTTTTTTTTGATAATTAGTTGTATGAGCTGTTCCTCTATTTTGAATATTAACCCCTTATTTGTTACATCATTTGCAAATATTTCTCCCATTCCATAGGTTTTGTTTTCATTTTGTTGCTGGTTTCCTTTGCTGTTCAAGATCTTTTAAGTTTAATTACATGCCATTTGTTTATTTGTGCTTTTATTTATTTTGCCTTAGGAGACTGATTCAAGGAAATACTGCTACAATTTATGACAGAGTGCTCCACCTATGTTCTCTTCTAGGAGTTTCATAGTTTCATGTCTTAATTTAGTTCTTTAAAACATTTTGAGTTTATTTTTGTATATAGTGTGAGGGAATGTTCTAATCTCATTGTTCTACATGTGGCTGTCCAGTTTTCCCAGCACCACTTATTGTAAAAACTGGTTTTTCTCTATTGTATATTGTTGCCTCTTTTGTCAAAGTTTGATTGACCATAGGTGTGTGAGTTTATCTCTGGGTTCTCTATTCTATTCCATTAATTTATGTGTCTGTTTTTGTTCCAATACCATGCTGTTTTGATTACTGCAGCTTTGTAGTATAGTCTGAAGTCTGGGAGGGTTATAATTCCAGCTTGGTTCTTTTTTCTAAGTATTGTTTTGGCAATTCTAGGTCTTTTATGTTTCCATATAAATTGTATGATTATTTGTTTTAGTTCTGTGAAAAATGTCCTGGGCATTTGATAGAAATTACTTTAAATTTGTAAGTCACTTTGGGTACTATGACCATTTTAATAATATTAATTCTTCCAATCCAAGAGCAAAGGATATCTTTCTATTTATTTGAATCATCTTCAATTTCCTTCATCAATGTTTTACTGTCTTATCATATAGGTCTTTCACATCCTTGGTTAAATATATTCCTACGTATTTTTATGTGATTTTAAATGGGATTTCTTTTTTATATTTCCTTTCTGATATTTCATTATTAGTGTATAGAAATGCAACAAATTTTCTGTATATTAATCTTGTATCCTGCTACCTTGCTGAATTCATTTTAATTTTAATAGTTTTTAGGTGGAGACTTTATTGTTCTCTATACAGAGTATCATGTCATCAGCAAATAGTGACAGTTTTATTGCTTCCCTTCCAATTAGGATACTTTTTTTTTCTTGTCTGATTGCTATGGCTAGGACTTCCAATACTACATTAAATAGAAGCAGTGAGAGTGGGTTTTCTTGTCTTGTTCCCAAATTTAATGGGAAGGCTTTCAACTTTTCACTGTTGAGTATTATGTTGCCTCTGAGCTTATTGTATTCAAAATACAATATGGGGACTTCCCTGGTGGCACAGTTGTGAAGAATCCACCTGCCAATGCAAGGGACATGGATTTGATCCTTGGTCCGGGAGGATCCCACATGCCACGAAGCAACTAGGCCTGTGTGCCACAGCTGCTGAGCCTGCACTCTGGAGCCTGCAAGCCATAACTACTGAGCCCATGTGCCATGGCTGCTGAAGTCCATGTGCCTAGAGCCTGTGCAACATGACAATAGAGGTCACTGCAATGAGAAGGCCATCCACCAAAACGAATAGTAGCTCCCGCTCTCTGCAACTAGAGAAAGCCTGTGCACAGCAATGAGGACCCAACACAGCCAAAAATAAATAAATTAATTAATTTAATTAAATACAATATGTTCATTATGTTGAGGTGTGTTCCCTGTATACCCACTTTGATAAGAGTTTTATCATGAATGGATGTTGAATTTTGTCAAATGCTTTTTCTGCATCTATTGAGATTATCATGTGGTTTTTGTTTTTCCTTTTGTTACTGTGGTGTATCACACTGTTTAATTTACATGTATTAAACCATCCTAGTGACACTGGAATGAATCTAACTTGATTATGGTGTATGACCCTTTTTATGTATTGTTGGATTTGGTTTGCTAATATTTTGTTAAGAATTTTTGCATATATATTCATCAGAGATATTGGCCTGTAATATTCTTTTTTGTAGTGTCTTTGTCTGATTTTGGTATCAGGGTAATGGTGGCCTCATAGAATGAATTTGGTAGTGTTCCCTCCCATTAAATTTTTTGGACCTGTTTGAGAAGGATAGGTATAAGTTCTTCTTTATGTTTGGTAGAATTCCTCCAGGAAGCTATCCATTCCTGGTAATTTGTTTGCTGGGAGTTTTTTTAAATTACAGATTCTATTTCACTTTTAGTGATTGATCTGCTTGGATTGTCTGCTTCATCTTGACTCATTCTTGACAGGCTGTATATTTTTAGAAATTTGTCCATTTCTTCTAGGTTGTCCAATTTTTTGACATATAACTGTTCATAGTATTCTCATGATTTTTTTTATCTCTGTGGTATCAGTTGTTATTTCTCCTCTTTCATTACTTATTTTATTTAGGTACTCCCTTTTTTCTTCTTGGTGAGCCTGACAAGAGGACTTGCTTAAGAACCTCTGTGCTTCCTACACCTGGATATGTTTTGTGTGCTTCCTACACCTGGATATGTTTTCTTTGTTAGGTTTGAGAAGTTTTCAACCATAATTTATTCAAATACATTTTTGATCCCCTTTTCTCTCTCTTTTCCTGGATCTCTATAATGTGTATAGCACATTTTATATTATTCTATATACTCCCATGTTGCTTTCATTTTTAATTTGTCTTTCTCTCTGTTGCTCTGATTAGATGATTCCCGTTATTCTATATTCCATATCACCTATGTATACTTCTGTGTAATTTAGTTGACTATTCATTGCTTCTAGAGTGCTTCTTATCTCAGAAATTGAATTAATCTATTTTTGATTGAGTCTTCTTTATAGTTTCTAGTTCCTGTTAAAAGGATCTGCATATAATTTATCCAAAGAAAACATACAGATAGCCAATAGGCACATGAATAAATGTTCATCACTGCTAATTATTAAAGAAATACAAATCAAAACTACAATGAGGTACCACCTCACACTGGTCAGAATGGCCATCATTTTAAATGTCTATAAATAACAACTGCTGAAGAGGGTGTGGAGAAAAGGGAACCCTCCTACACTGTTGGTGGGAATGTAAATTGGTGAAGCCACTGTGGAGAACAGTATGGAGCTACTTTAAAAAACTAAAAAAATAGAGTTACCATATGATCCAGTGATCCCACTCCTGGGCATATATCTGGAAATGATAAAAACTCTAATTCAAAAAGTTACATGCACCCCAATATTCATAGCAGCTTAATTTATAATAGCCAAGACATGGAAGCAAACTGAATGTCCATCGACAGATGAATGGATAAAGAAGATGTGGTAAGTCATACATACCACATCTTCTTTATCTATCTAGCTATCTAGCTAGCTAGATAGTTAGCTATAAAACTCATCCATAAAAAAGAATGAGATAATGCCATATTCAGCTACATGGATGGACCTAGAGATTATCATACTAAGTAAAGTAAGCCAGAAAGAGAAAGACAAATGCCATATGATATCACTTATATGTTGAATCTAAAAAATGGCACAAATGAACTTATCTGTGAAACAGAAACAGACTTACAGACATAGAGAATAGACTCGTGGTTACCAAAGGGAAGGAGAGTTTAGGGAAGGGTTGCATTATGAGTTTGGGTCTAGCAGATGCAAACTATTATATATACAGAAAGGATAAACAACAAGGTCCTCTTGTATAGCACAGGGAACTATTTTCAATATCCTGTAATAAACCATAATGGAAAAGAATTTTAAAAATATGTGTTTAGATCAATTCTCTCTCTTAATTCAGTTAGCATTTTCATTACCAGATTTTTGAACTCAGAGTCTGGTAGACTGATTATCTACCTGTCTGCTAGACTGTTTCATTATTTTTTCAGGGTTTTTCTCTAGCTCTTTCAATTGAGAGTAGCTCATCTGCCTTTTATTTTACTTAACTTTCTCTGTTTCTATGAATTTAGAAACAGTTACCTATTGTGGTCCTGAAGGGGTGTTTTTATTTGGGAACATCCTTACATAAACTGCATTTGCCCAATGTCTTTGGTGCAAGGGCTGGATTTGATGCTGATGTCAGTCACCTCTTTCCTCAGGATGTGCTGGCAGCTGTCAACTTGATAGGGGGTGTGGTTGATGTTGGAGGAGCTAGAGCCTGTACAGGGTGTGAGGTGAGACTTGCTCTCTGCTCAGTGGCAGTCACAGTCTTGTCAGAGGTGGGGTCTGCTCTCACATTGCTGGAGCAGAATCCTTGAGGTTTGGGCTCAAAGTGGCTCTGTTCCCTTTAAGTGTTTCCTTTTCCTTCTCCCCGCACTGGAGGCTTTGTCCTGAAGGAGGA
Source organism: Aethalodelphis obliquidens (assembly GCF_003676395.1). NCBI lineage: Eukaryota > Metazoa > Chordata > Mammalia > Artiodactyla > Delphinidae > Aethalodelphis > Aethalodelphis obliquidens. Next base: position 2,083,511 of record NW_020838037.1, on the reverse strand, counting down.
GAGTGCTGAAGTAAGTGAGGTTTGTGTGCTTCCAGTGGTCTGATGTAGGTGTCTGTGGCTCCTCTCAGACATAGTCTAAGGTAGCATCTTTTCCCCTGTTGTGGACATTCCAGACCTAGTGCAAAGTTATGGCATGGAGCAGATGGGGCTGGAGCATTCTCTTGGCTGGGACTGGGCATCAGGGCATTGTGGTCATGGGAATTGAAGAGGCTGTGCTTCCCTCAAAAGTTTGAGCTTCTGGGTCACGTTTCAGTAATCACCAAAAATGGCCACCACTGCCCCTCTTAGAGCACACCCCAGAGCCCAGGGGCAGCCTCTGCATTTCTAGATTGAATCATTTCCCAGGAACTGGCCTTTCTAGATCCAGTGCCAAGCTGTGGTGTGGAGTGAGTGAGGCCTCACTTTTACTCAGGTTGGTTTGGGGAGTGTGGTGAAGCCACAGCCACTAAGGCAGACCTTTCTCTGTTCTGTCTGGTGGCAAGCCAACACCCATGCACTGCTCCTCTTGAGTGGAGTTTAGGCTTCTCCAGCCTTTCTTTCTGCCCCAGTGGTTCTCCATGCAGCCACAGGGTCTTGTCTACTCTGCTTAGGACCCCAGGACTCGGCACCTCAGTCTGTGGTTAGACCCACCCATTCTACCCGGGTGGTCTTTCTTTTCCTCTTAGTTCTCTCCCAGGGGCAAAGGTCCCAACTTGATGCTTTTTTCCCCCTGTCCTACCAGATTATCTGGAAATGGAGTCTTTCTAAAAGGCTTGGTTGTTTAGGAATACTTCTGCCAGTTTCCGATTAATTTTCCATGAGAATTTTTCTACATGTAGATGTATTTTCGATATATTTGTTGGTTTGTAGGGGGCAGTGAACTCCACGTCCTCTTACTTCTCCATATTGATCCCCTTCTCTCTTCAATTGTTTCTTGATTTTTGTTATGGATACTATGCAGGCACTAAAAGATTTTAATAGAGTTTATATTTACAATTAATATCAGTGTAATACATTTTTTGCTGGTATTTATTCAAGCAAAGAAAAAAAGCTGCATCCCTCTCTTCTTCCCTATTCTTCTTCCTACATCCCTCCTCAACCATCGTTTATCTAAGAAAATTCTGTCATGTTTTCTATGATTAGTGGTAAAGATCTTATGTACTTCCTAACACTAAATGTAGATTGTAAATATCTCAATTTACATTTTACTTAATTCTTTCTAACCATTCTCAGCTCACTCCATGGAGACCAGTTTTTGCTCTACACTTCTGTTTCAAGCTCCTGACTCTCCTTCCACCTTCATACAGCATTCCTTCTAATTACCTTGCTTTTTCTCTTCTACTGTCAGCAAAGTCTTGAAAAGCAGTAGGAACTCACTGTCTGCATTTTCTCAACTTTCCTTCATTCCTCAGCCTCTTGCAGTTTGATTTTCTCCCCAGCCAAGCAGGTGAACCTGTTCTTATGAAGCTTAATGATGGCCTCAACCCAATGGAAACTTTTCAGTATTTACAATTTCAGGCTTCTCTAACACATTAGATTCTGTTGAACACCTTATATGTTTTGGCATTTTCTATTCCCTTGCCTTCAATACCCCCATGCTCTCCTAAGCATATCGTTGCATACTTTTGACTGCTTATTCTCTGTTTTCTTGGTGAAATTCTCCTCCTTTTCCCACTCTGTGATTCTTCCTGTGTTTCCATCCTTAATCTACTTTCCTCCACATGTTCTCCCTGTGTAACCTTATCCATGCTTATGATTTAAGTACCTAACATTCTTGAAAAAACATAATGATGTCCCACTACCTACAGAATCATCTTCCTACCAGCCACATCACACATATTGGGCTCTTATTATGTGCAGGTCATATACTTACAACAAGACCGTCTATATTTTTGACTCATTATTTGCTGTACAGTGTTATTACTCTCATTAAATCTTTACTACAGCCCTTCAAGAAAGGGTTCATTGGGCTTCCCTGGTTGCACAGTGGTTGAGAGTCCACTTGCCGATGCAGGGACCACGGGTTCGTGTCCCGGTCCGGGAAGATACCACATGCCGCGGAGCAGCTGGGCCCGTGAGCCATGGCCGCTGAGCCTGCGCGTCCAGAGCCTGTGTTCCGCAACGGAAGAGGCCACAACAGTGAGAGGCCCGCGTACCACCAAAAAAAAAAAAAAAAAAAAGGGTTCATTATTCCCATTGTTATAAAGAAACCCAGTGCCAAGCGCAAAGAATGTAAGTAAAATTTCCAGATAACCCTGTTCGTTATTGCAAAAACAAGATTGAGAATTGAGGTTTTTCTAACTCCATAATTTATAACCTTTCCATTATCAATTTTACCTTTGTAGTCTTTATGCTCAAAGGGCTTACATTTTTTGCTACGTAACATATATAAAAGTCTGAGATTCAAAGATCTAAGTCATAAACTACCCCTTCACTGATCCCTGCGTAATCATGCCCATTCCAACTTTCAAACATTTTTTGTCATGGAAGTGGTGAAGAATTATTCAATGCCTATCAAAACTTAAGTCATGTGTTCATCTTTATCATGAAGCCCTCTTTAGATCTTCCTACTAATACTGAGTGCCACCTCCCAGTTCTGAACCATTAAAACCATTTTCTTTCAGCCCAAATTCTAGAATGCTTTATTTTGTTACTTCATCATTTCTTAGTTTGCTTGGGGGAGACCTCAAGTAAAGTTAGAAGCTTGTGGTGGTTAAAGACTTGGGCTTTGCTGCAGTACATAGAAAAGTGCTAGCAGAGAACTACTGCTCAATAAATATATTCTTAATTTGATTGAATTTAAAGTTGAACTGAATTGCTTTGTGACCCATTTTAATGCTGTAAAATGGGGGGAAATCTTAGTAATATAAAACTAATGCTGATTTGCAAGGAAAGCAACAAATGATTGACTATACAAGTCTATAAAAGGAAGTGTTTTTGCAGCTATTCCAAGCTCAGTAAATCAAAAATAGCTTGCCAGATGTGACTCATACTTTTCTATAAAATTCATCATTTGCTACATTTAAAAAGCAAAGAAAGAACTTTATAAATAGCAGCACATAAAGAAAATTAGTCCTCTCTTCTATCTATCTAATTAACATCATCTACCTTTAGATTTTCATATTTGTATAAAACACACTTGAGTATGGACATTGAGTTGAGATGAGAAAATTTTTAATTTCTGAACAAATAGACTTTAATATATTAAGGATTTGTGATGTTGATTCAATAGCAATAAATGATTGAACTTGGTGACTTTTGAAGACTCTTCCAGTTCTATGATTCTGTGATTCTGTTAATGTAGCATTTTTATAACTAGAGGCTAAATATTCAACAAAACTTAAATTCTGGATTAAACTTGATGACTTTCAGATGTAGCAAGCTCTACATTGCAACTTGCCAGTCTCTTCATTATCTTTATACTAATTAACATTTATTTAATCCCTCAGATGATAGACCCTCTCCCCCTACACTGTCTCCTGTCCAGACAAACCTCTACTTCACTTCTGTCACAAGAGTATATACCTTGAAAGTAATATTTTCAGTTCAGAATTATCCCATAAAACTATTTCAGTTATTACTTTATCTTAGAAACCTGGCCATATGAACCACAGTTTGAAAATACAGTCTGTTTGTTTATGTTCTCATATATTGCCCACAGTCATATTTTATTACAGTGAATTTCAAAACCTTGGTGTCTGTAAGATTCATGTGGGATGTAAAAATGCATGTTCCTAGTCTCTATTCCTCCCTTCTATCTATCTATCTATCATCTATCTATCTATCTATCTATCTATCTATCTATCTATCTATCTATCTATCTATTTCCCCAAAAGCTATTAGTTCTTGGGGAAAACTGAGATGTTTCAACTTTTAATAAGCACTCCGTGCAATTCTGATGTTGCTAATATGATTTTTTTTTTCTGGAACAAACTTTGAGAAACTCTGGTCCTTAATATTAACTCTTTATTTTAAAACATCTTTATTGGAGTATAACTGCTTTACAATGGTGTGTTAGTTTCTGCTGTGTAACAAAGTGAATCAGCTATATGCATACATATATCCCCATATCCCCTCCCTCTTGCATCTCCCTCCCACCCTCCCTATCCCACCCGTCCTGGTGGTCACAAAGCACGGAACTGATCTCCCTGTGCTATGCAGCTGCTTCCCACTAGCTATCTATTTTAAATTTGGTAGTATATATAAGTTCATGCCACTCTCTCACTTCATCCCAGCTTACCCTTCCCCCTCCCTATGTCCTCAAGTCCATTCTCTATGTCTACTTCTTTATTCCTGTCCTGCCCCTAGGTTCTACAGAACCTTTATTTTCTTTTAGATTCCATATATATATGTTAACATACGATATTTGTTTTTCTCTTTCTGACTTACTACACTCTGTATGACAGACTCTAGGTCAATCCACCTCACTACAAATAACTCAATTTTGTTTCTTTTTATGGCTGAGTAATATTCAATTGTATATATGTGCCACATCTTCTTTATCCATTCATCTGTCAATGGACACTTAGGTTGCTTCCATGTCCTGGCTATTGTAAATAGAAGTGCAATGAACATTGTGGTACATGACTCCTCTTTTTGAATTATGGTTTGGTCAGGGTATATGCCCAGTAGTGGGACTGCTGGGTCATATGGTAGTTCTATTTTTAGTTTTTTAAGGAACCTCCATATGGTTCTCCATAGTGGCTGCATCAATTTACCTTCCCACCAACAGTACAAGAGGGTTTCTTTTTCTCCAGACCCTCTCCAGAATTTATTGTTGGTAGATTTTTTGACAATGGCCATACTGACTGGTGTGAGGTGATACCTTATTGTAGTTTTGATTTACATTTCTCTAATGATTAGTGATGTTGAGCATCCTTTCATGTTTTTGTTGGCAATCTGTACATCCTCTTTGGAGAAATGTCTATTTAGATCTTCTGCCCAGTTTTGGATTCGGTTGTTTGTTTTTTTGATATTGAGTTATATGTGTTGCCTGTAAATTTTGGAGGTTAATCCTTTGTCAGTTACTTCATTTGCAAATATTTTCTTCCATTGTGAGGGCTGTCTTTTCGTCTTGTTGAGGGTTTCCTTTGCTGTGCAAAAGCTTTTAAGTTTCATTAGGTCCATTTGTTTATTTTTGCTTTTATTTCCGTTTCTCTAGGAGGTGTGTTAAAAATGATCTTTATGTGATTTATGTCATAGAGTGTTCTGCCTATGTTTTCCTCTAAGAGTTTTGTAGTGTCTGGCCTTACATTTAGGTTTTTAATACATTTTGAGTTTATTTTTGTGTATGAAGTTAGGGAATATCCTAATTTCATTCTTTTACATGTACCTGTCCAGTTTTCCCAGCACCACTTACTGAAGAGAAGAGGCTGTCTTTTCTCCACTGTATATTCTTGACTCCTTTATCAAAGATAAGTTGACCATATGTGCGTGGGTTTGTCTTTGGGCTTTCTATCCTGTTCCATTGATCTATATTTCTGTTTTTGTGCCACTACTATACTTTCTTGATTACAGTATCTTTGTAGTATAGTCTGAAGTCTGGGAGCCTGATTCCTCCAGCTCCATTTTTCTTTCTCAAGATTGCTTTGGCTATTCAGGGTCTTTTGTGTTTCCATACAAATTGTGAAATTTTTGGTTCTAGTTCTGTGAAAAATGCCATTGCTATTTTTTGTTTTTGTTTTGTTTTGTTTTTTGCAATGTGCGGGCCTCTCACGGTTGTGGCCTCTCCCTTTGTGGAGCACAGGTTCCGGACACGCGGGCTCAGTGGCCATGGCTCATGGGCCCAGCCGCTCCATGGCATGTGGGATCTTCCCGGACTGGGGCACGAACCTATGTCTCCTGCATCGGCAGGCAGACTCTCAACCACTGTGCCACCAGGGAAGTCCTACCATGGCTATCTTGTTAGGGATTGCATTGAATCTGTAGATTGCTTTGGGTAGTATAGTCATTTTCACATTGTTGATTCTTCCTTAATATTTACTCTTGATAACTCTTTTCATGCTGAATAATTTAATTTTACCAGAAAATATCAAATATCACAGAATTTGTTTTAACTTTAGAAATTGTTTTGTGTGCAATGACATGATACTTTTATGATTATAAAGATGCCCTCTTTCAACCCAAAATTATATGCTGAATATTGCATTATGAAATCATGTCGAAATGTTCATAAAATTGTTCACAATCTTATATAACATACTTTTCAATGTTAAAGACTTCGTTGATAAGCTAGTTGTAATCACTGTATTACATAATTTCTAGTTAACTCCTTGTTAAAAATGGATCTCTCAGGCACCCTGATGTCAACCGACATAAGAACACAATCTGGAATATTACCTTACAAGATAAAGTGATTTTTAATGAAGTACTTTTGGTAATTCAGCATCTAAATCTACTGACTGGTATCCAAAAGAGACATGCCTAATCACAAACTATAGTCCACAGAAAACCATATTACAACATATTTCTGGGTTACTTCAAGGCTAATTTGTAATGCCCTTAGTTCAAATAGCTAAGTTAATTAAAGCATCAAAATTCAGAAATAAGCGATAAAAAGAGCTCCCATCAGGGAAGATTAGATTAATGTAATTTTCAAATTAAAATAAGTTTGGAGACTGTCCAGTCTCATTTGCTTTACAAGGTAGGAATTTCTTTTTTTAAATCAGCCATTCTCTAAATCTATTAAGGTGCAGGAAAGGATCTACTTTTTTTTTTCTTTTTTTTTTTTTTTGAGACGGTCTCATCTCCTGATGGACAGCAATAATTATTAGAACTATGTTCCTTATATTTAACCAAAGTCAATATTCTTGTAATTTTGTAGCTTGAATTTATCATGGAATAGTTTTGCTTCTTATTTCACATGACAGCAGGAGAAAACGTGGGAGTTTTTTTGGTCTTTTTTGTTTTTGTTTTTGTTTTTTGCAGTACGCGGGCCTCTCACTGTTGTGGACTCTCCTGTTGCGGAGCACAGGCTCCGGACGCGCAGGCTTAGCGGCCATGGCTCACGGGCCTAGCCGCTCCGCGGCATGTGGGATCTTCCCGGACCAGGGCACGAACCCGTGTCCCCTGCATCGGCAGGCGGACTCTCAACTACTGCGCCACCAGGGAAGCCCAAATGTGGGGTTTTGTAGGCTGGGCTAAAGTAACTTCTATTTTGTCTTCTGTCTTAGATGTTTGAAATGTATTAGGAATTTTTCTCCTCATTTGATCCTATGAGGAAGGTATTATTCCCCTCGTCTCTCATTTTATAGACAAAAGGAATGAGACTTAGAGAAGTTAAGCAACTTGTCTTTGGTCACAGTTTATAAGGATGGGAGTCAAACTAGAACAAAGATCTTCAATCCAGTTCATACTTTTAGCATTCTAAATTGTCTAATGTATTGAGCACTGTCATTTAACCTTGACTTCTTGCACATCTATTGTGTACAGGCATGTTAAGTACTGAAAATATAATTAATAACAAATCACATGGTTTCTGGTCTCAAAAACTTTAAATCACCTTTAAGGTGATTATTTGATTCATTTTACATTAAATGATAACAGATTTCAGGATAATTTCTTAAAAGAAATACAAACATTTTTGGCAACCTAATGTCTGTAATCTCTACAGACAGTGCGTTGGGTATTTGGCTCATGGCATTGAACATGATAGGTACAGTTTATGCTCTTCTATATCTAAGAGAGTTGGGTAAAAGATACAAGCTCAACAAATAAATATAGGAGTATAATGAAACCACAGAAACATATGACATAGGGAATTTACCTAGTTTGGGAGGTTAGGAAAAGGCTCCTGAAGTACCTGCTAAACAGCCTTAGGCCTAAAGAATGAATTTAATGAAAACTGGGAAGGAAGAGCCTTCGAGACAAAAAGCCTACGATGTGTTAAGACTGAAGATTAGGAAGTGTATGGTATGCATGTTTGGCATCCCATGCTTGTTTGGCAGAAAGCACAGCATCAGCATATACTGAACTGTCACTTGCTTTGGCATGCATTCTCAATATATTCCACACTTCTAATATCCTTTTGTTTGCTGATGTGCCTACTGCAAGTTTTATCAATTACTCAAGATATTATGCATTTCATTATAGCCACAAAAATTAAGGAGTAGATTTGACATGCAAGTTTCCACTTAAATGTGAATAGAGAAAGTTATGATTTGATTTTGAAATTGAAATATACTAGAGATGAAATATCACTGATTTAGTAAGAGAAATTGATATATTTTTCACTTGTGCACAGTGTAGACTTGGAAAATTACATATCCTTTTTGGACATCATTTTCCCAATCTATTAAATAAGAATTCAGAAAAATTTGTATAGAATTTTTAAAAAGTTGTTCTAGAATTAAAAGTCCATGTATATGTTTTAATCTTTATCTAAGATTTTAAGTGAGTGAAGTATATAAACTACCTTACATATAAAAGTTATTTAATTAATACTATTACATAATTTCAAATGCCAAGCTTTTTCTAAGAGCAAAAAGAAAGGTGCTTTCTATTGATATGTGTCAATGATTATTATGTTTTTTGTGAATGTAATAATGACAGTAAACATTTATACAATACTTACCATGTCCTAGACATTGCTTTAAGTGTTTTTCATTTATTAACTCTAAATTCTCACATCTCCTCAAAGGAGGTACTAATGTTAACATTAGATAATAATGAAGGAACTGAGACATAGAGAGATAAAATAACTTAACTTTCTAATGATCACAATCAGAATTATGAATTTTAATACTTGTGCTCCTGTGTCTACACTTGACTACTATACTATGTTTTATTGCTGCAAAATTTACTAGTGAAGCATCAGAGAGAGCAGCATTGTTTGTTTAAGAACCAATACAGGAGTTATGAGGTCTATTCTTTAGACTAGAGGTGATCTTGGAGAGGTCATATCATCTCTCAGGCCTGTCTCAGATATCTCAAAACCAAGATTTAGGAACTGAAATAATTCATCTTGTTTTCTTCTACACTTTCAGAAGATGGCTTGTACCTAATAGTTGGGTTCTCGAAGCCTGTAATCAAATAATTAAGATAGATCTTAATTTACTGAAATAAAAATAAGTGAATGTATAGCAAATTCTTATTTCTTAATTCTCTAATTATAAATACTAGAATCTAAGAGCAGATGAAATATTATTGAACTCATTATCAAATACTTATTTTAATTTATAACAGTATTTGTGATATTACAAATATACAAAGAGCATTAAAACTTTCATTTGCAGATATCTTTAACAAGATTGAAAACTAAATTAGGTGGTTTTTAAGCCCTTATAGTTTTTTAGTAGTTAGTCTTCAAATAGGGCTCCCAAATGAACTATACTTCCAAGAAATTTCGTAGCTCTCTTCCCTAATTCTGAGACAGTCCTTTTAACAAATTGAATGTGACTCAGTCAGGCCTCTTGGTATACTCACTCTTGGAGCCCTGAGCATCATGGAAGAAGTCCAACTACCCACTGAACAGAAATTCTGAGGACCAGAGGGTGAGAATCTGAGCTCAGGCTTCCAGTGGCCCCACTAAGATCCCAGCTATGTGAATGGAGCCTTCTTGGACTCTCCAGATTAGACCAACTATCAGCTAAATACTATTGAGTAAACCCAGTTGCCTTTATGTGGAACAAAATAATCAGCCATCTGAGTATCCACCAAATAATGAGATATAATAAAAAGAGTGCTATTTTAAGCCTCTAGGTTTTAGGGTAGTTACACAGAAACAGATAAATGAACAATTCTAAAGGTAAATGATTCAATACATTATAAAGTCATCACTTTATTATCAGATTTTATCTCAATTTGTTCAACAAGTGGCCCTGGTCAAAATGATAATGATGGTGAAGCTCAATAAAAGTATCCAGCAATGAGTTTGGAGTCAGAAGTAATTCCAACCTTAGCATATAATAAAGTCTGTGACAAACCATTCTTTTAGCCTCATCTACAAAATAAGAATAATACTACCTATCTCATAAAGGATTAAATATAATATTATACACAAAAGATATAATTATTATTAGTAGTTGTTATAAGTAGAATTGTGTTCCTCAAAATTCATATGTTAACCCTTGTACTTGGGAATGTGACTTTATTTGGAAATAGAGTTGTTGCAGATGTATTATAATTAGTTAAGTTAAAGTCATACTGGATTAGGGTAGACCTCTAATCCAATACAACTGATATTCTTATAAAAAGGAAAAATTTGGACATAGATGCATGGTAGAGGGAAGACGATGTGAAGAGACATAGGGAAAAAACCAGTTCAAGCCAAAAAGAGTGGCCTAGAGCAAGTCCTTCTATCAAAGGCCTCAGGAATAACCAACTCTGCCAACACCTTGATTTCAAATTTTTAACTTCCAGAGTGATGAGAGAGTAAGTTTGCTTTTTAAGAGCCACCAGTTTGTGGTATTTTGGTATGGCAGCTCTAGCAAGCTAATATATAGTAGCATTGTTGTTTCCATTTCTAAATTCATAGTGACAATTCTTCCCACAGGTATCCTATTAGTCACTCAACCTGAATCTCTCACTTCAGAAAAATGGTCTACAAGCTAGTAATTTATAACAAGTTATTTTAGGAAATTTTTTATTCTAAATAGATCATCTGAAAAACATTATTTTTAAGAATTGTCAATGTCACTGATCATCAGAATATTTTTATGAAAAAAAGGCTCCTGGTAATCCTCAACCAATTCAAATAAAAATTTATGATCAGTACTGAGGTGCTGATTAGGACCTCAGTTTTTGAAGGAATATTTCAAGGCTTAGTTTGCAGGACAAAGAAATCTCTTTGTAATACAAAATTGATGCTAGCATATTAATTTAAAATACATCCAGTTGGAACAAACTAGGGAACAAATTAATTCTAACCAAAAAATAATCCATTTTGTCACTAATGGTAAAAACAATTGACAAAAAGACTGTACATACTGCTGCTCTCCTATAAACAGTTAAATTACCATGGCTGAGACAACTGAATAATAAGGAAATAGTAGCTGTAATTAGCATTTGACATATATGTATTATGGAAAACCCTGAGAATAATATGTTTTATAAGGTGACTTTTGGTTTACTCTTATTTGAAATTATCAAGCACTATTTGTGTATCTAATAGCTTCATTATGTCACATTAATTTATTAGAAAGGGTCAAAATACATATACTAAATTAACAGCATGAAACAGGACTTTTGAAAATATAATAATATCAGATGATAAACATACTTATCAAACTAAGAAACATACAAGTAGACTTCTGATTTATGCATGAACATTTGTACAGATAGAGATTCCACAATGGCACTCACTAACCAATTTTGAAGTCATTTTGAAGTTCAACCATCAGAAATCTCCTGGATTTTCTACAGCTAACATCACACTCAACAGTGAAAAGCTGAAAACATTTCCTCTAAGATCAGGAACAAGACAAGGATGTCCACTCTCACCACTTCTATTAAAAATAGTTTTGGAAGTCCTAGTAATGGCAATCAGAGAAGAAAAAGAAATAAAAGGAATCCAGATTGGAAAAGAAGAAGTAAAACTGTCACTCTTTACAGATGACATGATACTATACATAGAAAATTCCTAAAGATGCTATGAGAAAACTATTAGAGCTCATCAATGAACTCGGTAAAGTTGCAGGATACAAAATTACTACATAGAAATCTGTTGTATTTCTATACATTAACACCGAAAGATCAGAAAGAGAAATTAAAGAAACAATCCCAGTTACCATCACAACAAAAAAGAAAAAATACCTAGGAATAAACCTGCCTAAGGAGAAAAAAGACCTGTACTCTGAAAACTATAAGATGTTGATGAAAGAAATCAAAGATAACACAAGTAGATGGAAAAAAAATATACCATGTCCTTGGATTAGCAGGATCAATATTGTCAAAATGATTATACTACCCAAGGCAATCTACAGATTCAGTGCAATCCCTATAAAACTACCAACAACATTTTCCACAGAACTAGAACAAAACATCTTAAAATTTGTATGGAGACACAAAAGACCCTGAATAGTCAAAGCAATCTTGAGAAAGATATTGGAGCTCAAGGAATCAGGCTCCTTGACTTCAGACTACACTACAAAGCTACAGTAATCAAAACAGTATAATACTGGCACAAAAATAGAAATATAGATCAATGGAAGAGGATAGAAAGCCCAGAAATAAACCCATGAACCTATGGTCAATTGATCTATGACAAAGAGGCAATGGAAGAAAGGCAGTGTCTTCAATAAATGGTACTGGGAAAATTGGGCAGCTACATGTAAAAAAAAATGAAATTAGAACATTCTTTAACACCACACACAAAAATAAACTCAAAATGAATTAAAGATCTAAATGTAAGACTGGTTATAAAATGTCTTAGAGGAAGACATAGGGAGGACACTCTTTAACATAAATTGTAGCAATATCTTTTCCAAGCTGTTTCCTAGAGTAATGGGAATAAAAACAACAATAAACAAATGGGATGTAATTAAACTCAAAAGCTTTTGCACAGCAAAGGAAACCATAAATAAAATGAAAAGACAACCCACAGAATGGGAGAAAATATTTGCAAATGATGCAACAAGTAACTCTTGCAGCTCAATACAAAAAAAAAAAAGCCAATGAAAAAATACACAGAAGACCTAAATAGGCATTTCTCCAAAGACATACAGATGGCCAAGAGGCACATGATAAGATGTTCAACTTCACTAATTATTAGAGAAATGCAAATTAAATCTGCAATAGGTATCACCTCACACCAGTCAGAATGACCATCATCAAAAAATCTACAAACAATAAATGCTGGAGAGGGTGTGGAGAAAAGGGAACCCTCCTAACACTGTTATGGGAATGTAAATTGGTACAGCCACTATGGAGAACAGTATGGAGGTTCCTTAAAAAACTAAAAATAGAGCCACCATATTATCCAGCAATCTCACTCCTGGGCATATATCCAGAGAAAAACATTGGTTGAAAGGGTACATTCACCCCAATGTTCACTGCAGCACTGTTTACAATAGCCAAGACATGGAAGCAACCTAAATGTCCATCGACAGATGAATGAATAAAGATGTAGTACATATATACAATGGAATATTACTTAGCACTTAAAAGGAATGAAATAATGCCATTTGCAGCAACATGGATGGACCTGGGGATTATCATACTAAGTGAAGTAAGTCTGACAGAGAAAGACAAATATCATATATAGCTTATATGCAGAATCTTTAAAAAAAATGATATAAATAAACTTATTTACAAAACAAAAACAGACTCCCAGACTTAGAGTATGACCTTATGGTTACTGGTGGAGCGGTGGGAAGGGTTGGGGGAAGGGATAGATTGGGAGTGTGGGATTGACATGTACTCACTGCTATATTTAAAATAGATAATCAACAAGGACCTACTGTACAGCACAGGGAAATTTGCTCAATATTTTGTAAAAACCTAAATGGGAAAACATTTGAAAAAGAATAGATAAATGTATAAGTATAACTAAATCACTTTGCTGTACACCTGAAACTAACACAACACTGTTAATCAACTATTCTCCAATATAAAATAAAAATTTAAAAAAAGGAATATCTGGATCTTAACCTAAGTACCTTTCTTTTTCTTGCCCCTTCAGAATGGAAAAAACTAAATTTATAACACAAAATAGTCATTTTTGCCAGAAAATGAACTTAAAATCTCAACCTTTAGGCTTCTATTTATAAGATAAAAGTGACCACTTCCATTTAATTCATTCATTCAACACATATATATTTAGGTCTGAGATGAGTCAGGCACTGTCCTAAGTGCTGGAAATAAAGTGCTGGAGATAAAGAGGTAAAATCCTTATTGGAACTTATGTTCTAGTGAGAAAGAAAGGCAGTACAGAAAAAAAAAGAAAAAGCTAACTAACGAATTCAATTTAAAAACCTTCAGATAAATGTAAATTCTATGAAGAAAAATATTGCAGGTAAAGTTAGGGGTCTGGAAGGTGAGGGACTGAATTTAGTTAGGGGGTCAGAGAAGGCCTCTGAGTAGGTATATAAATGACATGAAGGAACACACTGCACACAGGTCTAGGCAGCCAACTTTCCAGATGGAGGGACTATTAAATGCAAATTCTCTAAGGTGGAAAATGCTTAGATACTAAAAGATAAACAGAAGGCCAATATGGGCTGGAGAATGAATGAGGGGGAGGACACACTAGAGAAGGAGGTCAGAGAAGTGGACAAAGGCCAGAGCATGTTGACTGACCCCATCCTGGCATATTTGACCTAATCATAATATATAATTAACAACAAGGATAAGGGAACTTTATAATAAATAGTTATCAAATTTTAACATTTCAAGAGATAAGAAAGACTTCCTATATCTTAAAGGACAAAATAATAATTCATTGTGATTTAATAAGATAATCTTAGTTGTTTCACTAACTAACTTTATACTAGTGGGCAGCAGCTCAGTTAACTTATATAATAGACCTTAGTTTCTCTATCTTTTTAATAAGAGGATTGGATTACATTATTGTACTTTTTTTCAACTCTGAAAATTGATTTAGAGAATTTTCCTCCTATGGAATGAAACAACAATCCAAATCCAGCAAAAAGAAATAAACAAGGAATAAGTGGAACCATAGTGTTCTTTAAATTTTTAAATTATCTTTCAGATGAGGACGTTCTGAAATGCTCTGAAAATCCCTAGGAATTTGCAACTACTTTTAGGTTTCAGGAAATAATATGATCATAAAGAAAAAGTAAAGCACAGAAGTCTAATATATTCTGATTTAGGGCTTTAAGGGTCAATTTGTACCTAATTTTTCAAATTCTCTAATCAAGTGAATTTTTTATGACATTTCCAAATATTTCACACATTATATTGCACACTGGCCCTCTTCTGATTTATTATGTTTTGAAATGTCATTCATATACTATAAAATTCACCATTTTGAAGTATAAAATTCACCATTTTGAAGTATAAAATTCATTGGTTTTTAGGATATTTACAAGGTTGTGTGACCATCATCACTTTTTAATTCCAGAATATTTTCATCAACCCCCAAAGAAATCTTGTGCCCCTTAGTAGTTACTCTCCTCCCCCTTTACCCCCTCAATGGGCAAACATTAACTTGCTTTCAGTTTCTATGGATTTCTGTATTATGGACATTTAATATAAATGAAATTATACAACATGTAGCATTTCTTTGGCTTGGCTTCTTTCATTCAGCATGAGGTTTTCAAGTTTCATCTACATTGTAGCATGTATCAGTATCCCATTCATTTTTAGCTGAATAATATTCCATTGTATGAATATGACACATTTTATTTATCCATTGAGCAGTTGATGGACATTTACATTTCTTCTATTTTTTGGCTATTATAAATAATGCTGCTATGAACTTATATGCAAGTTTTTGTGTAAACATATGGTTTTTAGGAGTAGATTTCTGGATCATATAACTCTATGCTTAACTTTTTGAGGAACTGCCAAACTATTTTCCAAGGCAGCTGCACCATTTTACATTCCCACCAGCTATGTATAAAGGTTCCAGTGTCTCCACATCCTTGCCACTCCAGCATATTTTTGGACTAATCAATGGATGTGTTTTGGAAGAGAGAGGAGATAGGAATTTTTTTCAGATCACATATAGAGTAATTCAAATTTAAATAAATTTTAAATAAACTGTTTTGCAAACAAACACTCTTTACTGTAGCTGTTTTATAAAGTTAGTCTCCTTTAAGATAATTGCAAAGCCAGGCATGTGTGTGCTATTATTGATTCTTATGATAGTGTATTTTTATCTGTAATATATTCAGAATAACACTTTATTCCTTTTTTTATAATCCAGAGACATTTTATGTGTTTGATATTCTATCCAAAGGAGAGGAAAATTTACAGATGATGCCTATCACATCTCAGAGTAGATTGACAGGGCATAACTGCATGGTCACAAAAAGGTGAAACAGAATAAGATTGGGGCCTAGGGCTAGATTCTAGGTCAGCTGCCAATGGACATTATTGTGTCCTTGGAGCATTCTAATCCCAAATTATTTCTCAGGTATATGATCAGCATCAATAGTGAAACTATACCAAGATGCTCCCTCAGGGAAAAGTGATCCTTGAAAAGGCAATCAGGAGATATTCAGAGCTCCAGAAAGACAGTTTTGGGGACATGTGAAAAATAGGTAACTAGTTCCTTGCTCCAGGATGAGAAATTGCTGGCAGTGTTTTAGTTCCAGGGGTGTGGACCTAGCAGAAGTGTGACTGTCTTAAGAGAGGTCTGAAATACTAAGCAGGTTACGAAAATAATCATGTGAAAAAGGGAGCCAAAATCAAAACCAGATAGGAAGAATTATGTGTTAACATAGGCACCTGATCGTAGATGCAGGAACCTCATTATTGGAATAAGAGAATAAAGATGAAAAATGTGACCTGAGAGAAGTCATTGGTCAGCAATGGCTGTGCTCCAGGTTAGAGGGAAGCAGATAAAATTCCTAAAGCCCAGTGATGAGCCCTGGGGCCTGATGTCCCTAGTTGGCCTGAGAGGGGGTTGACTCAGGAAAACCAGTTCATTGCTGGTTAACAGGGGTTCTGTATGCCTGGGAAAGTGATTTAAATCTGAATCTG
The DNA here is from genome assembly GCF_003676395.1 of Aethalodelphis obliquidens. Lineage (NCBI taxonomy): Eukaryota > Metazoa > Chordata > Mammalia > Artiodactyla > Delphinidae > Aethalodelphis > Aethalodelphis obliquidens. The sequence continues at coordinate 2,066,927 of NW_020838037.1, read as the reverse complement.
AAGTTGCTTACGTATTTCCCTTCTCTAGTTTGTTTTATTTTGAAAATTGGGAAATTATTCTGAAAATTAGTGAAACTCTGGTTGGGAGAATAGGGTTTTACCTTTGAGAGGAGACAAGCATAGGTAGGAGAAAATAAGACAAGGGCTGCTAATATCTACAAGTTATTACATTTAAGAAGGAAAACAAAGGCATCATCAAGGTAGGTGCATTTTAACAAAATGGGACTCATCCTTTGTTTTTTTTTCCATTTTTTCACCTCCTCACACCCCAAATACACACACACACAAATCCAGTCACGTCTTATAGGTTCACTTTTGTTAATGTGCCTTATACTGGCCCCCTTCTCTCTATCCTCCCTCTTTAGTACCTCATGAATTTTTTTTTTAATTTGCAGAACTTCCACAGATTACTAGTCTTTTTCTCTTGAGACCACTTTTGCCAATGCTTTTAACTCTCCCTCTTCATCAATTTCTGTCTGAAACAGAAACACTGTCTGAAAGATATTATAAAACCTCAAACTACTCACATTATTCCCATGACAAAAATCTTTCAGAAGCTCTACATCACTTGTAGTCATTATGTCTAGATTTGGCCCCTGCTTACCTTTCCAGCCTCATCACATGTGAGAGCCCTTTTTTAATTCCATGTTTTGCTTACATAAAACTAATTTAAAAGTTACCTAAAATCACAAGTTTTTTGCTAGATTTTAGGTATTTGCATTTTATGTTTTTCTTTCTTGGAAAGTTTTTGCCTCCTGACTCATTTTGACCATTAACTCCTATTAGCTTTCTACTATTCTATAGAATATATCATGGCATATTACAATTTCCTTTTGTTCTCTTGGTTCAACTGCATTAATATCACTGTCACCTCTATGGTGTAAGCTCCATAGAAGAATAGACTGTGTCATAGTTCTGTTTAGTTATTAAAGGCTTGGCCTATAGTAATGTGCTCCATATCTCTTTGATTAGGAGTGAGCATGCATGGCCAAATGTATTGGTAATGAAGACAGATTTAGAGCTTTCTTTTATTAATAAAGGTCTTAGAACCTGTAGTATAGAACAGTACGTCATCATTTACTACCTTGGTATAAACAATAACGTGTCATTATTAGCTTTTCTGTGTCTTAGTTGCCTCACATATAAAACAGGATTAATACATATAGCTACTGTAGGACATTAATATAGGATTTTAATAAAATGAGATAAAACATGAAAAGGGTTGGGAAAGTGTCTGGCACACAGTAAGCATGTAACAAATGTGTGTGATAGTGATGATAATGATGGTAGTGTGATGGTTATGATAATGATAGTGATGTTTTCCATTTGAATAAGCTAGTCCTGTATTTGTGTCTTTTTGGAAACTGTGGAAAGGGGAAATGAAACCATTATGTATTAAGTACTGTTACTTTCATAAAATTTTTTGACTTAATCTACTCAGGCCATTTTTATTAGTAAGGAAGCTGACTTAACGAAGGGAAAACATTTATCTAGTGCACACGTTAACTGTCAGGCATTCTATTTAGGACTCTAACATGGGTTATATTGGATCATATCATTACTCTGATAAAACTGTTTTGAACAACTGAGGATGACATATTTCCATATCTATAATCATAATTAGTAAAATCTTGCCTCTGCTGAAACTCTTACAAGGACGTGATCCAAACTGAAGTATATATTAAACAAAAATGGGTAGTTCCTTTCCTTTTAGTTCTTGGAATTCTATGAAGTATATCTTAAATCAAAAAATTAATAGTTTCTTTCTTTTAGTTCTTACAATTCTCTGGTGTAATGAAAAGCACTTGAGGTTTGGAAAAAGAAGTGTTCTTGCTCTGCTTTTCTTCTTAGGCAACACCTAAGTGTGAAGATTCTTTTAAAAGGATATAAACAAATTGAAGCAGTCAGAAGGGAAAGATCAGGATCATGAAGTGACTGAAAGGAGGTAATACTGAAAAAGTGGGAGGAACCAAGGAAAAAGTAGACTCAAGGAACAAAAAACAATGGCTTTCTTTGAATATTTGATATTCTGTCATGTAAATAAACATTTTCATACGACTATAATAGGCAGAATTGTAACCATTGGTTATAAGGCACAGAGAAATGTATTTGGCCTCAATATAAGAAAAATTTTTCTAATAAAAGGAGTTGTAAAAGGAAGGGCAAGCTTACAAGAACCAAGTTCCCCGTACCTGGAGGTGATTTCAAAGGGAATTCAAAATGATCTAATTAGATGACATTCAAGATGCCATCCAACTCTGAAAGTCTATAATCTTGGCTAGTTCATGGAGAATATATGATGTTCCTAGCATTATCAACCTCATTTACCTTTCTTATAATCTTATTCCATGTAGAGTTAATTATTATTTTGTGCATCTACTGTTATGATGTGATACTGTAGAAGGATTATGAACTTGAAATTAAACAGACTTGATTTCCAATCCTGAGTTTGCCATTTACTTTTTGAGGACATTGTGCAGTTTCTCTAGGCCTCAGTACTTTTATTTCTAAAATAGGAATACTATTCATTTCATAGCAAGTTTTAATAAAGTGAAATATGTGAAGTACCTACCACGTGGTAGTGGTCAACAAATAAAGCCATCAGTACCATCTGATTTTGACATGAAAGACTACTGAGAGAAAATAATTTATTTTCCAGTAAAGTTTTTGTTAAAATCTAACATATATACAAGCAAACACTCAAAGTACAATATAAATAATTGGTTAGATGAATTTTCTTAAAGTAAACTGTCTTTTAAAAATACAAATAAATTTTAACATGCATGTGGGAGGATGGTATTCAATTTAAAGGAGATAATAATCACATATTATTGGGTATGTGATATAAAAAGAACTGAGGATTGGGGCATGATATTTTTGCCATTTTATTATTTTTTATATATAATTAACAAATTATGAGTGCATATATTTATGAATATTGCCAAGGTAAATACCTTGTAACTAGCATCCAAATAGAATATTACCCCAGAAGTTCCTTCATCTTCCCTCTCAGTCTTTAAGGATAGATTTTTTTTCAGTATATGGCATGTAGCAGATTTTTTTCATATATTGATTTTTTGCATATATATATATATATATATATATATATATATATATATATACACTTAGAATAGTGCTTCTAAAGCTAGGCATGCATCTGAATTACCTGGAGGGTTTGTCAGAAACTGAAATCTGAAGCCCCACTTTCAGAGTCTCCAAATCAGTAGGTCTGGGGTGGGGACTAAGAATTTGCAGTTATAACAAGTGGTACTGAGTCTCAACTATTCTCAATTGGTACTGATGCTTTTGGCCCAGGAATCACATTTTGAAGCTCATTGATCTATAGTACTCTATTCAATGAATATACCATACTTATTTATACATTATACTGCCGATATAAATTTGGATATTATGAATAATGCATATTTGGTCACATTTGTACATTTGCTTGGGTGGGTAGATAGATTAATAGATAAATAAAAATTATAGGGTCATGGTTTATGCATATATTTATTCATATATTATATTGTCTGAAAGCTTAAAAGTAGTACCACTAACTTGTAATCCCACCAGTAAAAGGGAGACCTGGTTGCTTTATACATGTAACAGCTTTTACATTAAAAAATTTATTGGGCTTCCCTGGTGGCGCAGTGGTTGAGAGGCCTCCTGCCGATGCAGGGTACACGCGTTCGTACCCCGGTCTGGGAAGATCCCACATGCCGCAGAGTGGCTAGGCCCGTGAGTCATGGCCGCTGAGCCTGCGCGTCCAGAGCCTGTGCTCCGCAACGGGAGAGGCCACAACAGTGAGAGGTCCACGTACAGCAAAAAAAAAAAAAAAAAAAAAAAAAAAATTATCTACACTATATATGTAATGGTAGCTCATGATTTTAACTTGTATTTCTCTGATAACTAATAGTATTGAATATATTGGCACATGCTTCATTTAAATATCCTCTTTTGAAGTACCCTTTTAAGACCTGTTCAATTTTATACTGGTTTATCTGTATTTTTCTTATTAATTGATAGGACTTCTTCGTCTATTTATTGGATATAAGGACTGTCTATATGGGGTGTCTAGGAAGATGAAGACAACAGATGGTCTCACAGAGATATCCATGGTCCAGAGCAAAGGAAAAAACACCAGAATTAAGTTCTAGCCCTCAATGGTGAAGGAGAAATATATGAAAGATCTCTCAGACCTGAAGGATATTTATGGAAATGAGGGGCATCACTGAGGCAACCTGTAAATATCCCAGTCCAGATGGGAAGACAGGCATCTCCACAGATACCTTTGAGTATAAATGACTTGAATGCAGAATGGTCCCTCCTCCAACACCTCAGCTCTATATAAGACCACCAAAATTTAGGCAAAAGCAGAGGAAAGGGGAGATGGAAACCGAATAACATCAAGTTTCTCCTATCCAACAGAATAAGCTCTCAAAATTAGAATGAATTTAAATCAGAAAAATACACTTAAATTTCCTGCTCACTTGAATTTGTGAATAAAATTGTAGAGAAAACTGGATGATATTCTCATTCTTCAAAGAAGATTTCATTTTCATAATTTTTATTTTTAATTTAAATTTTAATATTTATTGGAGTTTATATTATTTCATTGCTTCTTTCTCAAATTGCAATCCATGTATTGGCTTAAATCAAATTTCAGGCTGAGAAAGTTACAGTGCTAAAAGACAAAATGCTGCTAATTTTTTGTCTTTGTCACCAAGAGTCTTGTGACTGCATGCAAGTAGCAAAGGAGGAGAAACAGGATTTCCCCATATTGAAGCAAAAGATTCCGTTTTCATTTGACCAATAAATGTAGCATATCTATTCAAGGAATACTAGGAAAAGGGAAATAGTGACCTACACAGGTCCTTCTTTAACCAGGGTTCTCAGGACTATGCATGCCTGACACAAAAACCATATTCTGTGTCCGTAAGACTGATTTTAGATTATGTGGAGAATAAAGTATAGCAGTGAATATCAGAAAAACAACTTATAAAATGACTAAATCCTTCCCCTAGAACCAGTGACACTTAGAAGTATTTTTGATTGAATACTTTTAGATCTTTTCCAAACCAATGCTATACTAAAATGCAAGCCATGTTCTATGACTATCCTTAGCTGACTCCCATGATTTTTCATTTCTTACAGAGTTGTAATATTCTTCAGATTCTTGCAGTGATTAGTGAATGAAAGTATTAGAAAACAGTAAAATCAGTTAATTACCTAATGTTCTAAAATGGAATACATATTTAAATTGCAGCTCTATTTTTATAATAAAAGTATAAAAGCATGTAACTTTATAAAAGCATGCTATAAACCTTACAGAGATGTCATGGTACTTTTTATATAACTTCATGAAAGAATTTAAAATCAAGACTTATTCAACAATATTTTATTTGGGAAAAAAACAGTGATACTTATATATCTTGAAGATAAAATGATCTTTTAGCTTCTTCAAAAAATAATCTAGAACTGAAATATTTTTAAAATATCCGAAACTAAAATTTCTGACTCGTAGTACTGTGACACCTTAGATACAGGTAAACTTAAGATATAACAAGTTTCTTCCATCTTCTGAAACCTAGAATGTTTTTTTTTTCTGAAATATCATATGCGTTGTTGGAAAATTACAAAATGCTTTAATACTCTAAGTGTAAAAATGTATAGAGAACCACATCATAAATATTTGTGTACTCACAAGCTGCTTTGTCACATTTACTTCAGATATTTCATTTTTAAAAGATAAAAGAATGCAGGTGGGGTTAAAGTTCTCCTTGTAACATTATCTATTTCATTTCTCCTCTCCCTGCCTCTGCTATGGCTACCATTAGCCTGAAATGCGTGTTGTGGCAGATTGTATTTTACAAAAATGGCCACAGTAATATCCAGCATCTCACATGTGCTTCTCAATGTGGCTGTGAAAATCTTGCAATAAGAGATGGAGCTTATTGCTTCTTCCCCTTGAATCAGAGCAACTGCTGAGACTGCTTTGACCAATGGCAGATGTGATGCTAGGTCGGTTCTGAGCAGTCTTCAACTGGCTTGCACTTTCTGTCTCCTGACTCATAAAAGCCATCCACCATGTAAGAAGTATGACACAATTGAGATTGCCACGTTGTGGGAAGTTAAGTTCCATGGAGAGGCCCTGGAATGTGAAGAAAAACAACAAAGAGTATCCAGGCACAGAACTTTCTAGTGACTCCAACCCAGGTGCTGTACTTTGGCAGCCCTAAGAAAAGTCCAAGCATAAACCATCCAAATGAGCCCAATCAGCTCACAGAACATGACAAAATTAGTAAATTGTTTCAAGACATCAAGTTTTAAGGTGATTTGTTACATAGCACTAAAAAAACTGAAAGAGGTGTGTGTAATCTTGCACAATGATTTCGTATATCTGTATGTATCCCAAAATATAGTATTTTCACTTATTTTTGAAATATACATAAATGTCATCACATTTTATATATTCTTCTGAAATCTACTCTTCACCGAATATAAATATGCTTATCAATTTTTATCATTTTTTATTTTATTATGAAATGTTATGCCTGCTAAAGAATATATATACTTAAATGCAAAGCAATTGTAAATAGTAATAGTAGCATAATGAACATAGTTGTACCTACCATCTAGTTACAAGATTAGAACTTTAATATGCTTATTGAAGCTATCTTGTATTATACCCTTACTGATCTATTTGTTACCATCCCTCTTCCACACAGGTAACCACTATTCTTAATATTTTGTTTATTATTCTTTTGATTTTATTTAATTGCACTATATGTGCTAATATTTAAAGCAAATATTTTTGTTCTTCTAATATTTTATATAGAAGTTGAACTGTTGAACTATACTACCTTTTTTCCACCTTAATATTTGTGAAGTCTTATGTAAGTTTGGTTCATTCATTTTCAATGTTTTATATTATTTTATTGTAAAAATATATATTCATCCATTATCTTGTTGATAAATATTTGAATTGCTTTGAATATTTTTGCAAAAAGGAAACCTGCTATGACTATTTTATATTATAATAAATGTCAATTATAAATAAATTAATAAATTATATGAAACAATCTAACAGAGAGGATCAAATATAACAATAAAGAATTGATCAGTTAAAAAGGCAGAAAATGAGGATGAAGAAAGAAAAATAATTGATTAGTTTAAAATGAATAACAAGACAGTGAGTTAAATCCAACTATATGAATATTATATAAATATCTAAATATGTGTGCATCTATAAGGAGAACTTCAAAATGTATGATATAAAAACTGATGGAAATAAAGGGAGAAATAGACAAGTACACAAGCATGGTTGGATATTTGAAAGCCCCCCTCTTTGTAACTGATAGAACAATTGTTAGAAAAAAACATTGAGGATATAGCTTTGAAAATCTTCTCCAACAGTAACATGACCAATCAGTCAAATAAAATTTGACTTTATCAAATGGACATTTTTAAGACATTATACCTAATACCTGCACAATACATATTATTTTCCCAATGGCATATGGAATATTCTCAAGGAAGTCCATATGTTGAACAATAAAACAAGTTCCAATTTTAAGATATTGGAATTTATAGAGTATACCCAAACCAAAGTAGAATTAAATTAGAAATCAAGAATAATAAAATAATTAGAAAATACCCACATATTTGGAAATTAAACAACATACTTCTAATTAAACAACATACATCTAAATTAAACAACATACTTCTAACAACATACTTCTAATCCACGAGTCAAAGAAAACTTCATGAGGGAATTTATAGAACATTTTGAACTGAATGAAAATAACATTACAACATTTTACAACTGTGAGGTACCAATAGTGTTCAAAGGAGATTGTAGTTTTAAATGCTTATATTAGATAATAATAAAGGTTTAAAATCAATCAGCAATAGGAAGCTATAAAGTAAGGGCAAATCAAACCCAAACAAGGGTAGAATGAGGGAAATAATAAAGGTATATAAAGACATGAACAGAAATCAGTATATTAGAAAACAAACCAACAATAGAGAAAAATCAATAAAACCAAAAGTTTGCTCTTTTAAGATATTAATAAAATTGTTAAATCTCTAGAAAAAAGGGAAAATTCAAATAACCAATATCATAAATGAATTATTAAATTTTATAGAAATTAAAAGAATAACAATATTTTATGAGTAAATTATCCCAATAAATTAGAAAATGTTGATGAAACAGATAAGTTATTTGAAAAACATATGACCAGGGACTTCCCTGGTGGTCCAGTGGTTAAGACTTCGCCTTCCAATACAGGGGGTGTGATCCCAGGTTGGGGAGCTAAGATCCCACATGCCTCGTGGCCAAAAAACCAAAACAAAAGCAATATTGTAACAAATTCAACAAAGACTTTAAAAATGGTCCAAATCTGGGCTTCCCTGGTGGCGCAGTGGTTGAGAGTCCGCCTGTCAATGCAGGGGACACGGGTTCGTGCCCTGGTCCATGAAGATCCCACGTGCCGCGGAGTGGCTGGGCCCGTGAGCCATGGCCGCTGAGCCTGCGCGTCCGGAGCCTGTGCTCCGCAACGGGAGAGGCCGCAGCAGTGAGAGGTCCGTGTACCGCCAAAAAAAAAAAAAAAAATGTGAATAGCCATGTATCTGTGAAAACAATTGGATTTGTAATTAAACATCTTTCCACAAAGAAAATCCCAAGTTCAGATTGATTCATTGGTGATTTCTACAAATTAGGGAGAAATACCAGCAATTTTTTAAAAATAAATTTATTTGGCCGTGTTGGGTCTTCATTGCTGTGCATGGGCTCCCTCTAGTTGAAGCGAGCAGAGGCTCCTCTTCATTGTGGTGAGCGGGCTTCTCATTGTGGTGGCTTCTCTTGTTGCAGAGCACAGGCTCAAGGTGTAGGGGCTTCAGTAGTTGTGGCATTCGGGCTCAGTAGTTTTGGTGCATGGGCTTAGTTGCTCTGCGGCATGTGGGATCTACCAGGATCAGGGATCGAACCCGTGTGCCCTGCATTGGCACCAGGGAAGTACAGCAATATTATACACACTGTTGCAGAAAATGGAGGAAAATGGAAAACTTCTCAACCTTTTTTATGAGATCAGTTTAATCCTAATACCAAAAGTAGATAAAGATATTAGAAGGTGAGAAAGTTAATATTTCTCATGAACACAGATGCTAACATCCTCAACATAATATTAGTAAATTAAATCCAGCCTTATACAAAAAATGATAATACTTATGAAGTGCTCAAATAAAAGACATAAAGTTTGGGAAGAGTAATAAACCTTTCTTCATAGATTGTCTTATTGTGTATATAAACAAATCCTAAGGAAGGTATTGAAAAAAATCTTAAAACTAATAGTGATTTATTTTCAATACAGGTCAACATACAAAAATGTTAATTTCTATATATCAGCAACAAATATTTGGAAAAAGAAATAAACAATGCCATTTTAATAGAATCAGAAAATACAGAATACTTAGAAATAAATTCAGTGACTGACATCCAAGATCTCTATGATGATAATTGCAAAAAAAAAAAAAAAGATTCTGAGAAAAATCAAAGTCCAAAAATACATCGAAATAAATAAAATGTGTAAAGACCTATACACTGAAAACCCCAAAATTTCTAAGAGAAATGAAAGACAAACTGAAAGTGAAATATGATGGTCATGGATATTTTAAGTTATCAAGTCTTTCCCATAAGATCATTTTTTTAACATCTTTATTGGAATATAATTGCTTTACAATGGTGTGTTAGTTTCTGCTTTATAACAAAGTGAATCAGTTATACATATACATATGTTCCCATATCTCTTCCCTCTTGCGTCTCCCTCCCTCCCACCCTCCCTATCCCACCCTTCTAGGTGGTCACAAACCACCGAGCTGATCTCCCTGTGCTATGTGAAGATCTTTAAATTGAATACAATCACAATAAAAACTCCAACAAACATTTTTGCTGTAAAATGATACTAAGATTAAAATTGACACTAAGATTGCTCAATTTAGCTGGAATGAAAAGAACTTGGAGGAGTCAAATCACCTTCAGAAGGAAAATTTAAGGACATATGTAAAATAACAGAAACCAATAGAGTATGGTATTGGAATAGAAAGACAATTAGACCCGTGGAAGAATGGAATTCAGAAATAGACAGACACACATACAGTCATCTGATTTTTCCCAATTATCTATTCAATACAATTAGGGAAATAATGCATTTTTAAAGAAATTTTGATTGATAAAATAAACTCTTCATTCATCCATATATTTATCATTGTACTGTTTGCTATTTCTTCTTCACTTTTCTATCTTCCATATTGAATCATCTTTCTTTAGCCCAAGGAAATATTTTGGTATTTTATTTATTGCTTGTCCATTTCTGAACAATATTGTTTCACTTTTTTTCTGAACTTTTTATTTATATTTTGTTTACTGTGTAAGTAATTAGGGACTGAACATGTTTATTTCATTTTCTTCTTGCTTCTGTTGTTTCTGGTGAGAAGTTAACTGTTAGTCTAATTGTTTTTCCTTTAAAAGTATTATGTTTTTTTCCTCACTGACTTTGGTTTTCAGAAATTTCCCGGTGATGTTTCTATGTTAAACTTCTTTTAAAATTTTTCAGTCTTAAGGTTCATAGGACTTCTTTAATTCATGGTTTCTTGTATTTTATGGATTGTTTCAAGAAATTTCTAAGCCATTATCTTTTCAAATTGGAAATTATATTTGGAAAAGTAATTGTTGCAATAATTTGAGTTCTAGGAATCTGTTTTCAGAGACGATTTTATTTTCCTTATTTGGTGGCACTGGCAATCTAAAGTCACTTTAATCCAAAGTCAGAGAGTCAGAATTTTTGAGAGTTAGAAATTTACTTGCCTAAAGCTGGACAACTTCTGAATTATGTCTAGTTTATCTTTACTCCCAGCATGCAGCCCTTCAGATGGGAAAAGAGTCATGCTTTTGCCTTTGCCAGTATCTAGGTTCCACTTTTATTTCCAAGACCTGAGTCTATCAGATGTCCTGCACAAAGTTGTGCCAAATACTCCCAGGGAAAAGCATTTCAAAACGCAGAGTTCATTCTCAGAATTTCCCTTAACCTCATTACTTACTATTTTATTTGTATTCTGCCTTCCATATAATTTTAAAAATTATTTTGCCCTGCTATGGTGGTTTTCCTCAATAAGACTTAATAGTCAAACTATGTTAATCTATTATTGCTGGAATTAGAAGACCAAGGGCACTGTCTGTTCAAGTATTACATTTCTTTCATTATTTCTGTTGTATCTCACTGAAACTCTCATTAGACATATGTTAGAACTTCTTCTGTCTTCAGAGTTTTTTAATATTTCTTTCATATAAGCAATCTTTGTATCTCTTTCTCTCTCTTTTGGGCAATTTTCTTAGCTGTGTCTTCTAATTATCCAGTTGTGAGTTATCTGCTTTTTAATCCACTTAGAATCTACTTTTATTTATTACATTAGCTTTCATATTTAAGATGTTATTTTCTCAATATTTTCAAATTAGGTGACACTTTGTTCCCTGTGTTTATTCTTGTTCATTGTGGTTTCCCTTCCATCTCTTAAAATATTTTAAATGTACCATGGTACCTTTTAGATAAGTCTATAATTTCTAGTTCTTGATGTTCCAGTTCTCTTATTGATTGTGTTGGGTGACTTTCCCTCATAGTGGTTTCCACATTGTCTTAAAATGTTTATTGAAAACTCCCTTTTAGGGATAGTTTGCTTTTTATGTTTCAAGAATCTCATACATTCCTGTTGTTGAAGTGACCTTATGGTGTAATTCTAATTTTTTTCTGCTAGAGCTCTGTGGGTTTCTTGGGTCCTAAACAAATTATTTTGGTCAATTCCTTTATCTTGGGAGTCTCACATCTTCAGGAGAATTTAACATGCATAGCTTATATGCTTGGAGTCTTAATTTCTCACAGGAAATTGTTTCTCCGTCACCAGGGGTCCCAGAAAAAGCAAACATTTTTACTGCTTTAGGTGCTTTTCATGGATGCATAGCCTTTTTCGGTCCCAGCTTGATGCAGTCTTTTCAACTACAATTCTGAACTTGACCAAGTCCAATGTTATTTATTATTTCCCTGTGTGCTTATTAAAACACTAGATACTGTTTTGGGGGGCTCTTTCTCAGATATGATACCAAATGATATCAGACCACTTTTACCAGTATGACTTTTAGTTCCTGCTTTATTCTGACAATTGGGATTTACCTCTGTATTATCTAACTCTGTATTGTTAATTTTTATTGTTTTAAATTAATTTTTCTTGGAGTATAGTTGCTTTACAGTGTTGTGCTAGTTTTTACTGTACAGCAAAATGAATCAGCGCTATATATATATATATATATATATATATATATATATATCCCCTCGTTTTTGGATTTAATCCTATTTAGGTCACCACAGTGCAATAAGTAGAGTTCCCTGTGCTATACAGTGAGTTCTCATTAGTTATCTATTTTATACATAGTATCAATAGCATATAGGTGTTGATCCCAATCTCCCAATTCCTCTGACCCCCCCCCCCCCTTTCCCCCTTGGTATCCATACATTTGTTCTCTATGTCTCTATTTCTGCGTGGCAAATAAGTTCATCTATACCATTTTTCTATATTCCACATATATGCTTTAATATACAACATTTGTTTTTCTCTTTCTGACTTATTTCACTTTGTATGACACTCTCTAGGTCCATCCATGTCTCTACAAATGGCCCAATTTTGTTCTTTTTTATGGCTGAGTAATATTCCATTTTATATATGTACCACATCTCCTTTATCCATTCCTCTGTTGATGGACATTTAGGTTGCTTCCATGTCCTGGCTATTGTAAATAGTGTTACTTTGAACATTGGGGTTCATGTGTCTTTTTGAATTATGGTTTTCTCTGGGCATATATCCAGAAGTGGGATTGCTGGGTCATATGGTATTTCTCTTTTTAGTGTTTTAAGGAACCTCCATACTGTTCTCCATAGTGGAGAACATCAATTTACATTCCCACCAACAGTGCAAGTGGGTTCTCTTCTCTCTACACCCTCCCCAGCATTTATTGTTTGTAGATTATCTGGTGATGGCCATTCTGACCGGTGTGAGGTGATACTTCATTTTGGTTTTGATTTGCATTTCTCTAATGATTAGTGATGTTGAGCATCCTTTCATGTGTTTGTTGGTAATCTGTATATTCTTTGAAGAAATGTCTATCTAGGTCTTCTGCACAATTTTGTATTGGGTTGTTTGTTTTTTTGATATTCAGCTGCAAGGGCTGTTTGTGTATTTTGGAGATTAATCCTTTGTCAGTTGCTTCATATGCAAATATTTTCTCTCATTCTGAGGGTTGTCTTTTTGTCTCGTTTACAGTTTCCTTTGCTGTGCAAAAGTTTTGAAGTTTAATTAGGTTCCATTTATTTATTTATTTTTATTTCCATTACTCTAGGAGGTGGGTCAAAGAAGATCTTGCTATGATTTATGTCAAAGAGTGTTCTGCTTATGTTTTCCTCTAAGAGTTTTATAGTGTCTGGACTTACATTTAGGTCTTTAATCCATTTTAAGATTATTTTTGTGTATGGTGTTAGGGAATATTCATAATAAAGGCCATATATGACAAACCCACAGCAAACATTATTCTCAATGGTGAAAAACTGAAAGCATTTCCTCTAACATCAGGAACAAGACAAGTGTGTCCATTCTCATCGCTCTTATTCAGCTTATTTTTGGAAGTCCTAGCCATGGCAATCACAGAAGAAAAAGAACTAAAAAGAATCTAAATTGTAAAAGAAGAAATAAAACTGTCACTGTTTGCAGATGACATGATACTATACATAGAAAATCCTAAAGATGCCACCAGAAAACTACTAGAGCTAATCAATGAATTTGATAAAGCTGCAGAATACAAAATTAATACACAGAAATCTCTTGCATTCCTATACACTAACAATGAAAGGGCAGAAATAGAAATTCAGGAAACAGTCTCACTTACCATTGCAACAAAAATAATAAAATACCTGGGAATAAACCTACCTAAGGAGGCAAAATACTTGTATGCAGAAAACTTAACGTACTAATGAAAATAATCAAAGATGACACAGAAGAACATATACTATGTTCTTGGATTGGAAGAATCAATATTGGGAAAATGACTATACTACCCAAAACAATCTACAAATTCAATGCAATCCCTATCAAATTACCAATGACATTTTTCACAGAACTAGAACAAACTCTTTACAATTTGTGTGGAAATGCAAAAGACACTGAATAGCCAAGGCAATCTTGAGATAGAAAATCAGAGCTGGAGGAATCAGTCTCCCTGACTTCAGACTATATTACAAAGCTCCAAGCAATCAAGACAGTATGGTGTGGGCACAAAAACAGAAATATAGATAAATGGAAAGAGATAGAAAGTCCAGAAATAAACCCGCACACCTATGGTCACCTAATCTATGACAAAGGAGGCAAAAATATACAATGGAGAAAAGACAGCCTATTCAATAAGTAATGCTGTGAAAACTGGACAGATACATGTAAAATAATATTATTATTTAACTGTCATGTTTTCTCCAGCATTTTAATTTTTTTATAATGAAAGGTAGTTCTATGATAGCTTAGTCAGTCATGTTGCTAGAATCTAGAATACTGATCAATAGGTACCTTTTTCTCAACATATTAATATGAAAAAGTATAATAGAACATCAACTAGTTTAAGAAACTAGTTTTCTGATCAAGGTTGCAACATTAACTAGATCATTAATTCTTGGGCAAATCCTTTCAGCTCTTCATGTTTTTTGTTAGGATCAAAGAATCATTTGGTGTCAGATAAACCTGAGGACATGATTCCAGCTCTGTTTGTTAGCTCTGAAGTTCTAGAAAGGTTTTCAAATTTTCTGAGCCATGGCTTCTTACAATATTAAATTCAAATATATAAAATGTGTATAGAAATATGATATATTGAGAATATAGACATAAAATATAGATTTTAAAAAAATATATTAATACAATATGTGAAAATATATAGAATATATATTGTGAATATAGAAGTGTGAATATAAATAATATGGTAATATGCCTCATATGAGGCATAATGTGTGTATATTCACATATAAGCAAAACATTTGGTGTAATAAAGTGACTACAGCTAAGGAATTTTAACTACTAGCCCTTAGGGTTTAATTTTACCTGCAAAAATACAATTTTGAAAGATTTGGTAATTTACAAACTTGAAAGGTTTATAGCACTCACAAATTTCCATTTGTTGCCATTTTTAGGCTATTTAATGTGAAAAAGTTAATTGTGCCAGATTGTCCTTGATTAATCCTTGACAGTGAGGTGGCCTCTGGAAGCTAGGAATTGCCCTCAAGTTATAGCCAGCTCTCAGGATAAGTGCTAGACAAGAATCCAAATCACATGTATTGATTCAGAATAACACTTTGTTTTGTAGAGACTTATGTTTTAAATTTTAAATGTTAAGAAATGTTTTCTAAAAATAGTTATATTCTTATTCTTTATTTTTATATTTGCACTTTTATTTTATTTGTATAGATTAAGAACATTCTTTTCATAAAGAGAAATCAAATTTGTTATGTAAATTAATCCATGTATTTAAATTCATTTCAAATGAGTTCTGGTGTGATATTAACAGCATATTAGAAAAATATTTCATAATCTAAAATAATAAATATTTTTTCAGAATCATTAGCAAGTAATTTTAATGTGATATGATAAGAAAGTTGTGAGTGCAGAGAGGATTACTGAGTGTACTTAGGATTTCCCAGGCTCAGCTTTCATTACTCTGAACATCACATTTACATTTTATGTGGTTGTCTCCAAGATATGTCATAATTTCTTAAGAAAAGTCATATTCTCTATCTATTATTTCAAGAGTGTCTAGTATAGTGTGTGGCACAGAGTAAATGCTCAATAAATGTTTCTTTTTGTATAAGGAAAGTATTATAAGGGGAAGTTTTTTTTTTTTTTTTTTTTTTGCGGTACGCGGGCCTCTCAACTGTTGCGGCCTCTCCCGCTGCGGAGCACAGGCTCCGGACGCGCAGGCCCAGCGGCCATGGCTCACGGGCCCAGCCGCTCCGCGGCATGTGGGATCCTCCCGAACCGGGGCACGAACCCATGTCCCCTGAATCGGCAGGCGGACTCCCAACCACTGCACCACCAGGGAAGCCCTATAAGGGGAAGTTTTAATGCTAAATAGAAGTTATTCAAGGGGGCATCAGGTGGTGTTTGTGGCAGAGTTGCCAGATGCTTAAGGATATTCAGGGATGTACATTTTGTTTGTGTGGCTGGAACATAAGATGCCAGGCAGGAACGGCTTGTGAGATGTGAGGCTGAAGGTATAAAATGAAGAATTTCTATAGCATATTAAGGATGATGCACTTCATCTTGTAAGATATAGGGAGCCATCACAAAAGGATTTTAAGCAAGAGAATTATTAAAGTGTTGTTTTTGAGATAGAATATTATGGTAGCTCATTGAGAATGTTTTGGAAGAAAACAGAACAAGGAGCAAGAAAAACAATGCATGTGATATAAATTAAGAAAAATAAATAAAATAAAGAGGGCATGAGCTAAGCACTAGTGGTAGGTATGGAGATAATGGGAAGATTTAAAGATAATATTAGAGTTAAAATTAGAAGAATGTGTGATGGACTAATACCATAGCAAGAAAGCTAAGAGAGAAAACTTTAGAGATGGTGTTACTTGCATTTGAATCCTGATTCTAACATTCTCTAACTCTGTGAATGACACTTGGCAACTTATTAATCTCTCCCAAATTTTTTCACCTGTAATTATAATGCCATCTCATGAGACTGTTGTGAGGAGTTAAGTGAAATAACACATGCAGAGCATTTAGCATGGCATCTGGCCCATTCTAAGCATTTTTTGGTGGGGAAAAAAGACATCTGAGTCTGCTCATTTCTGTTTCAGATTGACTTTCTTATTTAAGGTTTACCTATTACCAGTCTTTCTCAAGGAACTGTAGCAATTGAAGAAATGAAGTTTGACAAAGTAATGTAGCCATTTTTCCAGAGGCAAAGCAAGCAATGACCCAGAGACTAATGTGCTGAGCATGATTCAGTTTCTAACATGGAATGGTGTCAGAATTTTTTTTTAAATGTGCTTATGTAATCAGAGAAGGAATTAGGAAGAACAGCCCAGTAAGAAAAGTTTATTTTTGTTTATCTAGGTCCCTTCTGTCTAGATACTCACAGTATTCTCTATATCTATCTTAAACACCCTGCTTTTAAAACTCCACATATTCTGTGGGTCTTGTGTCCTTCCTGTGATGAAAGAAAATAATTTGGAAGGATGATATCTCCAAATATATCATAGGCTACTTTAAAAAATGTGTATATATATACATATATATATATACGTTATATATAATTTTTATTTTATTTTGGAGCATAGTTGATTAACAATGTTATGTTAGTTGTTTCAGAAGTACAGCAAAGTCAGTTACACATATACATGTATCTATTCCTTTTCAAATTTTTTTCCTATTTAGGTTATTACAGAATATTGAGCAACATAATAAATGTATATATTTTAAAATTAAATATTTCTGGAGAAGAATATTTAGCCAAAGGGAGCTCTATCAACACTTATTCCATGTGTGTTCCATCCTGTCTATATCTTAATAACAGTCTGTGTGCCACCTACACCCAAATTTTATAACCAGCCCTGTCCTTTCTCATGTGCTCAGTCTTGCATATTCAAGTTCTTACTTTCAGACTTTACTCTTATGTCTAATATACACCTCAACTGATCTCTTGGGCTTTCCCCCAAACCTGCTCTTCTTACAGTCTTCTCAGTATTAACTGATGACAGCTCTATCCTTTCATTTACTCAGGCTATCAGTCTTGGGGCTATACATGATTCTTCCTCATCCTCTACATCCAATCTGTTAGGAAATTCTGTTGTCTGTACCTTCAGATGATAGCTAGAATCTGATCATTTTTCACATTCATGGCTACCACCTTTATCCAAATTATCATTTCTCATCTGATTACTGCAATAACTTCCTAACTCTTCTCTTTGTTTCACCTTTCCTCCCACCTTCCAAAGCGGTTTCTCAACACACTAATTGTATTAATTTTCTGTTGCTGCTGTAACAAATCACCGTAGACTTAGTGGTATAAAATAATTAAATTTATTGTTATATGGTTGTACAGATCAGAAGCTTAGTAAAGGTCTCATTGGACAAAAATCAAGGTGTTGGCAGACTATGTTCCTTTCTGGAGACACTAGTAGAGAATCTGTCTCCTGTTTATTCCAGTTGTTGGCAGAATTCAGTTCCTTGTGGTTTTAGAACAGAGGTCCCCATTATCTTGAGAGCTGGCTATAACTTGAGAACAATTCCTAGCTTCTAGAGGCCACCTCATTCTTCAGGTGCTGGCCCTCTTCCATCATCTTCAAAGCTAGCTATGGCAAATAGAGTCCTTCTCATGTTGCATCTCTGATCCAGCCTTTTGCTTCCCTCTTCCATTTCTGAATTTCTTCACTTAGGTGATCAAATTGGATCCACTTAATCACATCTATAGATTCCCTTTTGCCGTGTAAGGTACAATATATTTATAGATACCAGGTATTAGGATGTAGACATCTCTGAGCGCCCATTATTTTGCCAACCACAGTAACTAAAGTGATTCATTTTACACGTAAGTTAGATCCTATCACTTCTCTGTTCAAAAACCCTCCAATGACTTTGCATTTTGTTCATAGTAATAGCCAAATCCTCTACAATAACCTATAAAGCCCTCCATGAGATGATCCTCCTTAAGCCTCATCTTCTATTATTCTTTGCTTCTCATTTACTCAATCCAACCACATCAGCCTCCTTCTAGTGCCTTGAATACAAGAATGCTCCCTTGTTAAGACCTTCACACTGGCTCTTCCTCTGCATGAAATATATTTCCCTCTGCCTGTATGTTGTTTCCTTCAATATCTGCATAGCTAATTCCCTCCTTCAAGTTTTATTGAAATGCCATTTTCTGAATGAGACTACCTTGAATATCTCATTAAAATGGCAACCATCACCTATTCCTAATCTAGGTACTCCTAATATTCTCTTCCTGTTCTATTTCTATTCTCCAAAGTACACATCACCTTCTAACATACTATTTAATTTATTTGTTTAGTATGCTTACTCTTTCTGTGCCCGCCCCCCCAAAATGTAAGCTCCATGAGGGTGGAGATGATTTTTTTTATTCACAAACATATCACATCTATTTAGTGCCAGGCTTAGAGTAGATTTTCAATAAATACATTAAATGGCCCAATAAATGAATGACACAATCTAAGTGTGGCAATTTATATGTTAGTAGTTGTATTTGAGTTTTTCTTATTGCTTGTCCAATTACATACATAGTCAGGTACCTGTGTTGCTTTCACAAAATGTTGAATTCAAGTATTATTATTACTAAATTAAGAGGGAACCATGAAACTATAATACCAATGCAAATTTTCAAACTGAATTAATGTTATAAATTTGGGGAAATTATATATTTTTTGTATTTCTCATCACCTTTATGGAGAATGAATTTGCTTTAGGTACTCTATACAATGGGTTTTACAGACAGTCTGTCTTCTCCAGGAAATTAAAATTGATTGCTATGATTTTGTTCTTAGTGTATAAATTGGTTCTTAACATTCATTACATGTTCTTGAATGATCTGGTACTTGCTAACCTCCGCATCATCTCTCATCAGTCTGTCCTATCAAAGTGTGTGATTAAAAAAAACTATGCTTCAGCTACTTTGTAGTTCAAGTTCTTAATTTCACCTTACTCTACCTGGACTCAAGAATTCTATACATAACATTCCATCTGCCTGTAGGCCTTGATCCTGCCTCCTTTATGTGGATAACCTGTACTCATTCACTTGGAACATATTCACTTTAGAACACTTTTTCAGGAAAACTTCCCCAACTCCAGGTACTTAAGATGTCTCATTATAATGCCTACATTTTCCCAAGAATATTTCTTTTGAACTATATTATTTATTTTCTCTATCCTCCTTCTGGACCAAAAGCTCCATGAGAGTGGGGAATATGACACTCTTGTTTATCAATATATATTCAGGGCTTAGCAAAGTATCTAGCACATAGATGATCAATACATGTTTGCTATGGACTGAATTGTGCCCTCCTCAGATTCTTATGATGAATCCCAGTCCTCCTGGGTGATAGTATTTGGAGGTGGATTCTTTGAGAGATAATTAAGTTTAGATGAAATGATAAAGGTAAGGCCCTCATGATGGGATTAGTTCCCTTATAAGAGAAGGTACTAAATAACTTTATTTTTCTTCCTGTCTGTCTGTCTCTGTCTTCCATGTGAGGACACAGAGAGATGTCCTCATTTTACAAACTGGTAGAGGGTCCTCCCTAGAATCCAATCATGCTGGTATCTTAAAATCAGACTTCCAACATATAGAACTATGAGAAAATTAATTTCTCCTGTTTGAGCCACCCAGTCTATGGTATTTTGTTATAGCAGCCCAAGCTTAGTGATTAAATGAATAGGTAAACAAATGAGTGATTGGGTGATTTGTTGCTAATATATTTATTTTATGATCCCTGGACACTTTGGTGTCTTAGTTGGCCTGATACCTTGGAGTCTATATATGTTATATTTGCTCACTTTTCTTCTTCCCTTAAACAATAAGAAATAATGGACCTTTCCTTAAACAATGATATAATGCCTCTCACCTCCAGGTCTCCTATTTTATAACAAGGGTTTTGATTTTATGTTAGAAAGTTATTTTTCAAGCTTGATTTAAGAAGAACTATGTGTCTGTCTGTTGACATATTACTACTACCAAACTCAGCATGTTCATTCTTTTTACCATTTAGTAACCACTGTTGTAATTATATTAATTACATTGAAATGAAATTCTAACCCAGAAAGGAACTGATATGAGGAGATACAGATTATCTCATATACACAAAATAAAGTCATGGAATAAGTAGAGCACTTACATTATGTACATCATAAAGATAAATGTATTTGTGGGAAGGAGAATGGAGAGAGTTTTTTTGCTCTTGATGGATTTTGGGAGACAGGAAACTTGCTGAGGGAAAATACCTGCCCTTTTTACTGTATATTTAGGAATGACTTCTTCAAGGAACTTGGCTTCTTTAGTTGAGAAGTCACTCTGATGTTGAGTAAAAAAAATTTGTGTACTTTCAGAAGGCCTAAGTTTTTGTCACAGAGTAAATGGTGATTTACTAATTCATGTGAACTCTGTGAGACCTTTTTTCCTGTTAAAATATATATTTACATTAGATAGATTTTCTTTGGCAATGAACAATCCTGTTACCTTAGAAGTCATCTAGATTTTGTTGGGCTCATCTGAGATTGGTGGAGATTTGTTTCATGACACCTGCAGTCTTTTTTGAAACATAGGCAGAAAAAGGCACCACTATTTGGAATACACTGTCTTCATGAGAGCAAGAGAATTTCTGGGGGCAATTTGAAACATCAAAGCTCTGAAAGCCTATGTTCACAGTTGACACACTGACACTTGTACATACTATCTAGTGATCAAGGTGAGTCACACGATCCAACTAAAAGTCTGAGGTTGATGATATACTGTTCTTTGTCTACTAGAAGGAAGAAAATTGACAGAAGCAATAATTCAATAGACCATACTACCCCACTGAGTTGTTGAGAGAGTTAAATATGTATATTATATTTTTTGTGAATAATAGATATTTAAGTATAATTATTAGCATGAATCATAAAAGGAAGCAAATTTATCCAATGGAACACTAGTGTAGACATTAGTAATGGATAAATGTAGGCTAAGAGTCAGAGAAATAATAACTAAAAAGATATGACAATTAAACTTACTGGAATAAAATAAACTTAAAAATTTATAAGAATAAAAGTGGAAGAAATAACATAGCTTGCAGAAGCTTGGTGATAAAGTTTAAATAAGAGGCAGAGACTATCATAAACATGACATAGTATGATCTAGGTTGGTACAGAGTTTTACTAAAGTAATGTTTACTTATAAATAAGTTCTGTCCAGAAAATATTATGCAATATATTCTAAAAGTCAGCCTTTAGAAGAATTTTTTTGTTGTGAACATTTAGATGTATTGTTAGGTTTAATATTTTTTTCTTTTTGAATTAGCAGAGAGCAAGCACTATGTGTTTCTGTGCCTACTGAGCATTGCAATTTAATATTGTTTCTCTTATCCCTGCCTCTAAATAAGCAGTGAAATTTACTATACATGTATGCTCTACTGCCAGAATGCTCTGAATCTTTCTACCATCAATTATCCCCTCAACATCTTTACAGTGGTTTCTTTTTCTGAGAACACAGAAAGGATTAAGTTACCACTACTAATAAGGGGAACGGAAAACTCACTCTCAAATCTGTGGTTTGTTCGTTTGTTTTTCCCTACCTAACACTATGATTGTTGAATCATCAGCCTGGATCTTTGTCAGCTCTATTTTTTATCTTCCATTACTTCCTCATTAATCACATTGTATAATTTTGGCTTTAACATATAGTATGGCTAAGATTAACTTTATTTGTTATATTTTAAAGCCAATGAAAGTAGAGTCAAACTGACATAGTTTTTGCTGAACAAATATTAACTTCCTATTTGGATGATATGTTTAAAACTTTTAAAAAGTGATTATGTACATTTTTCAAAGTGATTTATACCTGAAGAAATCAGTCAGTCATAGTAACATGACAATGGAAAATTTGTTGATATATTTTAAAATATATATTGAAATATAAATATATATATAATATATATATTTAGCACCTAATGAAATGCCATTTACAATGGCTGCTAAAGGAATTAAATTAAAACAGTAACTTTTAGGAGGAGACATTCAAGATGACGAAGGAGTAAGATGTGGCGATTACCTTTCTCCCCACAAATACATCAGAAATACATCTACATGTGAAACAACTTCTACAGAACACCTGCTGAATGCTGGCAGAAGACCTCAGACCTCCCAAAAGGCAGGAAACTCCACCTGTACCTGGGTAAGGCAAAAGAAAAAAGAAAAAACAGAGAGAAAAGAATAAGGATGGGACCTGGACCTCTGGGAGGGAACTGTGAAGGAGGAAAAGTTTCGACACACTAGGAAGCCCATTAACTGGTGGAGACAGGGGCCTGGGTGGGTGGTGGGGGGAAGCTTTGGAGCCACGAAGGAGAGTGCAGCAATAGGGGTGCAGAGGGCAAAGTGGAGAGATTCCTGCACAGATGATCAGTGTCGACCTGCACTCACCAGCCTGAGAGGCTTGTCTGCTCACCTTCCAGGGCAGGTGGGGGCTGGAAGTTGAGGCTCCAGCTTCAGAGGTCAGATCTCAGGGAGAGAACTGGGGTTGGCTGCATGAACACAGCCTGAAAGGGGCTAGTGAGTGCAACACAGCTAGCTGAGAGGGAGTCTGGGAAAATGTCTGGAACTGCCTAAGAGGCAAGAGACCATTGTTTTGGGGTGCGTGAAGAGAGAGGATTCAGAGCACCACCTAAATGAGCTCCAGAGATGGGCTTGAGCCGTGGCTATCAGTGTGGACACCAGAGATGGGCATGAAATGCTAAGGCTGCTGCAACAGCCAACAAGAAACCCGTGTGCAAGCACAGGTCACTATCCACACCTCCCCTCCCAGGAGCATGTGCAGCCCACCACTGCCAGGGTCCCATGATCCAAGGACATCTTCCCTGGGAGAACACACAGAGCACCTCAGGCTGTTGCAATGTCACGCCTGCCTGTCACCGCAGGCTCCCCCCGCATTCTGTACAACTCCCTCCCACAGGCCTGAGTGAACCAGAGACCCCTAATCAGCTGCTACTTTAACACTGTCTGGCTGGGGAACAGATGCCCTTAGGTGACCTATATGCAGAGGCAGGGCCAAATACAAAGCTGAACCCCAGGAGATTTACAAGCAAAGAAGAGAAAGGGAAATTTCTCCCAGCAGCCTCAGGACAAAGAGATTAAATCCCCACAATCAACTTGATGTATGCTGCATCTCTAGAATACCTGAATAGACAATGAAACTTCCCAAAATTGAGGTGGTGGACATTGGGAGCCGCTATAGACTTGGAGTTTGCTTTCTGCATCTAATTTGTTTCTGTTTCTATGTTTATCTTAGTTTAGTATTTAGAGTTTATTATCATTGGTAGATTTGTTTATTTATTTGGTTACTCCCTTCCTTTTATATATATATATATATTTTTTTTTCCTTTTTCTCTTTTTGTGAGTGTGTATGCGTATGCTTATTTCTGTGATTTTGTCTGTATAGCTTTGCTTTTGCCATTTGTGCTAGGGTTCCCTTTGTCCATTTTTATCTTTTGTTTTTTTTTGTTTTTAGTATAGTTTTCAGTGCTGGTTATCATTGGTGGATTTGTTTTTTGGTTTGGTTGCTCTCTTCTTTCTTTCTTTTTCTTATTACATTTTAAAATTATTAATAATTATTTTATTTTATTTTTTTATTTTAATCTTTTTTTCCCTTTTTTCTCCCTTTTCTTCTGAGCCGTTTGGCTGACAGGGTCTTGGTGCTCCAGCCAGGTGTCAGGCCTGTGTCTTTGAGATGGGAGAGTTGAGGTCAGGACATTGGTCCAACAGAGAAGTCCTGGCTCCACATAATATCAAACAGCAAAAGCTCTCCCAGAGACCTCCACCACAATGATAAGACCCAGCTCCACTCAATGACCAACAAGCTACAGTGCTGGACACCCTATGCCAACAAACAGCAAGACAGGAACAAAACCCCACCCATTGCAAAGAGGGTGCCTGAAATCATAATGTCACATGCACCCCAAAACACACCACTGGATGTGGTCCTGCCCACCAGAAAGATAAGATCCAGCCTCATCCAGCAGAACACACGCACCAGTCCCCTCCACTAGGAAGCCTACACAAGCCACTGAGTCAACCTTAGCCGCTGGGGGCAGACACCAAAAAAAATGGAAACTACAAACCTGCAGCCTGTGAAAAGGAGATCCAAAGCACAGTAAGTTAAGCAAAATGAGAAGACAGAGAAAAACACAGCAGATGAAGGAGCAAGGTAAAAACCGAAAGAACAAGAAAAAAAGAAGGGGAAATAGTCAGTCAACCTGAAAAAGAATTCAGAGTAATGATAGTAAAGATGATACAAAATCTTGGAAATAGAATGGGGAAAATACAAGAAACTATTAACAAGGACCCAGAAGAACTAATGAGCAAACAATGATGAACAACACAATAAGTGAAATTTAAAATACCCTACAAGGAATAAATAGCAGAATAACTGAGGCAGAAGAATGGATAAGTGAGCTGGAAGATAAAAGAGTGGAAATAACTACTGCAGAGCAGATTAAAGAAAATAGAATGAAAAGAATTGAGGACAGTTTCAGAGACCTCTGGGACAACCTTAAATGCACCAACATTCGAATTATAGGGGTCTCAGAAGAAGAAGAGAAAATGAAAGGGATGGAGAAAATATTTAAAGAGATTATAGTTGAAAACTTTCCTAATTTGGGAAAGAAAATAGTCAATCAACTTCAATAAGTGCAGAGATTCCAATACAGGATAAATCCAAGGAGAAACATGCAAAGACACAGGTAAGTCAAACTAACAAAAATTAAATACAAGGAAAAAATATTAAAAGCAGCAAGGGTAAAACAACAAATAACACACAAGTGAATCCCCATAAGGTTAACAGCTGATTTTTCAGCAGAAACTCTGCAAGCCAGAAAGGAGTGGCAGGACATATTTAAAGTGATGAAAGGGAAAAACCTACAACCAAGATTACTCTACCCAGTAGGATCTCATTCAGATTCGATGGAGAAATTAAAAGCTTTACAGACAAGCAAAAGCTAACAGAATTCAGGACCACCAAACCAGCTTTACAACAATTGCTAAAGGAATTTCCCTAGGCAGGAAACACAAGAGAAGGAAAAGACCTACAATACCATACCCAAAACAATTAAGGAAATGGTAATAGGAACATACATATTGACAACCACTTAAATGTAAATGGATTAAGTGCTCCAGCCAAGAGACATAGACTGCATAAATGAATACAAAAACAAGACCCATATATATGTTGTCTACAAGTGACCCACGTCAGACCTAGGGACCCATACAGACTGAAAGTGAGGGGATGGAAAAAGATATTCCATGCAAATGGAAATCAAAAGAAAGCTGGGGTAGCAATTCTCCTATCAGAAAAAAATAGACTTCAAAATAAAGACTATTACAAGAGACAAAGAAGGACACTACATAATGATCAAGGGATCAATCCATGAAGAATATGTAACAATTAAACATTTCTGCACCCAACATAGGAGCACCTCAATACGTAAGGCAAATCCTAACAGCCATAAAAGGGGAAGTTGACAGTAACACAATAATAGTATGGGTTTTTAATACCCCACTTACACCAATGCACAGATCATTCAAAATGAAAATAAATCAGTAAACACAGGCTTTAAATAACACATTAAACAAGATGGACTTAGTTGATATTTATAGGACATTCCATCCAAAACAACAGAATACATATTTTTCTCAAGTGCTCATGGAACAGTCTCCAGGATAGATCATATCGTGGGTCACAAATCAAGCTTTGGTAAACATAAGAAAATTGAAATCCTATCAAGTATCTTTTCCAACCACAACACTATGAGATTACATAACAATTACAGGGAAAAAAAATCTTTAAAAAATACAAACACATGGAGGATAAACAAGATGCTACTAAATAACCAAGAGATCACTAAAGAAATCAAAAGGAAATTAAAAAATACCTAGAAACAAATGACAATGAAAACATGATGACAGAAAACCTATGGGATGCAGAAAAAGCAGTTCTAACAGGGGAGTTTATATCATTACAATCCTACCTCAAGAAACAGGAAACATCTCAAATAAACAACCTATCCTTACACCTAAAGCAAGTACAGTAAGAAGAACAAAAAACCCCATAGTTAGCAGAAGGAAAGAAATCATAAAGATCATATCAGAAATAAATGAAAAAGAAATGAGGGAACCAATAGCAAAGATAAATTAAATTAAAGCTGGGAGAAGATAAAGAAAATTGATAAACCATTAGTCAGATTCATCGAGAAAAAAAGGAGAATTCTCAAATCAATACAATTAGAAATGAAAAAGAAGAAGTAACAACTGACACTGAAGAAATACAAAGGATCATGAGAGATTACTACAAGGAACTCTATGCCAATAAAATGGACAACCTCTAAGAAATGGACATTCTTAGAAAAGCACAACCTTCCAAGATTGAACCAGGAAGTAATAGAAAATATAAACAGACAAATCACAAGCACTAAAATTGAGACTGTGATTTAAAATATTCCAAAAAACAAAAGACCAGGACCAGATGGCTTCACAGGTGAATTCTATCAAACATTTAGAGAAGAGCTAACACCTACCCTTCTCAAAATATTCCAAAATATAGCAGAGGAAGGAACACTCCCAAACACATTCTATGAGGCCACCATCACCCTGATACCAAAACCAGACAAAGATGTCACAAAGAAAGAAAACTACAGGCTAATATCACTGATGAGCATAGAAGCAAAAATCCTCAACAAGTTTTAGCACACAGAATCCAGCAGCACATTAAAAGGATCATAGCACCATGATCAAGTGGGGTTTACCCCAGATAGGCAAGGAGTCTTCAATATATGAAAATCAATCAATGTGATACACCATATTAACAAATTGAAGGAGAAAAACCATATGATCATCTCAATAGTTGCAGAAAAAGTTTTCGACGAATTCAAAACCCATTTATTATAAAAACACTCCAGAAAGTAGGCATAGAGGGAACTTTCCTCAACATAATAAAGGCCATATGTGACAAACAGGCAGCCAACATTTGTCTAAATGCTGAAAACCTGAAACCATTTCTTCTAAGATCAGGAACAAGACAAGGTTGTCCACTCACACCACTATTATTCAACATAGCTTTGGAAGTTTTAGTCACAGCAACCAGAGAAATAAAAGGAATCCAAATTGGAAAAGAAGAAGTAAAGCTGTCACTGTTTGCAGATGACATGATACTATACATAGAGAATCCTAAAGATACTACCAGAAAACTACTAGAACTAATCAATGAATCTGGTAAAGTAGCAGGATAAAAAATTAATGCACAGAAATCTCCTGCATTCCTATACACTAATGATGAAAAATCTGAAAGATAAATTAAGGAAACATTCCCATTTGCCAATGCAACAAAAACAATAAAATACCTAGGAATAAACCTACCTAAGGAGACAAAAGACCTGTATGCAGAAAACTATAAGACACTGATGAAAGAAATTAAAGATTATCCAAACAGATGGAGAGATATGCCATGCTCTTGGATTGGAAGACTCAACATTGTGAAAATGACTATACTACCCAAAACAATCTACAGAATCAATGTGATCCCTATCAAACAACCAATGGCATTTTTCACAGAACTAGAATCAAAAATTTCACAATTTGTTTGGAAACACTAAAGACCCCCAATATCCAAAGCAATCTTGAGAAAGAAAAACACAGCTGGAGGAATTAGGCTCCCAGACATCAGACTATACTACAAACCTACAGTAATCAAGACAGTATGGTACTGGCATAAAAACAGAAATATAGATCAATGGAACAGGGTAGTAAGCCCAGAGATAAAGCCACACACATATGGTCACCTTATTTTTGATAAAGGAGGCAAGAATATACAGTGGAGAAAAGATAACTTCTTCAGTAAGTGGTGTTGGGAAAACTGGACAGGTACATGTAAAAGATTGAAATTAGAATACTCCCTAACACCAGACACAAAAGTAAACTCAAAATGGATTAAATACCTAAATGTAATGCAAGACACTGTAAAACTCTTAGAGGAAAACCTAGTCAGAACACTCTATGACATATATCACAGCAAGATCTTTTTTGACTCACCTCTCAGAGAAATTGAATTAAAAACAAAAATAAACAAATGGGACCTAATGAAACTTAAAAGCTTTTACACAGCAAAAGAAACCATAAACAAGATGTGAATACAACCCTCAGAATAGGGGGAAATATTTGCAACTGAAGCAACTGAAAAAGGATTAATCTCCAATATTTACAAGCAGCTCATACAGCTCAATATTAAAAAACAAACAATCCAATCCAAAAATGGGCAGAAGACCTAAATAGACTTTTCTCCAAAGAAGATATACAGATTGGCAACGAACACATGAAAGGCTGCTGAACATCACTAATCATTGGAGAAATACAAATCAAAACTACAATGAGGTATCTCTTCACACCAGTCAGAATGACCATCATCAAAAAATCTACAAACGATAAATTCTGGAAAGGGTCTGGAGAAAAGGGAACCCTCTTGTACTGTTGGTGGGAATGTAAATTGATGCAACCACTATGGAGAACACTATGAAGGTACCTTTAGAGACTAAAAATAGTACTACCATATGAGCCAGCAATCCCACTACTGGGCATATACCCTGAGAAAACCATATTTCAAAAAGTGCCATGTACCACAATGTTCACTGCAGCTCTATTTACATTAGCCAGGACATGGAAGCAAATGAAGTGTCCACTGACAGATGAATGGATAAAGAAGATGTGGCACATATATACAATGGAATATTACTCAGCCATAAAAAGAAACGAAATTGAGTTATTTGTAGTGCAGTGGATGGACCTAGAGACTATCATACAGAGTGAAGTAAGTCAGAAAGAGAAAAACATCTACCATATGCTAACACACATACATGGAATCTTAAAAAAAAATTGTTCTGAAAACCTATGGGCAGGACAGGAATAAAGATGCAGACGTATTGAATGGACTTGAGGACATGGGAAGGGGGAAGGGTAAGCTGGGATGAAGTGAGAGAGTGGCATGTACATATATACACTACCAAATGTAAAAGATAGCTAGTGGGAAGCTGCCACATAGCACAGGGAGATCACCTCGGTGCTTTGTGACCACCTAGAGGGGTGGGATAGGCAGGGTTGGAGTGAGACACAAGAGGTAGGAGATATGGGGATATATGTATATGTATAGCTGATTCACTTTGTTATACAGCAAAAACTAACACACCATTGTAAAGCAATTATACTCTAATAAACATGTTAAAAAAGAAAGTACTTTTTAACATTTTTAAATGATATATTTATTGCACATTATATGGTATGAAACAACTTCAGCAATATGTGTTTTTTTGGACCTGAAATTATTAAACAGAATTACATCCAACAAAATGCAAAAGACCACATGAAAATGAAAGAAAAATATTAAGTATTATCTTCCACTTTTCAGGGAATTTGTGTGGCAAAACAGACTTTCAGGTGTTACCTCAGGATAGGAAATTTAGTCCTGGCTGTGGCCTAAGACTCTGAAATTCATTGTTATAGAGATAATGAATGAGGCTATTGCTCAATTAAGTAATTTAATAACTTTAATGGGAATGTGGAGATAGGATTGATTAGAAATGGACAGGGGGAAAGGAAAGGAGTTTCACCAAATTCTTTAAAAGTGAGAGAAATTTTTAAGACTTCATGAAATGAGAATTTTCTAAAATACCCAAAAAATAGAAGAATGACCTTTTTTGCATATCATGTTAAAATTATATTTTTTAATTTATCTCTGTTCCTATAAATATGCCATTTTAGATTTAACTCTACTGTCTCAGAGAATACAGATTACTAGTATACTATAATTTGTGCCTTGTTAAATAAATGTAATTTAGCTTCTTGAGCAAAACTAAATTAATATAATCCCTTAAAGGTAAGAATCATCTGAACTATGAAGTCAGCTTGACTTTATAAATTCTAAGACAGGTTAAGAAAATATTGACTTTACAATGTTTGTCAGAATTATTCCTTTAATATAGCATAGTAAAAAAAAAGAATAATGTATTAGAATACAGTTGTCCACTTGAGAAGTATATAAAATGATTTTTTTTTTTTTTTTGCCACACCACACGGCTTGTAGGATCTTAGCTTCCTGATGAGGGATTGAACCCTGGTCTTGGCAGTGAAATTGTGGTGTCCTAACCACTAGACCACCAAGGAATTCCCCCAAAATTCTATTATCCCCTGGAATTCATAGGCTACCCACTTGACTCTAGAGAGGGTTATTTTTTTCAGCAGCCTATCACATTGCTCATGATCTCTGGGAAACATGCTGCCTTACAATGGGCAATTATGACTGTCATTTTTCTCCCCACAAGAATAACTCTGGAATAGCCAGGGAAGACAAGAATTCAAGGAAAGAGTAGAATTCCATGAGCAGCTTGATGATTTTATTACCTATTAGTCCCCCAGGATTTAATTTTCAGCTGAGGAGAGTATTCTCAGATTTTTTCATTGAATTGTCACCTGAAGATTTTGTTTCAGGAAACAGTTCACAAAAGCAAACTAAAATTGAGTTTCTTTTTTGGATCATCTGAAAAGCACATTTCTAAATGATGAAAAGCAGTTGTGGCTTTATGATGACATCTTCCCCAAACTCATGATCTCTGTAAGATATTTCATATATATAAGTAACAAAGTATTAGAGAAAATAATAGCATGTATTTTAAATTCTGATATTTTTTCATTAGGAAGCTTTTTGATAATTCATTATATTACCCATTTCTGTTGATATATTAACTTTTTTTCCCCTCTCACTCTAAAAGTAATCTATACTTAATAAATGTGTTTTGGAAATTCAAAAAGTCACTCACACAAATTCCTTGGCATTTTGGTCAATTTTTTTTAGGTTCTTTCTCTTTCTCTCTGTATAAGCACACACAGAGAGACATACATTTATATCTATATCTTGGTAAATACCTATTGACATAAATAAGAGCACATATTTTTCATTGACATAACATTGGTTTACAACATTATATAAGTTTTGTGTATACACATTATATTTTGACTTCTGTATACTCTATGGCATGCTCTCATTACCAAAATTTTAGTTTCCATCTGTCACCATAAACTTGATTCCCTTTACCCACTACTCTCATAACCTCTACTGTGTTCTCTGTATCTATGTGTTTTTTTGTTTGTTTTGTTTTGCTTTTTTTGTTTGTTTTGCTTCTTTGCTTCTTTATTTATTTTTATATTCCACAAATGAGTGAAATCATACACTATTTGTTTTTCTCTGTCTGACTTATTTTACTGATCATGATACCCTCAAGTTTCATCCATGTTGTTGCAAATGGCAATATTTCATCACTTTTTTTCATGGCGGGGTAGAGTTCCATTGTGTATATATACTGCATCTTCTTTATCCATCCATCCATCAATGGGCACTTAGGTTGCTTCCATATCTTGACTACTGTAAATAATTCTGTGATGAACATAACTGCATATATCTTTGTGAATTAGTGTTTTCATATCCTTTGAATAAATAACAAGTGGAATAGATGGATCTTATGGTAGTTCTATTCTTAATTTTTAAAGTAATTTTCATACTGCTTTTCATAGTGGTTGTACCAATTTACATTCCCACTAACAGTGTATGAGGATTCTGTTTTCTCCATATTCTAACACTTGTTATTTCTTGTCTTTTTTTTTATAATAGCCATTCTAATTGGAATGTGGTGATATCTCATTGTGGCTTTGATTTTTTTTAATATATATGTCTGTTAACCATCTGTATGCCTTCTTTGGAAAAATGTCTATTCAGCTTTTCTGTCCTTATATGAATTGGGATTTTTTGTTGTTGTTGAGTTGAATGAGTTCTTTATATATTTTGGATATTAACCCTTTATCAAATATATAATTTGAAAATATTTTCTCCCATTTATTAGGCTGTCTTTTCTTTTTGTTCATGGTTTCTGTTGCTGTGCAGAAACGTTTTAGTTCAATGAAGTCCCATTTGTTTATTTTTGCTTTTGCTTCCCTTTCCTGAGGAGACATATCCAGAAAGATACTGCTAAGACCAATGTCAGAGAGTGCACTGTTTCTGTTTTCTTCTAGGAGTTTATGCTTTCAGGTTGTACATTCAAGTCTTTAATCTATTTTTATTTGATTTTTTGTATATGGTGTGAGATAGTGGTCTAGTGTCATTCTTTTGAATGTAGCTGTCTAGTTTTCCCAACACTATTGAAGAGACTATACTTTCTCCATTGTATGTTCTTTGCTCTTCTGTCATAAATTAATTGTCCATGTATGTGTTGGTTTATTTCTGCACTCTCGTTTTTGTTTCATTAATCTACATGTCTGTTTTTCTGCCTGTAGCATGAAATTTTGATTACTATAGCTTTGTAATATAGTTTCATATCAGGGACTGTAATATATCCAACTTTCTCAGGATTGTTTTGGCTATACAGTGCCTTTTGTGATTCCTTGTAAAGTTTAGGATGTTTGTTCTATATCTGTGAAAAATGTTGTGGGGATTTCAATAGGGATGGCATTGAATCTGTAGATTGCTATTTGGACATTTTAGCAATGTTAATGCTTCCAATCCATGAGCACAAAATATCTTTCCATTTCTTTGTGTCTTCAATTTCCTTCAATAGTTTTATAGTTTTCTGAGTATAGGTCTTTTACTTCCTTGGTTAGATTTATTTCTAGGTATTTTATTCTTCTTTTTTATTGCAATTTAAAATGGGATTATTTTCTTAATTTCCCTTTCTGCTATTTCATTGTTAGTGTGTAAAAACACAATGAATTTTGTATATTGATTTTGTACCTTGCAACTTTATTGCATTAGTTTATTATTTTTGATAGTTTTTGGTAGCGTCTTTACAATATTTATATATATATATATATATATATATATATACAATCGTGTTAACTGCAAATAGTGACAGTTTTAATTTTCCAATTTGGATGCCTTTTATTCCTCTTTCTTGTCTAATTGCTCTTGCTAAGACTGTATTGAATAGGAATGTTGAGAGCAGGTTCCTTGTCTTGAAGACCATAACATTTTTGTACTAAATGTACAATATTATGTCCTGTACTTTCCATTTAATATTATATCAACATACCTTCTACATTATTATATACAAAGAATGAAATATCTAATATTCCTCTGAGTAGGTACATTTTAGATTTCTTAGCATTCCACCAAAAAATTGGAAAGAGATTATTTTCAGTTTTTCATGATGTTCATAATGTTCTATTCCTAATGTTTTTTTATGGACTATTACTATGAGTGAAAATCTGTGTATCAATATCTGATATTAGATTTATAATCTTATGAGCAATACATGAGAATATCTTTTTTATTTCATTTTTTGCAGCATTTACTGTCTTAAAAATAGTCCTTAATTTAAATGGTGAAAAAATACATACATTAATATCTTAAATTTGTAATTCTGGTAATACAAAAGGAAATTAATATTTTTCTATAATTTTAAGTCTATTTTATTTATCCTTTTGTGAATTTTGCATTTATTCCTGTTATCCATTTATATATTGGAATTTGAGTTTGTTTGGGTTTTTTTACAATTCAAATGTTCTGTCTGTTCCTCTTTTTATAGATAATAATATTATCATTTAGTTCTTTGAAATAAACCTATAAAAAAATTTTAGCAGCTAATTGTACCTTTTGCTTTTTTCATTTATTTCAGATATATTCTTACTTTGTTTTTGCTCATTACAGCACCATTTTAATCAAACATTGTAAAGAATTTCAGTTTTTTATGAGAGTGAAATATGTTTATCTCATCCTTCATAATATTCCTTTACTCCTAAACTTAGGAATCTTTCTCTTCTTCAAAGGCTTGATCACTATTCATATATATGTGTAGATATCA
This sequence comes from Aethalodelphis obliquidens, assembly GCF_003676395.1. Lineage (NCBI taxonomy): Eukaryota > Metazoa > Chordata > Mammalia > Artiodactyla > Delphinidae > Aethalodelphis > Aethalodelphis obliquidens. The sequence continues at coordinate 2,032,200 of NW_020838037.1, read as the reverse complement.
CTTATATATTTATGGTTTGATTTTCATAGAATTTAACTTTTAAATCCATTTGAGATATATTTTAGCCTTTAGAGTAAAAAATATTTAAAAGTATTTTCCACTCAGTTTGACTAATTGTCTTAACAATATGGGAGATTCATTTAAAGTTAACAGTTATATAGAGTGCGTGAGTGTAGTGTATTTTGTTTTTAAATAAATTGCTTTAGAGAGCAGCCTCTGATGAAGAATTGAATGGGTTCCATCTCTTCCCCATCACTCTCTAGTTTGGAAATAGTTGTGAAGCTCTTTTCTCAAATTTCTCATCTATGAAAAAAGGGGAGGATAATAATAGCTCCTCTGACAAATTGTTGTATAAAGGATTGAGTTAAAATTCATGTTTAACAATTACCCATGACCAGACAGTTCTTGTTATTATTTACTCTGCTTTGATGAAATGTTTTACTAGTTTTTATGGTCAGTGTAATTATAAGGATTTTTATAGTTGTATAATGTCTTTTCTAAGACATTATATTTGGTTAAAATAACTTTGAAAATATTTGTAAAATGTCTGAACTAAACCTTATCCAGCTAAATATTTTGATTGCACACTACTAGCTATAAAACACATGCTCAAGGACGAGGGGAAGATGGTGGAAGAGTAAGACGCAGAGATCACCTTCCTCCCCACAGATACACCAGAAATACATCTACACGTGGAACAACTCCTACAGAACACCTACTGAACACTGGAAGAAGACCTCAGACCTCCCAAAAGGCAAGAAACTCCCCACGTACATGGGTAGGGCAAAAGAAAAAAGAATAAACAGAGACAAAAGAATAGGGACAGGACCTGCATCTCTGGGAGGGAGCTGTGAAGGAGGAAAAGTTTCCACACACTAGGAAACCCCTTCACTGGTGGAGATGGGGGGTGGACAGGGGAGAAGCTTTGGAGCCATGGAGTAGAGAGCAGCAACAGGGGTGCAGAGGGCAAAGCAGAGAGATTCCCAAACAGAGGATCAGTGCCAATCAGCACTCACAAGCCTGAGAGGCTTGTCTGCTCACCCGCCAGTGTAGGTAGGGGCTGGGAGCTGAGGCTCAGGCTTTGGAGGTCAGATCCCAGGGAGAGAACTGGGTTTGGCTGCATGAACACAGCCTGAAGGGGGATAGTGCACCACAGCTAGCTGACAGGGAGTTGAGGGAAAAGACTGGAACTGCCTAAGAGTCAAGAGACCATTGTTTCAGGGTGCGGGAGGAGAGGGGATTCAGAGCACCGACTAAACAAGCTCCAGAGACTGGCGTGAGCCACGGCTATCAGTGCGGATACCAGAGACGAGCATGAAATGCTAAGACTGCTGCTACAGACACCAAGAAGGCTGTGTACAAGCACAGGTCACTATCCACACCACACTTCCCAGGAGCCTCTGCAGCCTGACACTGCCAGGGTCTCGTCATCCAGGGACAACTTCCCCAGGAGAACGCATGGTGCACCTCAAGCTGTTGCAAAATCACACCAGCTCTGCCGCTGCAGGCTCACCCTGCATACAGTACCCCTCCCTCCCTACCCACCCCCGGCCTGAGTGAGCCAGAGCTGCCTAATCAGCTGCTACTTTAACCTCATCATGTCTGGTTGGGGAACAGAGGCCCTCAGGCGACCTACACGCAGAAGCAGGGTCAAATCCAAAGCTGAAGCCCAGGACCTATGTGAGCAAAGAAGAGAAAGGGAAATTTCTCCCAGCAGCCTAGGGCCAGAGGATTAAACCTCCACGATCAATTTGATGTACCCTGTATCTGTGGAACACATGAATAGACAATGAATAATCCCAAAATTGAGGTGGTGGACTTTGGGAGCAACTGTACACTTGGGGTTTTCTTTCTGCATCTAATTTTTTCTGGTTTTGTTTATTTAGTTTAGAATTTAGAGCTTATTATCATTGGTAGATTTGTTTAATAATTTGGTTACTCTACTCCTTTTTTTAATATATATATATATATATATATATATATTTCCTTTTTCTCTTTTTGGGAGGGTGTATGTGTATGCTTCTTTGTGTGATTTTTTCTGTATAGCTTTGCTTTTACCATTTTTCCTAGGGTTCTGGGGTTTTTTTGTGTGTAGTTTTTAGCTATTGTTATCATTGGTTGATTTGGTTTTTGGTTTAGTTGCTCTCTTCTTTCTTGTTTTCTTAAGTACTGTTGTATTTTTTTAATTTTTAATATATTTTTTAATTTTTTATTTTAATAACTTCATTTTATTTGATTTATTTTTCTTTCTTTTTTTTTTTGACAGTTAAACATTTATTGGGTTTCTATTTTGTGCTTGGTATCATGCTGGAGGTTGACAGTATGTATTTACATTTTAGACAATTCCAAAAAATGCCTGAGAGAGATAAGAGTGGAGCTCAAGTATAACATTTCCTCACAGTATCAGGCATAGAGATCTGTACCTGTTAGAACAACTATGAATCCTGCCACAAGTGGAACAGCAAAGAACAGCATGTCCTACAGTAAGTCTGAGGGTATAATAACATACTAAATTCCATTGTTATTTATAATAACAAATGTTTTTTGTTAGTTTTACTTTTTAGTTTCTAATTTTTTTAATATCTTTATTGGAGTATAATTGCTTTACAATGGTGAGTTAGTTTCTGCTTTATAACAAAGTGAATCAGTTATACATATGATATAATGTTAGATATGAAGAGATATGTTCCCATATCTCTTCCCTCTTGCATATACCTCCCTCCCACCCTCCCTATCCCACCGCTCTAGGTGGTCACAAACCACCTACCTGATCTCCCTGTGCTATGCAGCTACTTACACCGAGCTATCTATTTTATGTTTGGTAGTGTATATATGTCCATGCAATTCTCTCACTTTGTCACAGCATACCCTTCCGCCTCCCCATATCCTCAAGTCCATGCTCTAGTACGTCTGTATCTTTATTCCCAGTTACCCCTAGGTAATTCATGACCATTTTATTTCTTAGATTCCATATATATGTGTTAGCATACGGTATTTGTTTTTCTCTTTCTGACTTACTTAACTCTGTATGACAGACTCTAGGTCCATCCACCTCACTACAACTAACTCAATTTCGTTTCTTTTTATGTTTCTTTTTTATATTCCATTATGTTTCTTTTTTATATTCCATTACATTTCTTTTTTATATTCCATTGTATATATGTACCACATCTTCTTATCCATTCAACTGTTGATGGAAACTTAGGTTGCTTCCATGTCCCGGCTATTGTAAATAGACTTGCAATGAACATTTTGGGACCTGACGCTTTTTGAACTATGGTTTTCTCAGTGTATATGCCCAGTAGTGGGATTGCTGGGTCGTATGCGAGTTCTATTTTTAGTTTTTTAAGGAACTTCCATATTGTTCTCCATAGTGGCTGTATCAATTTACATTCCCACCAACAGTGCAAGAGTGTTCCCTTTCTTCCACACCCTCTCCAGCATTTATTGTTTCTAGATTTTTTGATAATGGCCATTTGGACCAGTGTGAGATGATATCTCATTGTAATTTTGATTTGCATTTCTCTAATGATTAATGATGTTGAGCATTCTTTCATGTGTTTGTTGGCAGTCTGTATATCTTCTTTGGAGAAATGTCTATTTAGGGCTTCTTCCCATTTTTGGATTGGGTTGTTTGTTTTTTTGTTATTGAGCTGCATGAGCTGCTTATAAATTTTGGAGATTAATCCTTTGACAGTTGCTTCATTTGCAAATATTTTCTCCCATTCTGAGGGTTGTCTTTTCGTCTTGTTTAGGGTTTCCTTTGCTGTGAAAAATCTTTTAAGTTTCATTAGGTCCCATTTGTTTATTTTGTTTTTTATTCCATTTCTCTAGAAGGTGGTCCAAAAGGTTCTTGCTGTGATTTATGTCATAGAGTGTTCTACCTATATTTTCCTCTAAGAGTTTGATAGTGTCTGGCCTTACATTAAGGTCTTTAATCCATTTTGAGCTTATTTTTGTGTATGGTGTTAGGGAGTGATCTAATTTCATACTTTTACATGTACATGTCCAGTTTTCCCATAACCACTTATTGAAGAGGCTGTCTTTTCTCCACTGTGTATTCTTGATTCCTTTATCAAAGATAAGGTGACCATATGTGCGTGGGTTTACCTCTGGGCTTTCTATCCTGTTCCACTGATCTATGTTTTTGTGCCACTATCATACTGTCTTGAATACTGTAGCTTTGTAGTATAGTCTGAAGTCAGGGAGCTTGATTCCTCCAGCTCCATTTTTCATTCTCAGATTGCTTTGGCTATTTGGGATTTTTGTGTTTCCATACACATTGTGAATTTTTTTGTTCTAGTTCTGTGAAAAATGCCAGTGGTAGTTTGATAGGGATTGCATTGAATCTGTAGATTGCTTTGGGTATTAGAGTCATTTTCACAATGTTGAGTCTTCTAATCCAAAACATGGTATATCTCTCCATCTATTTGTATCATCATTAATTTTTTTCATCAGTGTCTTATAATTTTCTGCATAGAAGTCTTTTGCTTCCTTAGGTAGGTTTATTCCTAGATACTTTATTCTTCTTGTTGCAATGGTAAATGGGAGTGTTTTTTAATTTCACTTTCAGATTTTTCTTCACTAGTCTATAAGAATGCCAGAGATTTCAGTGCATTAATTTTGTATCCTGCTACTTTACCAAATTCATTGATTAGCTCTAGTAGTTTTCTGGTAGCATCTTTAGGATTCTCTCTGTATAGTATCATGTCATCTGCAAACAGTGACAGCTTTACTTCTTCTTTTCTGATTTGGATTCCTTTTATTTCTTTTTCTTCTCTGATTGCTGTGGATACAACTTCCAAAACTATGTTGAATAATAGTGGTGAGAGTGGGCAACCTTGTCTTGTTCATGATCATAGTGGGAATGGTTTCAGTTTTCACAATTGAGGACGATGTTGGCTGTGGATTTGTCATATATGGCCTATATTATATTGAGGCAAGTTTCCTCTATGCCTACATTCTGCAGGGTTTTTATCATAAATGGGTATTGAATTTTGTCAAAAGCTTTCTCTGCATCTATTGAGATGATCATATGGTTTTTCTCCTTCAATTTGTTAATATGGTGTATCACATTGATTGATTTGCATACATTGAGGAATCCTTGCATTCCTGGAATAAAACCCACTTGATCATGGTGTATGATCCTTTTAATGTGCTGTTGGATTCTGTTTGCTAGTATTTTGTTGAGGATTTTTTCATTTATGTTCATCAGTGATATTGCCCTGTAGTTTTCTTTCATTGTGACACCTTGTCTGGTTTTGGCATCAGGGTGATGGTGGCCTCATAGAATGTCTTTGGGACTGTTCCTCCCTCTGCAAAAATTTGGAAGAGTTTCAGAAGTATAGGTGTTAGCTCTTCCCTAAATGTTTGATAGAATTCGCCCGTGAAGCCACCTGGTCCTGGGCTTTTGTTTGTTGGAAGATTTTTAATCACAGTTTCAATTTCAGTGCTTGTGATTGATCTGTTCATGTTTTCTATTTCTTCCTGATTCAGTCTTGGCAGCTTGTGCGTTTCTAAGAATTTGACCATTTCTTCCAGGTTGTCCATTTTATTGGCATAGAGTTGCTTGTAGTAATCTCTCATGATCTTTTGTATTTCTGCAATTTCAGTTGTTACTTCTCCTTTTTCATTTCTAATTCTATTGATTTGAATCTTCTCCCTTTTTTTCTTGATGAGTCTGGCTAATGGTTTATCAATTTTGTTTATCTTCTCAAAGAACCAGATCTTAGTTATATTGATCTTTGCTACTGTTTCCTTCATTTCTTTTTCATTTATTTCTGTTCTGATCTTTTTAATTTCTTTCCTTGTGGTAACTTTGGGATTTTTTTGTTCTTCTTTCTCTAATTGTTTTAGGTGCAAGGTTAGGTAGTTTATTTGAGACATTTCTTGTTTCTTAAGGTAGGGTTTTATTGCTATAAATTTCCCACTTAGAATTGCTTTTGCTGCATTCCATAGGTTTTGGGTCGTCGTGTCTGCATTGTCATTTGTTTCTAGGTACTCTTTGATTTCCTCTTTGATTTCTTCAGTGATCACTTCGTTACTAAGTAGTGTATTTTTTAGCCTACATGTGTTTGTATTTTTTACAAGTCTTTTCCTGAAATTGATATCTAATCTCATAGCACTGTAGTTGGAAATTATACTTGATCTGATTTCAATTTTCTTAAATTTACCAAGGCTAGATTTGTGACCCAAGATATGATCTATCCTGGAGACTGTTCCTTGAGCACTTGAGAAAAATGTGTATTCTTTTGTTTTTGGATGGAGTGTGCTATAAATATCAATTAAGTCCATCTTTTTTAACGTATCATTTAAATCTTGTGTTTCCTTTTTTTTTCATTTTGGATGATCTGTCCATTGGTGAAAGTGGGGTGTTAAAGTCCCCTACTATGAATGTGTTCCTGTCGATTTCCCCTTTAATGGCTGTTAGTATTTGCCTTATATATTGAGGTGCTCCTATGTTGGGTACATAATTATTTACAATTGTTATATCATCTTCTTGGATCGATCCTTTGATCCTCATGTAGTGTCCTTCTTTGTCTCTTGTAATAATCTGTATTTTAAAGTCTATTTTGTCTGATATGAGAATTGCTACTCCAGCTTTCTTCTGATTTCCATTTGCATGGACTATCTTTTTCCATCCCCTAACTTTCAGTCTGTATGTGTCCTTAGGTCTGAAGTGTGTGTCTTGTAAACAGCATATATATGGGTCTTGTTTTTGTATCCATTCAACCAGTCTGTGTCTTATGGTGGGAGCATTTAATCCATTTACTTTTAAGCTAATTATCAATTGTATGTTCCTATTCCCATTTTTAATTGTTTGGGGTTCGTTATTGTAGGTCTTTCCTTCTCTTGTGTTTCTTGCCTAGAGAAGTTCCTTAAACATTTGTTGTAAAGCTGGTTTGGTGGTGCTGAACTCTCTCAGCTTTTGCTTGTCTGTAAAGGTTTTAATTTCTCCATCAAATCTGAATGAGATCCTTGCTGCGTAGAGTAATCTTGGTTGTAGCTTTTTCTGCTTCATGACTTTAAAATGTGCTGCCAGTCCCTTCTGGCTTGCAGAGTTTCTGCTGAAAAATCACCTGTTAATCTTATGGGGATTCCCTTGTGTGTTATTTGTTGTTTTTCCCTTGCTGCTCTAATATGTTTTCTTTGCATTCAATTTTTGATAGTTTGATTAATATGTGTCTTGGCATTTTCTCCTTGGATTTATCCTGTATGGGACTCTCTGTGCTTCCTGGATTTGGTTAACTATTTCCTTTCACATATTAAGGAAGTTTTCAACTATAATCTCTTCAAATTTTTCTCAGTCTCTTTCTTTTACTCTTCGTCTTCTGGGACCCATATAATTCGAATGTTGTTGCATTTAATGTTGTCCCAGAGGTCTCTGAGACTGTCCTCAGTTCTTTTCATTCTTTTTTCTTTATTCTGCTCTGCAGTACTTATTTCCCCAATTTTATCTTCCAGGTCACTTATCCATTCTTCTGCCTCAGTAATTCTGCTATTGATCCTTTCTAGAGAATTTTTAATTTCATTTCTTGTGTTGTTCATTATTTCTTGTTTCCTCTTTAGTTCTTCTAGGTCCTTGTTAAATGTTGCATTTTCTCTATTCTATTTCCAAGATTTTGGATCATCTTTACTATCATTATTCTGAATTATTTTTCAGGTAGTCTGCCTATTTCCTTATTTGTTATGTCTGTTGGGTTTGTACTTTGCTCCTTCATCTGCTGTGTGTTTTTCTGTCTTTTCATTTTGCTTAGATTACTGTGTTTGGGGTCTCCTTTTCACAGGCTGCAGGTTCATTATTCCCATTGTTTATGGTACTGTCCCCTATGGCTAAGGTTGGTCAGTGGGTTGTGTAGGTTATCTGGTGGAGAGGGCTAGTGCCTGTGTTCTGTTGGATGAGGCTGGATCTTGTCTTTATCATGGGCAACTCCACATCTAAGGGTGTGTTTTGGGGTGTGTGTTGCCTTATTATGATTTTAGTCAGTCTCTCTGCTAATGGATGGGGCTGTGTTCCTCTCTTGCTAGTTGTTTGGCATAGGGTGTCCAGCACTGTAGCTTGGTGGTCGTTGAGTGAAACTGTGTTTTTGTGTTGAGATGGAGATCTATGGGATATTTTTGTCATTTGATATTATGTGGAGCTGGGAGGTCTCTTGTGGACCAGTGTCCTGAAGTTGGCTCTCCTACCTCAGTGGCACAGCCCTGACGCCTGGCTGGAGCACCAAGAGACTGTCCTCCAAATGGCTCAGAATAAAGGGGAGAAAAAATACAGAGAAAGAAAGAGGAAAAAAAAAATAAAGTAAGATAAAATAAAGTTATTACAGTAAATAATAATTATTAAGAAAAATTTTTTTAAAGTAAAAAACAAACAAGCAAACAAAAAAACACAGACAGACAGAATCCTAGGACAAATGGTGAAAGCAAATCTATACAGACGAAATGTCACACAAAAGCATACACATACACACTCACAAAAAGAGGAAAAGGTGAAAAAATAATCTATCTTGCTCCCAAAGTCCACCACCTCAATTTGGGATGATTTGTTGTCTATTCAGGTATTCCACAGATGTAGGGTACATTAAGTTCATTGTGGAGCTTTAATGCACTGCTTCTGAGGCTGCTGGGAGAAATTTCCCTTTCTCTTCTTTATTCCCACAGCTACCGGAGTTCTGCTTTGGATTTGGTCCCGCCTCTGTGTGTAGGTCGCCTTAGGGCGTCTCTTCTTCTGTCAGACAGGATGGGGTTAAAGGAGCCACTGATTCAGAGGCTCTGGCTCACTCAGGCCAGGGGGAGGAAGGGGTACAGAGTGCGGGGCAAGTCTGTGGCATCAGAGGCCAGCGTAATGTTGCACCAGCCTGAGGCATGCCATGCGTTCTCCCGGGGAAGTTGTCCCTGGCTCACGGGACCCTGGCAGTGGCAGGCTGCACAGGCTCCAGGGAAGAGAGGTGGGGATAGTGAACTGTGCTCGCACACAGGCTTCTTGGTGCCTGCAGCTGCAGCCTTAGCATCTCATGCCCGTCTCTGGGGTCTACGCTGATAGTCGCAGCTCACACTCAACTCTGGAGCTCTTTTTTTTTTTTGCGGTACGCAGGCCTCTCACTTGTGGCCTCTCCCGTTGCGGAGCACAGGCTCCGGACGCGCAGGCCCAGCGGCCATAGCTCACGGGCCCAGCCGCTCCACGGCATGTGGGATCTTCCCGGACCGGGGCACGAACCCGTGTCCCCTGCATCGGCAGGCGGACTCTCAACCACTGCGCCACCAGGGAAGCCCTGGAGCTCTTTTAAGCAACACTCTTAATCCCCTCTCCTCATGCTCCAGGCAGCAAGGAGCAAGAAAAAATCTCTTGTCTCTTCGGCAGCTCCAGACTTTTCCCGGACTCCCTCCCGGCTAGCCGTGGTGCACTAACCCCTTCAGGCTCTGTTCATGCCACCAATGCCAGTCTTCTCCCTGGGATCTACACTCCGAAGCCCGAGGCTCACCTCCCAGCCCCCACCCGTCCTTGTCGGTGTGCAGACAAGCCTCTCAGGCTGATGAGTTCTGGTCGGCACTGTTTCTCTGTGCGGGAATCTCTCCACTTTGTTCTCTGAACCCCTGTTACTGTGCTCTCTTCTATGGCTCTGAAGCTTCCCCCCATCCGCCACCCACAGTCTCCTCCCACGAAGGGGCTTCTACTGTGTGGAAACCTTTCATCCTTCACAGCTCTCTACCACTGGTGAAGGTCCCATCCCTATTCTTTTGTCTCTGATTTTTCTTTTGCCCTACCCATGTATGTGGGGAGTTTCTTGCCTTTTGGGAGGTCTGAGGTCTTCTGCCAGCATTACGTGTGTGTTCTATATGAGCAGTTTCACGTGTAGATGTATTTCTCATATATCTGTGGAGAAGAAGGTGATCTCCGCACCCTACTCTTCTGCCATCTTCTCCTGTCTCCTATTTTTCTTTCTTTCTTTTTCTCCCTTTTCTTCTAAGCTGTGTCTATGACAGGGACTTGTTGCTCCAGCTGGGTGTCAGGCTTGAGCCTCTGAGTTGGAGAGCTGAGTTCAGGACTTTGGTCCACCAGAGGCCTCCCAGGTCCACATAATATCCAATGGTGAAAGTTCTCCCAGAGAGCTCCACCTCAACGCTAAGACCCAGCTCCACTCAAACACCAGCAAGCTACACTGCTGGACACCGTATGCAAAACAACTAGCAATACAGGAACACAATGCCACCCATTAGAAGAAAGTCTGCCTAAAATCATAATAAGGTCACAGACACATCAAAACACACCACTGGACACAGTCCGGCCCACCAGAAAGACAAGACCCTGCTATATCCACCAGAAAACAGGCACCAGTACCTTCCACCAGAAAGCCTATACAACCCACTGAGCCAACCTTACCCACTGGGGGAAGACACCAAAAACAACAGGAACTATGAACCTGCAGCCAGCAAAAGGAGGCCCCAAACACAGTAAATTAAGCAAAATGAGAAGACAGAAAAACACACAGCAGATGAAGGAGCAAGGTAAAAATGCACCAGATGAAACAAATGAAGAGGAAACAGGTAGTCTACTTGAAAATCAATTCATAGTAATGATAGTAAAGATGATCCAAAACCTTGGAAATAGAATGGAGAAAATACAATAAATTTTTAACAAGGACCTAGAAGAACTAAAGAACAAGCAAACAAAGAAGAACAACACAATATTAAAAATTCTCTAGAAGGATTCAATAGCAGAATAACTCAGGCAGAAGGACGGATAAGTGACCTGGAAGATAAAATAGTGGGAATGACTACCACAGAGAAGAATAAAGAAAAAAGAATGAAAAGAATTGAGGACAGTCTCAGAGACCTCTGGGAAAACATTAAATGTGCCAACATTCAAATTATAGTGGTTACAGAAGAAAAAGATAAAAAGAAATGGACTGAGAAAATATTTGAAGAGATTATAGTTGAAAACTCCCCTAATATGGGAAAGGAAATAGTCAGTAAAGTCCTGGAAGTCCAGAGAGTCCCATACAGGATAAATCCAAGGAGAAACATGGCAAGACACATAATAATCACACTATCAGAAATAAAAAACAAAGAAACAAATATTAAAAGCAGCAAGAGAAATGTACCAAATAACATACAATGGAATCTCCAAAAGGTTAACAGCTGATCTTTCAGCATAAACTCTGCAAGCCAGATGGGAGTGGCAGGACATATTTAAAGTGATGAAAGAGAAAAACCTACAACCAAGATTACTCTACCTAGCAAGGATCTCATTCAGATTCGACAGAGAACTTAAAACATTTACAGACAAGAAAAGCTAAGAGGAATCAGCACCACCAAACCAGCATTACAACAAATGCTAAAGGAATTTCTCTAGGCAGGAAACACAAGAAAAGGAAAAGACCTACAATAACAAACCCAAAACAATTAAGAAAATTGGAATAGGAACATATGTATTGACAACTATCATAAATGTAAATGGATTAAATGCTCCAACAAAAAGATGTGGACTGTGAATGGATACAAAAACAAGACCCATATATATGCTATCTACAAATGATGCACTTCAGACCTAGGGACACATACAGACAGAAAGTGAGGGGACAGAAAAAGTTATTCCATGCACATGGAAATCAAAAGAAAGCTGGATAAGCAATTCTCCTATCAGACAAAATAGACATTAAAATAAAGACTATTATAATAGACAAAGAAGGACACTACATAATGATCAAGGGATCAATCCAAGAAGAGGATATAAAAATTGTAAATAGTTTTTCACACAATATAGCAGGACCTCAATACATAAGGCAAATATTAATTGCCATAAAAGGGGAAACTGACAGTAACACAATCATAGTAAGGGACTTTAACACCCCACTTATACCAAAGGACAGATCACTCAAAATGAAAATAAATAAATAAACAGAATCTTTAAATGGCACATTAAACAATGTGGACTTAAATGATATTTATAGGACATTCCTTCCAAAAACAACAGAATACGCTTCTCAAGTGCTCATGGAATATTCTCCAAGATAGATCATATTGTGGGTCACAAATCAAGCCTTGGTAAATTTTTAAAAAATTAAAATTGTATCAAGTAGCTTTTCCGACCAGAACGCTATGAGACTAGTTATAAATTACAGGAAATAAATTGCAAAAATGCAAACACTTGGAGGCTAAAAAATACACCACTAAAAAACCAAGAGATCACTGAAGAAATCAAAGAGGAAATAAAAAAATATATAGAAACAAATGACAATGAAAACACAACAAAACAAAACCTATGGGATGCAGTAAAAGCAATTCTAAGAGGGAAGTTTGTAGCAATACAATCCTACCTCAAGAAACATCTCAAATAAACAACCTAACTGTAGACCTAAAGCAATTAAAGAAAGAAGAACAAAAATAAACCTAAATTTAGGAAGGAAATAAACCATAAAGATCAAATCAGAAATAAATGAAAAATAAATGAAGGAAATGATAGCAAAGAACAATAAAGTTAAAAGCTGGTTCATTGAGAAGATAAACAAAATTGATAAACCATTAGACAGACAAGTGAAGGAAAAAAGGGAGAAGACTCAAATCAATAGAATTAGAAATGAAAAAGGAGAAGTAACAGCTGACACTGCAGGAATGAAAAGGATCATGAGAGATTACTACAAACAATTACATGCCAACAAAATGGACAACCTGGAAGAAATGGGCAAACTCTCAGAAAAGCACAACCTTCAGAGACTGAACCAGGAAGAAATAGAAAATATAAACAGCCCAATCACAAGCACTGAAATTAAAACTGTGATAAAAAAATCTTCCAACAAGCAAAAGCCCAGGACCGGGTGGTTTCACAGGTGAATTCTATTAAACATTTAAAGAAGAGCTAACAGCTATCCTCAAAGTCTTCCAAACTACAACAGAGGGGAACACTCCCAAACACATTCTATGAGGCTACCATCACCTTGAGACCAAAACCAAACAATGATGTCACACAAAAAAAGAAAACTACAGGCCAATATGACTGATGAACATAGATGCAAAAATCCTCAACAAAATACTAACAAACAGAATCCAACAGCACATTAGAAGGATCGTATATCATGATCAAGTGGGGTTTATCCCAGGAATGCAAGGATTCTTCAATATATGCAAAACAATCAATGTGATAAACTATATAACAAATTGAAAGAGAACAACCATATGATCATCTCAATAGATACAGAAAAAGCTTTTGACAAAATTCAAAACCCATTTATGATAAAAACTCTCCAGAAAGAAGGCAGAGAGGGAATTTACCTCTACATAATAGAGGCCATATATGACAACTCATGGTCAACATCATTCTCAATGGTGAATAACTGAAACCGTTTCCACTAAAATCCGGAACACGACAATGTTGCCCACTTCTACCACTATTAGTCAACATAGTTTTGGTAGGTTTAGACACTGGAATCAGAAAATGAAAATAAATAAAAGGAATACAAATCAGAAAAGAAGAAGTAAAGCTGTCACTGTTTGCAGATGCCATGATACTATACATAAAGAATCCTAAGGATACTACTCGAAAGCTACTAAAGCTAATCAAAGAATTTGGTAAAGTAGCAGAATACAAAATTAATGCACAGAAGTCTCTTGCATTCCTATACAATAAAGATGAAAAGTCTGAAAGGGAAATTAAGGAAACTCTCCCATTTACCACTGCAACATAAAGAATAAAATACCTAGGAATAAACCAACCTAAGGAGACAAAAGACCTGTATGCAGAAAACTATAAGACTCTGATGAAAGAAATTAAATATGAAACAAACAGATGGAGAGATATACCATGTTGTTGGATAGGAAAAATCAACATTGTGAAAATGACTTTACTATCAAAAACCATCTACATATTCAATGCAATCCCTATCAAACTACCAATGGCATTTTTCACCACACTAGAACAAAAAGTTTCACAGTTTGTATTGAAACAAAAAAGACCCTGAATAACCAAAGCAATCTTGAGAAAGAAAAATGGAGCTGGAGTAATCAGGATCCCTGACTTCAGACTATACTACAAAGCTTCAGTATTGAGGACAGTATGGCCTCAGTACTGGCACAGTACTGGCCAGTACTGTGCTTCAGTACTGGCACAAAAACCGAAATGTAGATCAATGGAACCGGATAGAAAGCCCAGAGGTAAACCCACACACATATGTTCACCTTATCTTTGATAAAGTAGACAGGGATATACAATGGAGAAAAGACAGCCTCTTCAATAAGTGGTGCTGGGAAAACTGCACAGCTACATGTAAAAGAATGAAATTAGAACACTCCCTAACACCATACACTAAAATAAACTCAAAATGTATTAAAGACCTAAATGTAAGGCCATACACTGTAAAACTCTTAGAGGAAAACCTAGGCAGAACACTCTATGACATAAATCACAGCAGGAATCTTTCTGACCCCCCTCATAGAGAAATGTAAATAAAAACAGAAATAAACAAATGGGAACTAATGAAACTTAAAATCTTTTTCACAGCAAAGGAAACCATAAACAAGACAAAAAGGCAACCCTCAGAATGGGAGAAAATATTTGCAAATGAAGCAACTGTCAAAGGATTAATCTCCAAACTTTACAAAGAGCTCATGCAGCTCAATGTCAATAAAAAACAAGCAACCTAGTCCAAAAATTGGCAGAAGATCTAAATAGGCATTTCTCCAAAGAAGATATACATATTGCCAACAAACACATGAAAGGATGCTCAACATCACTAATCATTAGAGAAATGCAAATCAAAACTACAACGAGGTATCACCTCACACTGGTCAGAATGGCCATCATCAAAAAATCTACAAGCAATAATTGCTGGAGAGGGTGTTGAGAACAGGGAACCCTCTTGCACTGTTGGTGGGAATGTAATTTGATACAGTCATCTGGAGAACATTATGGATGTTCCTTAAAAAACTAAAAGTAAAAATACCATATGACTCAGCAATCCCACTACTGGACATGTACTCTGAGAAAACAATAGCTGAAAAACTGTCATGTACCACAATGTTCATTGCAGCTCTATTTATGATAGCCAGGACATGGAAATAACCTGTGTCCATCGATAGGTGAATGGATAAAGAAGATGTGGCCATATATACAATGGAATATTACTCCGATATAAAAAGAAACAAAATTCAGTTATTTGTAGTGAGGTGGATGGACCTAGAGACTGTCATAGAGTGAAGTAAGTCAGAAAGAGTAAAACATATACTGTATGCTAACACATATATAAGGAATCTAAAAAAAACAAAAACAAAACATGGTTTTGAAGAAGCTAGGGGCAGGACAGGAATAAAGACACAGATGTAAAGAATGCAATATAGACACGGGGAGGGGAAAGGGTAAACTGGGATGAAGTGAGAGAGTGGCATGGACATATGCACATTAGCAAATGTAAAATAGATAGCTATTAGGAAGCAGCCACATAGCACAGGGAGAACAGCTCAGTGCTCTGTGTCCACCTAGCAAGGTGGGATAAAGAGGGTGAGAGAGAAACACAAGAGGGAGGGGATATGGGGAAATATGTATATATATAGCTGCTTCACTTTGTTTTAATGCAGAAACTAACACGCTATTGTAAAGCAATTATACTCCAGTAAAGTTGTTAAAAGAAAAAAACCCAGCATTCTCAAGATACAGGAAGAGTCAATATTTCAGTTCAAGTCTGAAGGCAGGAAAAAAAAAAAAAAAGCAAAAACAAAACCAATGTTCCAGCTCAAAGCAGCCAGGCAAAGTGAAATTTCCCTTTACTCACAGGAGGGTCAGCCTTTTTGTTCTATTTACACCTTTAGCTGATTGGGTGAGGCTCACCTACACTGGGAAGTGTAACCTACTTTGCTCAGTCAACCATTCCAAATGTTACTCTTATCCAGAAGCACCCCAAGACACACCTAGAAAAATAGTTGACTAAATATCTGGGCACCTATGGCCCAATCAAGTTGATACATAAAATTAACCATCACAGGTTCATTTTTCATTTATTTAGGTTTGTGTTTTTTAATCATAGTTATGCAAGCCACCTTAATAGATCAAAGTAATTTTTTCCTTCTTCAACCTTATTTTATTTGTTTCTAATTTTCTTTATCAGCTCCTCTGCTTCTGCTTGTGGTGTAAATCAGGGTTCTTCCTGGACATTCTTTCCCAGGTAAACTCATTTTTCACATGGCTTCAACTTCTGTTCACTGATGTTTTAGTCATAACAAAATACAATAGATTTGGAAGAGTTCAACAATAGAAATGCATTTTCTCACAGTCAGTCTTGGAGACTGGAAGTCTGAGATCAATGGACAAACAAGGTCAGTTCCTGGAGAGACCTCTCTTCCTGGCTTGCTGATGACTGTATTCTTGCTGTGTCCTCACTTGGCAAAGAGAGCAAGTGAGCAGCCTATTTGGTGTGTCTTCTTATATGAGCATTAATTCTTGAGGGACACATCTTGATGATCTTATCTAAACCTAATTACCTTCCAAAGGCCCCACCTCCAAATACCGTCGACTGGGAAGTAGGATTTCATTATACGAATTTTGGGTAGGATGCGTTCAGCCCATAGCAATTGGTAGCATCCAAGTCTATATTTTGGCCAGAATGACTATTATGATCTGAATTGTATTCCCCCCTTTAATTCGTATTTTGAAGTACTAACTTGTATTTGGAGATAGGGCCTTTAAAGTGGTTAAGATTTTAAGCTAAATTTAAAATAAGGCTGTTAGGGTGGGTACTAATGTAATCTAAACAGAAGAATTTCTTTGAAGGAGAGGTTATTTGGACACACGAAGAAATACCAAGGGCTCATGTTCACAGAGGGACATTTATGTGAGGACACAGCAAAAAGGTGACCATTGGCAAGACAAAGAAAGAGGACTCAGAAGAAGAAAGCCTGCTGGCATCTTGATCTTGGATTTCCAACTTCCAGAACTGTGAGAAAATGAATTTATGTTGTTTCAGCCACCCAGTCTGTGGTGTTTTGTTATGGCAGTACTGGAAACATGGTACATTGGTTTTCTAAAAACTTGTACCTGTATTTTAACTGACTATGGAATGTTATTGCTTAGATATTCTACCAGCAATTTTAAGTAAACCTGTCTCAAAATGAACTCATATTACTTCTTGTCTGCATCCAACTTTCAGCACACCACCTTCCCAGTAGCCAGGGTATAAGGAAGCATGCCTTGGGCCTTGTGCTTTAAAGTTCTCCTCTCTTGTTACTCTCCAGCTGAACGGTTCTACTCAGGTTAAGAGATTGGCAGGACTAATGATGTACCCGCTTGTGGCTTGATCCTTACTTCTGCACCACACTTCTTGTTCCAGGACCTCTCAATTCCCTCTCTTGAGCCTGCATGGATTTCTTCCCAGGGGTTGTTCCCTTGAAAGCAGACCTCACCTACAGGTATGCTGACCCTTGCACCTGAGGGGTGGGTGTTCAATGGATGTCTGTTTCCAAGGGATTTGGACATGCAGGCTGGGGTCTTCACATAAAGAACATAGGGTCATGGGTGGGAAGAGAGGGGAGGTGGGGACCAGCTATCTCTCTGTCACCATGTCCTAGTACAAAACTTTGGGAAGTTCAAGAGTTCTAAACCTAAAACTGGCCTTCCAGGTTATGTAGGTGAGGGAGTAGAATACCTTTACTAAAGCATTTGTTGCTTGCTTCAGAACTTTCATATATGCAGACATATGTAAGAAGGGTTTATTTACACTTTTGTACTGGGTCCCACCCATGTTAAGGACAGGACAGCTCTTCACACATGGCTACCAAATCTTTTTCCTCTTATGTTCTATTCTCAGTGAATGTGACTAGCAGACACCTGCTTTAAGCTTATCATCATTTTTTTGGTGGGGGGGTATGTGGGCCTCTCACTGTTGTGACCTCTCTCATTGTGGAGCACAGGCTCCGGACACGTAGGCTCAGCGGCCATGGCTCACGGGCCTAGCCGCTCGGCGGCACGTGGGATCTTCCCGGACCGGAGCACGAACCCGTGTCCCCTGCATCAGCAGGCGGACTCTCAACCACTGTGCCACCAGGAAAGCCCTAAGCTTATCATCTTTGATTCCTTCTTTCTCCCATTCCTTTTACTACATGAATCAGCTGCCTTGTCAATTATACCTTCCAGATACCCCTTACAACTTTCCACTTCTCTTTATCTTTACAAATACCACTGTAGTCCCAACGTACTCTCTTGCCTAGATCCCTATATTCAATCTTGTATCAATCTATTCATTTTCCCGTATTGACGCTAAAGCAACATCACTAATTATTAGAGAAATGTAAATCAAAACTACAATGAGGTATTACCTCACACCGGTCAGAATGGCCATTATCAAAAAATCTAGAAACAAGAAATTCTGGAAAGGGTGTGGTGAAAAAGGAACCCTCCTGCACTATTGGTGGGAATGTAAACTGATAAAACCACTATGGAGAACAGTACAGAGGTTCCTTAAAAAACTAAAAATAGAACTACCATATGACCCAGCAATCTCACTACTTGGCACATACCCTGAGAAAACCATAATTCAAAAGGACACATGTACCACAATGTTCATTGCAGCTCTATTTACAATAGCCAGGACATGGAAGCAACATAAGTGTCCATTGACAGATGAATGGATAAAGAAGATGTAGCACATATATACAATGTAATATTACTCAGCCATAAAAAGTAACAAAATTGAGTTATTTGTAGTGAGGTGGATGGGCCTAGAGTCTGTCATACAGAGTGAAGTAAGCCAGAAAGAGAAAAACAAATACCGTATGCTAACACATATATATGGAATCTAAAAAAAAAAAAAAAAAAAAAGGTACTGATGAACCTAATGGCACAGCAGGAATAAATATGTAGACATAGAAAATGGACTTGAGGACAGAGTGGTGGAGGGAGAAGCTGGGGTGAAGTGAGAGTAGCATTGACATATATACACTACCGAATGTAAAATAGTTAGCTAGTGGGAAGGAGCAGCATGGCACAGGGAGATCAGCTTGGTGCTTTGCAATGACCTAGAGACTTTGCAATGACCTCTTGTGGGAGGGATACACAAGAGGGAGGGGATATGAGGATATATGTATGCATATGGCTGATTCACTTTGTTGTACAACAGAAACTAACACAGTATTGTGAAGCAATTATATTCCAGTAAAGATCTATTAGAAAAAGAACAGAAGCTAAAGCAAACTTTAAAAACAAACAAATGAGCAAACAAATCTAATCTGATCTTGTATATGTCTATTAAAACTGTTCAATGGTTTGTTATTTTTTTCAGGCTCAAGTCTACACTGCTATCTTGTTACACAAGGACCCTCATGGTCCAAGCTTACTTTTCTGGGTTTAGCTCTGACACTCATATACTTACCCAAATTATATAGAATCATGAGTTTCTTTTAGTTCCTGGAATTTGTCTTATTCTCTCTAACTTTATAGTTTTCACAGGTTCCATTTGTCTGGCTAATTTCTATTTATTCTGCAGATCCCAACTTAAAATCACATCTCCAGGAAGATTTCCTAAACTGTCAAACTTGCATCCATTGCCTCATAGGGACCTACATCTTATAATGTTTATTTTACACTAATTATCTATTTACCCCCAAGGCTGTTGAGGTTGTGACTGTCTTGTTCAATTTTATATCCACAGTGATTAACAGAGTGCACATAGCAGAAGCAATAGAAATAACAATTTATGAGACTGAAAACAGAATTTATATACATTTTGACATTGCTAAAGCTATGAAACATTGACATCATATAAAATTCACATGTATTCTATGTTTAAAATATACTTGAAATACTATTTTGACATTTCCGTTTTCTGTTCATACTCAGTATAAATAATGTATAGTATTGAAGTGTTTATTGAAAAAGGTGTGCTTGTTTCCTTTGTGGAAAGCAGTATTGTCCTTAAAAATCCTGGCAGGAGAGGCCCCCACCAGTGGACCTCAACCCATGGCTAGGAGTTTATAGGGCCAACAGGTGGAAGCATATGGATTCTGAATTTCCCTTTGGCACAACATTCTGGGTAATTGGAATGCTTGTTTGAATGGCCCTAAGCTCCATCTTGAATCTGTTTGGAACACTTCCTGGTTTGTCTTCCTAAGAGTAGACTGCATAGCCACTGTACCCAAGCCTAAACTTACAGGAGGAGGGGACCAAGTGGTGACTCTTTAAGGAAACTGGTGGAACTGATTCATCTGTGCACACATGTGGATTTAAGACCTCTTGTAGTGAAAGATAAAGTCAGGGATAGGAAAAGAATTGAGGGGGTAGCAGAATCAGGGCGCTGGGAGCTGATTGAGCTAGTTCTCCGTGAATCAACATGTTGAAGATCATAACAAATTTATGTTTGTCAGGGCAGGAGTTTAAAGCATACTTTATATAATTAATTTTTTAAGATATTTTAGCAATTTGAAAAATTAATTTATAAATTTTAAATATTTTGACATATGGTTTGTGGACTCCATTTGTATTACTGTCACAGTCTCTGTACTCATTAGAGGTGATTCTAACAGAAAGTGACCAGACTTGTATGCATGCATATGTATGGTTTAGCATAATTTTTCTCTAATATCTGATGAGATCTCCAGGAAAGATCTCTAGAGCTAAGTTAATTTCATACCTTTACTTCATTTACCTGAATGTAACTATTTACTCTCTTCCAAAGTTATGCTATTCTTTAAAATGCATTTCACACTTCTTTGGGGCTTATGCTACTTTTACAGTTTTAGAATGTCAGAGGTATTTGTACATTTAGCCTTAGTATCATCTTAGTTATAAATTTATTTTATCATCTCAAGATCACTTTCTTTAATTAACAGAAGATAAAATGTCCCTCTCAAGAAAGAAGATTTACTCCTTTGAAATACATTTTTCTTGAGCTTGGCAAGCCAGAACTATTGCTCTATATTCTATATCTTAAATGATATCTTCAGCTATGTAAGCCTGTGTGTTGAAGAAAAAATGTAATAGATTAAACTTTCTGATAACAACAGCTAACACTAAAGCAAAATCTTGCAGTTATTCATGTCTTAGTTACACACACTAAAAAAATATCTCTCAGAAAAGTTAATATATGTAATGACTTATGTTTATAAAATATATAATAAGATCCTTCTCCATGCACAAAGCTGCCAAGAATTTACCAACATACTCTGTAGAATCAATTTTTCAAATATTTTACCTCATAATTTAAAGACAAAATATAGTAAGAATAAGAGTTCATGTAAATATATATGCTTAGGTTCAACATACATCTTTAATATTCATGAAAGCCATCTCTTTTAAATTAACCTAAACAGTAAAATATTTAAAGGAAAGAGGTATCCTGAAATGGTAAAGTCCTTTTGCAGAGCCCAAATGTAGATGAAACACAGTAATTTGAGTACTTGCTTTGTCTTTACATTTTTCACATTTTTTCAAAATGCACATGTCCTATGAAGAGCACTTCTTCTCTATTGTCACCTCAATGTAAAACTTCATTCATTTCACTACTTTACTCCGTTAATAAATATAGGAGTTTGAATAATTTTTAATAGCTTAGAAATAAAGGGATTGAAGATGAAATAATATGTTACTAAACAAGCAATGGATCACTGAAGAAGTCAAAGAGGAAATTAAAAAGTACCTAGAGACAAATAATAATGAAAACATGATGATCCAAAACCTGTGGGATGCAACAAAAGCAGTTCTAAGAAGGGAGTTTATACCAATACAATCTTACCACATGAAAGAAGAAAAAATTCAAATAAACAACCAAACCTTACATTTAAAGCAACTAGAAAAGAAGAACAAACAAAACCTAAAGTAAAGAAATCATAAAGATCAGGGCAGAAATAAAAGAAATAGAGACAAAGAAAACAATAGCAAAGATCAATGAAACTAAAAGCTGGTTCTTTTCAAATATAAACAAAATTGATAAAACTTTAGCCAGACACATCAAGGAAAAAAGGGAGAAGAATTAAATCAATAAAATTAGAAATGGAAAAGGAGAAGTTACAACTGACACCACAGAAATACAAAGGATCATAAGAGACTACTACAAGCAACTTATATGCCAATAAAATGGACAACCTGGAAGAAATGGACAAATTCTTAGAAATGCACAAGCTGCCGAGACTGAACCAGGAAGAAATAGAAAACAGAAGTAGAAAATATGAACAGAACAATCATAAATACTGAAATTGAAACTGTGAAAAAAAAACTTCCAACAAACAAAAGTTGAGGACTGGATGGGGAATTCTACTGGGGAATTCTACTAAATGCAAAGAATTTATACCAATCCTTCTCAAACTCTTCCAAAAGATTAAAGAGGAAGGAAAACTCACAAATGCATTCTACGAAGCCACCATCAACCTGATACCAAAACCAAAGATACCACAAAAGAAAGAAAATCACAGGCCAATATCACTGATGAATATAGACACAAAATACTCAAAAAAATGCTAGCAAACTGAAGTCCAACAACACATTAAAAGCATCACACACCATGATCAAGTGGGATTTATGCCAGGGATGAAAGGATTCTTACACACAAATCAATCAATGGGATACACCACATTATTAACCTGATGAATTAAAACCATATGATCATCTCAATAGATGCAGGAAAATTTTCTGACAAAATTCAACATCCATTTATGATAAAAACTCTCCAGAAAGTGAGCATAGAGGGAACCAACCTAGACATAATAATGGCCATATACAACAAACCCACAGCAAACATCATTCTCAATGGTGAAAACCTGAAAGCATTTTCTCTAAGATCAGGAACATGACAAGGATGTCCACTCTCACTAATTTTATTCAACATAGTTTTGGAAGTCCTAGCCACAACAATCAGAGAACAAAAAGAAATAAAATTAACCCAAATTGGAAAAGAAGTAAATCTGTCACTCTGCAGATGACATGATAATATACATAGAAAATTCTAAAGATGCTACCAGAAAACTCCTAGAGCTCATCAATGAATTTGGTAAAGTTGCAGGATACAAAATTAATATGCAGAAATCTCTTGCACTTCCTATACACTAACAATGAAAGATCAGAAAGAGAAATTAAGGAACAATACCATTTACCATTTCATTGAAAAGAATAAAATATCTAGGAATAATCCTATTTAAGAGACAAAAGACCAGTACTCAGAAAACTATAAGATACTAATAAAAGAAATCAAAGATGACACAAACAGATGGAGAGTTACACTGTGTTCTTGGATTGGAAAAATCAGTATTGGCAAATGACTATAATATCCAAAGTAATCTACAGGTTCAATGCAATCCCTAACTAAATACATTTTTGACTGAATTAGAAGAAAACATTTTACAATTCGTATGGGAACACAAAAGACCCTGAATAGCCAAAGCAATTTGAGAAAGAAAAATGGAGCTGGAGGAATCAGGTTCCCTGACTTCAGACTATACTACAAAACTACAGTAACCAAAAGAGTATGGTACTGGCACAAAAACAGAAATATAGATCAATGTAACAGGATAGAAAGTCCAGAGATAAATGCAAGCACATATGGTTACCTAATCTATGACAATGGAGGCAAGAATACACAATGGAGAAAAGACAGTCTCTTCATTAAGTGGTGCTGGGAAAACTGGACAGCTACATGTAAAAGAATGAAACTAGAACACTACCTAACATGATACACAAAAATACAGTCAAAATGGATTAAATATCTAAATATAAGGCTGGATACTATTAAAGTTTTAGAGAAAACCATAAGTAGAACCCTCTATGACATAAGCAGAACCCTCTATGACATAAATTGCAGCAAGATTTTTTTGATCAACATCCTAGAGTAATGAAAATAAAAACAAAAATTTAAAAATGGGGTAAACTTAAAAGCTCTTGAACAGCAGAGGAAACCACAAACAAAACAAAAAACAGCCCACAGAAAGGGAGAAAATATTTGCAAATTAAGTGACTGACAAGGGATTAAGTGACTGACAAGGGATTAATCTCCAAAATATACAAACAGCACATACAGCTCAATATCAAAAAAACAAACAAACAATGCAATCAAAAAATGGGCAGAAGATCTAAATAGACATTTCTCCAAAGAACACATACAGATGAACAAAAAGCACATGAAAAGATGTTAAACATCACTAATTATTAGAGAAATACAAGCCAAAACTACAATGACTATCAACTCACAAAAGTCATAATGGCCATCATCAAAAAATCTACAAACAATAAATGCTGGAGACGGTGTGGAGAAAAGGGAACTATTCTCACAGTGTTGTGGGAATGTAAATTGGTACAGCCACTATGGAGAACAGTATGGAAGTTCCTTAAAAAATGAAAAATAATGTTGTCATATGACCGAGAAATTCTACTTCTAGACATATGTCCAGACAAAAACACGGTTCAAAATGATACAGGCACCCCAATGTTCATTGCAGCACTGTTTACAGTAGCCAAGACATGGAAGCAATCTAAATGTTCACCAGCAGAGGAATGGATAAGGAAGATGTGGTACATATATATAATGGACTATTATTCTACCTTAAAAAGAATGAAATAATGCCATTTACAGCAACATGGATGGACCTAGAGTTTGTCATACAGAGTGAAGTTAAGTCAGACAAAGAAAGATAAATAT
This sequence comes from Aethalodelphis obliquidens, assembly GCF_003676395.1. NCBI lineage: Eukaryota > Metazoa > Chordata > Mammalia > Artiodactyla > Delphinidae > Aethalodelphis > Aethalodelphis obliquidens. The sequence goes on along the minus strand of NW_020838037.1, from coordinate 2,007,604 downwards.
CACATGACATCACTTATAGGTGGAATCTAAAAAAAATGGCACAGAGGGGAGACCTTCAAGATGACAGAAGAGTAAGACTTGGAGATCACCTTCCTCTCCACAAATACATCAACAACACATCGACACATGGAACAACTCCTACAGAACACCTACTGAATGCTGGCAGAAGACCTGACTTCACAAAAGGCAAGAAATTCCCCATGTGCCTGGATAGGGCAAAAGAAAAAACAGAGACAAAAGAACAAGGATGGGACCGGCACCTCTGGGAGGGAGCTGTGAAGGAGGAAATGTTTCCACACACTAGGAAGCCCTTTACTAGCAGAGTTGGGTGGGAGGGGTGGTGGTGGAGGGGAAGCTTTGGAGCCACGGAGGACAGCACAGCAATAGGAGTGCTGAGAGCAATGTGGAGAGACTCCCACACAGAGGATTGGTGACAACCAGCACTCACAACCCTGAGAGGCTTGTCTGCTCACCCTCCACCTGGGACGGGTGGGGCCTTGAAGGTGAGTCTCTGGATTCGCAGTACAGACCCAGGAAAAGGGATGGGGTTGGCTGCATGAACACAACCTGAAGAGGGCTAGTGTGTCACAGCTAGCCAGGAAGGAGTCCAGGAAAATGTCTGAAACTGCCTAAGATGCAAGAGAACAATGTTTCAGGGTGTGCAAGGAGAAGGGATGCAGAGCACCACCTAAAAGAGCTACTGAGATGGGCATCAGCCATGGCTACCAGCGTGGACCACAGAGATGGGCATGAAAAGCTAAGGCTGCTGCTGCAGCCACCAAGAAGCCTATGTGCAAGTACAGGTCACTATCCACATATCACCTCCTGGGAGCCAGTGCAGCCCACCACAGCCAGGGTCCCATGATCCAGGGATAATTTCTCCAGGAGAACACATGTCATGCCTCAGGCTGTTGCAACATCATGCTGGCCTCTGCCACCACAGGCATTCCATACCCCTCCCTCCCCACAGCCTGAGTGAGCCAGAGCCCCCTAATCGGCTGCTACTTTAATCCCCTTCTGTCTGAGCAAAGAAAAGACATCCTCAGGCGACCTACACACAGAGGCAGGGCCAAATCCAAAGCTGAACCACAGGAGTTGTGCAAACAAAGAAGAGAAAGGGAAATATCATCCAGCAGCCACAGGAGCAGTGGATTAAATCTCCAGAGTCAACTTGCTGTACACTGCATCTGTGGAATACCTGAATAGACAATGAATGGAGGAGGTGGACTTTGGGAGCAATTATATATATATATATTTTTTCCCTTTTTCTCTTTTTGTGAGTGTGTAGTATATGCTTCTGTGTGTGCTTTTGTCTGTATATCTTTGCTTTTACCATTTGTCCTAGGGTTCTGTCTTTCCTTTTCTTTTTTTTTTTTTCTTAATTATAGATTTTAGCACGTTATCATTGGTGGATTGGATTTTTGGTTTGTTTGTTCGTTCTCTTCTTTTTTCTTTCCTTTTTTTAATTTTTAAATTATTTTTTAATATTTTTTTTATTTTAATAATTTTATTTTACCTTTCTTTCTTTCTTTTCTTCTCCCTTTTATTCTGAGACATGTGGTTGACAGACTATTGGTGTTCCAGCCAGGCCCCAGGGCTCTGCTTCAGAGGTGGGAGAGCCAAGTTCAGGGCACTGGTACACCACAGACCTCCCAGCTCCACATAATATCACATGGCAAAAATCTCCCAGAGATATCCATTGCAATGTCAAGACCCAGCTCCATTCAACGACCAGAAAGCTACAGTGCTGGACACCCTATGTCAAACAACTAGCAAGACAGGGAGATAACTCCACCCATTAGCAGAGAGGCTGCCTAAAATCTTAATAAGGTACAAGATGTCCCAAAACACACCACCAGATGTGGACCTGACCACCAGAAAGACAAGATCTAATCTCAGCCACCACAACAGAGGCAGTAATCCCCTCCACCAGGAAGCCTACACAACCCACTGAAACAACTGTAGCCAGTGGGGGCAGAAACAAAAAAACAACAGGAACTACAAACCTGAAGCCTGCAAAAAGGAGACCCCAAACCCAGTAAAATAAGCAAAATGAAAAGACAGAAAAACACACAAAAGATGAAGGAACAAGGTAAAAACCCAGCAGACTTAACAAATGAAGAGGAAATAGGCAGTCTACCTGAAAAAGAATTCAGAATAATGATACTAAAGATGATAAAAAATCTTGGAAATAGAATGGAGAAAATACAAGAAACAAGGACCTAAACAATGTTTAACAATGACCTAGAAGAACTAAAGAGCAAACAAACAAACAGTGATGAACAACACAATAAATGAATTAAAAAATTCTCTAGAAGGGATCAAGAGCAGAATAACTGAGGCAGAAGAACAGATAAGTGACCAGGAAGATAAAATAGTGGAAATAACTACTGCAGAGCAGAATAAAGTAAAAAGAATGAAAAGATTTAAAGACAGTCTCAGAGACCACTGGAACAACATTACATGCACCAACATTAGAATTATAGGGCTGCAGAAGAAGAAGAGGAAAAGAAAAGGACTGAGAGAATATTTGAAGAGATTATTGTTGAAAACTTCCCTAATATGGGAAAGGAAATAGTTAATCAATTCGAGGAAGCACAGAGAGCCCCATACAGGATTAATCCAAGGAGAAACACACAAAGGCACACGTTAATCAAACTATCAAATATTAAATACAAAGAAAAAATATTAAAAGCAGCAAGGGAAAAACAACAAACAACACACATGGGAATCTCCATAATGTTAACAGCTGATCTTTCAGCAGAAACTCTGCAAGCCAGAAGGGAGTGGCAGGACATATTTAAGGTGTTGAAGGAGAAAAGCCTACAACCAAGATTACTCTAACCAGCAAGGATCTCATTCAGATTTGATGAAGAAATTAAAACTTTTACAGACAAGGAAAAGCTAAGAGAATTCACCACCACCAAACCAGCTTTATAACACATGCTAAAGGAACTTCTCTAGGCAAGAAACACAAGAGAAGGAAAAGACCTACAAAAACAAACCCAAAACAATTAAGAAAATGGTAATAGGAACATACATATTGATAATTACCTTAAATGTACATGGATTAAATGCTCCAACCAAAAGACGTAGACTGGCTGAATGGTTACAAAAACAAGACCCATATATATGCTGTCTACAAGAGACCCACTTCAGGCCTAGGGACACATACAGACTGAAAATGAGGGGATGGAAAAAGATATAACATGTAAATGGAAATCAAAAGAAAGCTGGAGTAGCAATTCTCATATCAGACAAAATAGACTTTAAAACAAAGACTATTACAAGAGAAACAGAAAGGCACAACATAGTGATCAACAGACCAATCCAAGAAGAAGATATAACAGTTGTAAATATTTATGCACCCAACATAGGAGCATCTCAATACATAAGGCAAATACTAACAGTCAAAAAGGGAAATTGACAGTAACACATTCTTAGTAGGGGACTTTATCACCCCAATTTCATGAATGGACAGATCATCCAAAATGAAAATAAATAAGGAAACACAAGCTTTAAATGATACATTAAACAAGATGGACTTAATTGATATTTATAAAAATTCCATCCATAAACAACAGAATACACTTCTAAAATGTGCATGAACATTCTCCAAGATAGATCATATCTTGGGTCACAAATCAAGCCTTGATAAATTTAAGAAAATTGAAATCTTATCAAATATCTTTACTGAACACAATGCTATGACACTAGATATCAATTTCAGGAAAAAATCTGGAAAAAGACAAACACATACAAGCTAAACAATACACTACTTAATAACCAAGAGATCACTGAATAAATCAAAGAGGAAATAAAAAAATACCTAGAAACAAATGACAATGAAAACCTATAGGATGCAGCAAAAGCCGTTCTAACAGGGAAGTTTATAGGAATACAATCCTACCTTAAGAAAGAAGAAACATCTCAAATAAACAACCTAACCTTACACCTTAAATAATTATAGAAGGAAGAACAAAAAACCCCCAAAATTAGCAAAAGGAAATAAATCATAAAGATCAGATCAGAAATAAATGAAAAAGAAATGAAGGAAACAATAGCAAAGATCAATAAAACTAAAAGCTGGTTCTTTGAGAAGATAAACAAAATTGATAAACCATTAGCCACATTTATCAGAAAAAAAGGGACAGGACTCAAATCAATAGAATTAGAAATGAAAAAGAAGAAGTAACAATAGACACTGCAGAAGTACAAAGGATCATGAGAGATTACTCCAAGCAACTCTATGCCAATAAAAAGGACAACCTGGAAGAAATGGACAAATTCTAAGAAATGCACAACCTTCCTAGACTGAACCAGGGAGAAATAGAAAATATGAACAGACCAATCATAAGCAATGAAATTGAGACTGTGATTAAAAATCTTCCAAAAAACAGAAGCCCAGGACCAGATGGCTTCACAGGCGAATTCTATCAGACATTTAGAGAAGAGCTAACACCTATCCTTCTCAAACTCTTCCAAAATATAACAGAGGGAGGAACACTCCCAAACTCATCTACGAGGCCACCATCACCGTGATACCAAAAGCAAAGATGTCACAAAGAAAGAAAACTACAAGCCAATATCACTGATTAATATAGATGCAAAAATCCTCAACAAAATACTAGCAAACAGAATCCAACAGCACATGAAAAGGATCATACACCATGATCAAGTGGGGTTTATCTCAGGAATGCAAGGATTCATCAATATATGCAAATCAATCAATGTGATACACCATATTAACAAATTGAAGGAGGAAAAGCATATGATCATCTCAATAGATGCAGAGAAAGTTTTTGACAAATTTCAACATCCATTTTTGATGAAAACCCTCCAGAAAGTAGGCATAGAGGGAACTTACCTCAACATAATAAAGGCCATATATGACAAACCCACAGCCAACATAATAAAGGTCATATATGACAAACCCACAGCCAACATCATCCTCAATGGAGAAAAACATTAACCATTTCCACTAAAATCAGGAACAAGACAAGGTTGCCCACTCTCACCACTATTATTTACATAGTCTTTGAAGGTTCAGCCATAGCAATCAGAAAAGAGAAATAAATAAAAGGAATACAAATCAGAAAAGAAGAAGTAAAGCTGTCATTGTTTGCAGATGACATGATACCATACATAGAAAATCCTAAAGATGCTACCAGAAAGCTTCTAGAGCTAATTAATGAATGTGGTAAAGTAGCAGGATACAAAATTAATGCACAGAAATCTCTTGCATTCCTATACACTAATGATGAAAAATCTGAAAGAGAAATTAAGGAAACACTCCCATTTACCATTGCAACAAAAAGAATAAAATGCCTAGGAATAAACCTACCTAAGGAGAAAAAAGACCTGTATGCAGAATATTATAAGACACTGATGAAAGAAATTAAAGTGGATCCAAAGAGATGGAGAAATATACCATGTGGGTGGATTGGAAGAATCAACATTGTAAAAATGACTATGCTACCCAAAGTAATCTACAAATTCAATGCAATCCCTATGAAACTACCAATGGCATTTTTCTGAGAACTAGAACAAAACATTTCACAATTTGTATGGAAACACAAAAGACCCCGAATAGCCAAAGCTATGTTGAGAAAGAAAAACGGAGCTGGAGGAATCAGGCTCCCAGACTTCAGACTATACTAGAAATCTGCAGTAATCAAGACATTATGGTACTGGCATAAAAACAGAAATATAGATCAATGGAAGAGGACAGAAAACCCAGAGATAAACCCACACACATATGGTCACCTTATCTTTGATAAAGGAGACAAGAATATACAATGGAGAAAAGACAGCCTCTTCTATAAGTGGTGCCTGGAAAACTGGACAGCTACGTGTAAAAGAATTAAATTAGAACATTCTCTATCACCATACACAAAAATAAACTCAAATTGTATTAAAGACCTAAATGTAAGTCCAGACACTAGAAAACTCTTACAGGAAAACTTAGGCAGAACACTCTATGACATATATCACAGGAAGATCCTTTTTGATCCACCTCCTACAGAAATGGAAATAAAACCAAAAATAAACAAATGGGACCTAATGAAACTTAAAAGCTTTTGCACAGCTAAGGAAACCATAAACAAGACCAAAAGACAACCTCAGAATGGGAGAAAATATTTGCCAATGAAGCAACTGACAAAGGATTAATCTCCAAAATTTACTAGAAGCTCAATATCAAAGAAACAAACAACCCAATCCAAAAATGAGCAGAAGACCTAAATAGACATTTCTTCAAAGAAGATATACAGATTGCCAGCAAATACATGAATGAATGCTCAACATCATTAATCATTAGAGAAATGCAAATCAAAACTACAGAGATATCTTTCAGTGGTCAGAATGGCCATCATCAAAAAATCTACAAACATTAAATTCTGGAGGGGGTGTGGAGAAAAGGGAACCCTCCTGCACTGTTGGTGGGAATGTAAATTGATACAGTCCCTATGGAGAACAGTATGGAGGTTCCTTAAAATACTAAAAATAACACTACCATATGACCCAGCAATCTCACTTCTGTACATATACACTGAGAAATCCATTATTCAAAAGGAGTCATGTACCACAGTGTTCACTGCAGCTCTATTTACAAGAGCCAGGACATGGAAGCAAGCTAAGTGTCCATCAGAGATGAATGGATAAAGAAGATGTGAGATACATATATATATATATATATATATATATATATATATATATACACAT